>NW_028087066.1:0-316689 GCF_014824575.4 Sturnira hondurensis
CTTCTTCTATGAGTTCTTACCAGTAAGAGAGTCTCTAATATTCAACTGGAATATATTTAGCCCTGCTTAAGCTTACACCTAGAGTCATGGTTGATGGACAACTGCATCACCAGCAATGATATGTGGGGGAGAATGACCTTATATTCTCATGTATGAAAGCTGAAGCTATTCTGAGGGACGGGGGACTGAGGTGGGTGTTGCACTACATCCACCATTACTCCCAGCCCCGTTGATAATCTTACTTGAAAAAGGATGTGAAGTCAGAATGAGATTACAATTTGGATATATGACCAAGTCCCACTATTGAGAGTGATATTGTCTGGCTTGGAGACAGTTGGTTAGTGTCTGGTTTCTCTCAAGTCTCCTCACCAACTACTCAGCAACTACACTGAACCTAGAATTGTTTTCTGAACCATAGACCACTGGCAAAAATTGGCACAATCCTTGTTCATTGCATTTTTTTTTTTCAGTGAATTGAGCTCTGTTCAGAAAAAAAGAGAAAATTTTTAAAGAAAAAGATATATACCATACTAGATTTCCAAGATGGAAAGTACATGGAAGCTGTATTCACATGCTCCCAGCCCCAAACCAAAGTTACACCTAAATTGCAAAGTGACCAACCCAAACAACCAACTGAAAGATAGCTGATGTGAAATATAACAAAGGAGTAGAGAAGATGCTACATAGACACTAGTGAGAGGGTTGAGCTGCAGCAGGGGAAAGCCCCTGCATGAGGGTGCTTCAGCAGCTGAGGAGCCAGAGAGATGTCACAGCTGCAGCACTCCCTCCACCTAGGAGCAAGGGGTCATGCAGGGGTCCCTGGGAAGGGGAGTCTGTGTGGCATCTGGCAGGGAGACTCAGGGGGACTCAGTGAGGCTGGGAGACTCAGAGTGCACCTTCCAGGGTAGAGCACTCTTGTTACAGTAACAACCTGGGGGATTCATGCTGTGGACGGACTCTGACTGCTGGAGAGGCCCCACTGCCGTACTCAGGTCCTGTGGAGGGGTTTGCTGGCTACACCCAGCAGTGACTTTAGGGGGCTCTCTATTTTCTATTTAGGTGGAGACTCAGAGAGTGACTTAATGGTGTGGTTTGGGAAAGAGGGCTGATTACCCCCACCTCGAGTGCACATAAGCACAGCAAGCCCCCCACGCCCGACCTGGAGCCACTCCTGGTGCTGAATTTGGAGGCATAGAGACCCCAAGCTGGGTTAGGAGCCACTGCAGAGCAGCAACTTTCCGCTCCATCCAACTGAGACCGGGCGCTTGAAGACATAAGAGTGTGCCACGAGGTTGGAATTTTTAGCCCTGCCTTGTTTGCTTTGGGAGTGAGCAAGGGAGCACACAGAGCTGAGATTTTCAGACTGTCTGTCCTGGTGGGAGCCAGATGGGTCAGTGTAAGTTGCCTGGCTACATTGTGGGAAGGCAAATCCAATCTCCCCTGGGGTTAGTTTAGCCCGTGGTATCTTGGGGAAAAGAATTTCCTGCCTCACTCCTATGGGTTTACTGGTACTGGGCACCATCCCGGAAACAGTTTAAATCAGCCCTGCCAAATCCTGAATACTCCTGACAACCACCCCCCCCCCCCCACGCCCCCAGTGCTCAGTGCAGTTCTGTGTTGGGGACTAGGGTAGCAGGAACAGCAGCTCAGAACCTGGACTTTTTTTAAAAAGTATTTTACTGTTGTTCAGTTACAGTTGTCTGCATTTTCTCCCCACCACTCCCTGCCACCTCAGCTGAACCTACCTCCTTCCCTTGCTTCTACCCCCCCCCTTGGTTTTGTCCATGTGTCCTTCATAGTTGTTCCTGAAAACCCTTCCCCCCACTGTCCCTTCCCACTCCCCTTTCTCTCTGCTGTGTAGTATTTCACTGTGTAAATGTACCATAGTTTTTAATCCACTCATTTACTGAGGGGCACTTAGGTTGCTTCCAGCACTTGGCAATTGTAAATTGTCTTTCTATGAACATTGGGGTGCATAGGTTCTTTTGAATTGGTGTTTCAGGGTTCTTAGGATATAATTCTAGCAGTTCTTAGCAGATATAATTAAATTGCTGGGTCAAAAGGCAGTTCCATTTTTAGTTTTCTGAGAAAATTCCATACTGTTTTCCATAGTGGTGACACCAGTCTGCATTCCCACCAACAGTGCACTAGGGTCCCTTTTCTCCACATCCTCTCTGACACTTGCTGTTTGTTGCTTTGTTTATGATAGCCATTCTGACTAGTGTGAAGTGGTATCTCATTGTGGTTTTAATTTGCATCTCTCTGGTAGCTAGTGATGCTGAGCATCTTTTCATATGTCTCTGAGCCCTCTGTATGTCCTCCTTTGGAGGGGTGTCTGTTCAAGTCTTTTGCCCATTTTTAAATTGGGTTGTTTTTCTTCCTTGAGTGGAGTCATGCGAATTCTTTATATATTTTGGATATCAAACCCTGGTCTAAGATATCATTGATAAATATGTTTTTCCATATATTTGTTTCTCTTTTCATTTTAATGCTGTTTCCTTTAGCATACAGAAGCTTTTCAATTTGATGAGGTCCCATTTGTTTGTTCTTTCCTTCATGTTCCTTGCTCTAGGGGACATATCAGTTAGGATGTTGCTGCATGGAATGTCTGAGATTTTCCTGCAGATGTTCTCCTCTAGGATTTTATGATGTCATGACTTATATTTCAGTTTTTTATCTACCTTGAATTTATTTTTGTGTATGGTGTAAGTTGGTGGTCGAGTTTCTTTTTTTTTTTTGCATGTAGGTGTCCATATCTCCCAACATCATTTGTTGAAGAGGCTATTTTTACTCCATTTTATGCTTCTGTTTCCTTTGAATATTAATTGAGCATAGAGACTTGGGTTTATTTCTGGGCTCTTTATTCTGTTCCATTGGTCTGTGTGTCTGCTCTTGTGCCAGTACCAGGCTGTTTTGATTACAGTGGCCTTGTAATACAGTTTGATATCAGGTATTGTGATCCCTCCTACTTTGTTCTTCCTTCTCAAAATTGCTGTGGCTATTTGGGGTCGTTTATGATTCCATATAAATTTTTGAAGTGTTTGTTATATATCTGTGAAATATGTCTTTGATACTTTACTAGGGATTGCATTGAATGTAGAAATTTCTTTGGGTAGTATGTCTATTTTGATGGTGTTGATTCTTCCAATCCATGAGCATGGTACATGCTTGCATTTGTTTGTGTCTTCCTTAATTTATTTCTTCAGGGTTGTGTAGTTTTCTGAGCACAGGTCTTTTACGCCCTTAGTTAGGTTTACTCCATGTACTTTATTTTCTTGTTGCTACATCAAATGGGATTTTTTTTATGTCTTCTTCTTGTCTGATCACTGTAGCTAAGACTTCCAATACTATGTTGAATAGAAGTGTTAAAAGCAGACATCCTTGTCTTTTCCTGATCTTAGCAGGAAAGCTTTTTGTTTTTGCCTGCTGAGTATGGTGTTGGCTGTAGGTCTGTCGTATATGGCCTTTATTATGTGAGGAATGCTCCCTCTATTCCCACTTTGCTGAGTGTTTTCATTGTAAATGGGTGCTGTGCCTTGTCAAATGCTTTTTCTGCATCTATTGATATGATCATGTGATTTTTGTCTTTCCTTTTGTTTATGTGATGCATTACCTCTATTGATTTGCAAATACTGTACCATCCTTGCAATTCTGGGATGAATCCCACTTGATCATGGTGTATGATCTTTTTAATGTGTTGCTGATGCAGTTTTCCAATGTTTTGTTAAGGATTTTAGTGTCTATGTTCATCAGCGATATTGGCCTGAGGGTTTCTTTCATTGTTATGTCTTTACCTGGTTTTGGGATTAGGGTGATGTAGGCTTCATAAAAAGAGTTTGGGAGTCTTTCATCTTCTTGAATTTTTTGGACTAGTCTGTGAAGGATTGGGGTTAGTTCGTCCTTAAATGCTTTGTAAAATTCTCCTGTGAAACCATCTGGTCCAGGACTTTTGGGTGTCAGTACTTTTCTGATTAGTGCTTCAATTTCGTCAGGTGTTATTGATCTGTTCAAGCTTTCTGTTTGTTCATTGAGTTTTGGAAAATTATATTTTTCTAGAAATTTTTCCATTTCACCTAGGTTTTCAAATTTCTTTGAAATTTCAAAGAAACAAATTTAAGCCCATATCACCTTAAGCCCACATCACCCTAATTTTCAAAGAAACAAATTTCCTACGGCATACTGTTCTTAAGGCATACTGTTCAAAGGCATACTGTTCTTCATAGTAATTTCTTACAATCCTTTGTATTTCTGTGGTATCAGTTGTAATTTGTCCTCTTTCATTTCTGATTGTGCTTGTTTGGGTCCTCTCTCTTTCTTTCTCAATGAGTCTGCTTAAAGGCTTGTCAATTTTGTTTATCTTTTCAAAGAACCAGCTCCTGAATCTATTAATATTTAGAATTGAGGTTTTAGTCTCTATGTCATTTAATTCTGCTGTGATCTTGGTTATTTCCTTCCCTCTGCTTGCTCTGAGCTTTTGTGGTGTTCATCCTCGAGTTCTTATAGGTGTAGGGTTAGGTTGTGTATTTGAAATGTTTCTGTCTTTTTTAGGTAGGCCTTTATCACTATTAACTTGCCTTTCAGGGCTGCCTTTTCTGTCTCCCATAAGTTTTGGGTTGTTGTGAGTTCATTTTCCTTTGTTTCCAGAAACTTTTTGATTTCTTCCTTAATCTCATACTGGACCCATTCATTGTTGAATAGCATGCTATTCAGTTTCCATGAGTTTGACTGTTTTTCTTGGGATTGATTTCTAGTTTCATTCTTCTGTGGTCAGAGAAAATGCTTGATATGATTTCAAATTTCTTTAATGTGTTGAAGCTTGTTTTGTGTCCTAATAGTGGGCCTATCTTTGAAAATGTTCCCTGTGCATTTGAAAAAAATGTGTATTTAGCTTCTTTGGAATGAAAGGCTCTATATATATTAGTTAAGTCCGTTTCATCTAGGACATTGTTCAATGCTGAAAACCTTTCTTGATATTTTCTTTGGAAGATCTATCCACTTTTGAGAGTGGGGTGTTGAAATCCCCTAGCCTAATTGTGTTGTTGTCAATATCTTTCTTGAAGTCCTTCAATATTTTCCTTGTATATTTGGGTACTCCTATGTGAGTGCATATATATTTACAATGTTTATATCTTCTTGATGAGTTCTACCCTTGAGTATTATGAAATGACTTTCTGGGTCTTTGTTTTATGGCCCTTTTTTTGAAGCCTGTTTTGTCTGACGTGAGTATTGCTACCCTGGCTTTTCTTTCCTGTCTATTTGCTTGGAATATTTGTTTGCAGTCCTTCATTTTCAGTCTGTGTAGGTCTTTCATTCTGAGATGGGTCTCATGTAGGCAGCATGTGTGTGGGTCATGATTTCTTATCCATTCAGCTATTTTGTGTCTTTTTTTTAATATTTTATTTATTTATCTTTAGAGGGGAAGGATTGATAGGTACTTATTCACTGCCATTTTTTCGTACCTGTGTTCCTCTCTCTCTCACTGTTTTTCTTCCTGTTCTTAAAGTAGACCGTTTAGCATCACTTGCAGAGCTAGATTGGAGGAGGTGTATACCTTGAGGCTTCTTTTGTCTGGGAAGCACCTTATTCAGCCTTCCATTTTAATTGAGAGCCTTACTGGACACAGTCATCTCAGTTGCAGGCCCTTGGTTTTCATCACTTGGAATATTTCTTGCCATTCCTTCTGGTTCGGAGCATTTCCACTGAGAAATTAGCTACCAGTCTTATCAGAGATCCCTTGTACATTACCTCCTGTTTCTCCCTTGCTGCTTTTAAGATTCTCTTTTTGTCTTGGAATTTTGCCATTTTAATTATGATGTGTCTTGAAGTTGGCCTCTTTGGGTTCTTCTTGACTGGGACTTTCTGTGTCTCCTGGATTTGTCTCCTTTTTCTCTCATCAAATTAGCGAAGTTTTTTATCATTACTTTTTCAAACAGGTTTTCTATCCCTTGTTCTTCTTCTTCTCCTTCTACTCTATCATATAGATATTATTACATTTCTTGTTGTCCTGCAATTCCCTCATCACCTCTTTGTTTTGTTTTGTTTTGTTTTAGTCTTTTTTCATTTTGTTGCTTTTTCTGGAAGTTTCTCACATGGCTCATCCCTCCAACCAGACAGGAGACTATCCCCGTCAGGGTCCATCATGGCCCAACTCTTCTCCCTTCTCCAGGAGTCACTTGGCTCCCCTATTTTTCTGGTTGGTATCCATAGTCTCAGAGGGTGCACATTGCCCCTGTGAATTTGCTACTTTGTCTTTATTCCCCACAGTGACTTCAAGCATCCAGGTCCGTCCTGGTGCCACTCTAACCTCCCTGTTTGGTATGGGAGGGAGCTGTTGACCTGGCTCTCTCCCAAGAATCCTGCAGCAGTCCTGGAAGCTGCTGGGCCTGGGACTGCAGCTGCCTTGGTGTCCACACTGTTCCCAGGGACCTTATTATCCCAAAGCACTCTCCTTATCTTCTGATTTTTCAATGTTCTCTACAGTTTTGTCCACCAACCTTCATATATGCTGGGGTACTGTTGGCTGTTCACTCTGTTTCTCAGATCAGCTAGCTGTGCCACCTGTGCACAGGGGAAGTGGACTCTGCTTCCATGTATCTCACCACCTTCTGGGGAAAAAATCTATTTTATTTATTTATTTATTTATTTATTTATTTATTTATTTATTTTGCTGTAAAATTTTCCTTATATCATTTATGTCCTTTCTGCCATTTGGGCTCTTTAATTTTTTAAAATGGTTTCGCCTTCCTAATTGCATTTATTAGATTGTTATCAGTTCTGCAAGCACACACAAAAAATTCTTAACTTATGATTCTTGGACAGCTAGCCTCCCAAGATCATTGAATATGGATGAGAAAATCATGCTAGGGGTGCTCTGGGTTAGTGCTGATCACCATCATCTTTTTTAAAAATATGTTTTACTGATTATGCTGTTTCAGTTGTCCCATTTCCCCCTTCACTCCCCTTCACTCTACACACCCCCTTCCACCTGCATTCCTCCCCTTTAGTTCATATCTATGGGTCATACATATAAGTTCTTTGACTTCTACATTTCCTATACTATTCTTAACCTCCCCCTGTCTATTTTCTACCTACCATTTATGCTACTTATTCTCTGTACCTTTTCCCCCTCTCTTCCCCTCCCACTGACCCACTGATAACGCTCCATGTGATCTCCATTTCTGTGGTTCTGTTCCTGTTCTAGTTGTTTGCTTAGTTTGTTTTTGTTTAGGTTTGGTTGTTAATAACTGTGAGTTTTTAACTTCTTTTTCTTAGATAAGTCCCTTTAACATTTCATATAATGAAGACTTGGTGATGATGAACTCCTTTAACTTGACCTTATCTGGGAAGCGCTTTATCTGTTCTTCCATTCTAAATGAAAGCTTTGCTGGATGGAGTAATCTTGGATGTAGATCCTTGCCTTTTATGACTTCAAATACTTCTCTCCAGCCCCTTCTTGCCTGTAAGGTTTCTTTTGAGAAATCAGCTGACAGTCTGATGGGTACTCCTTTGTAGGTAACTGTCCCCTTATCTCTTGCTGCTTCTAGGATTCTTTCCTTCATTTTAATCTTGGCTAATGTAATTATGATGTTCCTTGGTGTGTTTCTCCTTGGGTCCAGCTTCTTTGGGACTTTCTGAGCTTCCTAGACTTCCTGAAAGTCAATTTCCTTTGCCAGACTGGGGAAGTTCTCTTTCATTATTTGTTCAAATAAGTTTTCAACTTCTTGCTCTTCTTCTCCTGCTGGCACCCCTATAATTCAGATGTTAGAACATTTGAAGATGTCCTGGAGGTTCCTAAGCCTCTCCTCATTTTTCAGAATTCTTATTTCTTCATTCTGTTCTGGTTGAATGTTTCTTTTTTCTGTCTGGTCCACACCATTGATTTGAGTCCTGGTTGCCTTCCCATCACTGTTGGTTCCATGTGCATTTCCTTTTTTTCACTCAGCATAGCCTTCATTTTCTCCTCTAATTTGCAACCATATTCAACCAATTCTGTGATCATCCTCATTACCAGTGTTTTGAACAGTGTATCTGATAGATTGGCTATCTCTTCATCACCTAGCTCTTTTTCTGGAGCTTTGATCTGTTCTTTCATTTGGGCCATATTTTTGTCTCTGTACACCTGTTACTTAGTAAGGGGTTGAGGCTTATGTGTTCAAGGAGGCAGGGCAACCCATGTTGCTGCTTTGTGACACTTTATGTGGGGGAGGGGTCCAAGAGGAAACAATGCAGCTTGTTCAGCTCTCTGCTGGCTTTCAGTCGCTTTCCCTGCTACCAACAATCAAGCTGGGTCCTTCTGGTGCTGATTCCTGGGTGGGTATGTTTATGTACATTCTAGGACCCTGTGGATCTCTCCAATGAACTCTCCTGTGAGGCTGGGAGTTTGTCCCACTGTCGCCTCAACCTAAACAGGTTTTTTCAGTCAGAGGTTTTGAGGCTTTATTTCCCCATGCTGGAACCCTGGGTTGCATGGTCTGTCTTGCTCCCCAGTTGTTCCTCCTGGTTTATCTGCACACAAATGTGGGACTGCCTGCTCTGCCAGCCACTGCCTTGCCAGCCCCAGTCCTCCAGCTGCCTCTTTGCTGTGAGTCCTCTCCATCCGGCTGCCTGTCTCTGCCCCTACTACTCGTCTGGATGAATGTTTCTTCTTTAACTCGTTAGTTGTTGGACTTCCATACAGTTTGATTTTCTGTCAGTTCTACTTATTTTTTGTTTTTAAATTTGTTGTTGTCCTTCTTTTGGTTGTATGAGGAGGCACAGTGTGTCTACCTATGCCTCCATCTGGGCTGGAAGTCCAATTTTATTTATGTAATGTGTTCTCTCTATATCTGGTTCACTTATTCCTCCTTTCTCTCTTTTAATAATTATTTGAATAATGTTTAGAATACTTTTTTTATTGTTGTTCAATTAACGATTGTCTCCATTTTCCCACCACCCATGCCCACATCTTACCCTCAATACCTCCTCTCTTTGGCTTTGTCCATGGGTCCTTTACACATGTTTCTTGATGATGCTTTCCCTTCTTTCCCTTATTATCTCTCTCCCCACTCCCCTATGGTTACTGTCAGTTCTTTATTTCAATGTCTCTGGTTATATTTTGCTTGCTTGTTTGTTTTGTTGATCAGGTTCCACTAATAGGTGAGATCATATGGTATTTGTCTTTTACTGCCTAGTGCTCTCCAGTTCCATTCATGCTGTCACAAAGTGTAGGAGCTCCTTCTTTCATCCTGCTGCATTGTATTCTATCGTGTAGGTGTACCACAGCTTTTTGATCCTCTCATTTGCTGATGGACTTTTTGATTCACTCATTTGCTGATAGGTTGCTTCCAGCACTTGGCTATTGTAAATTGTGCTGCTATGGACATTGGGGTGCATAGGTTCTCTTGAATTGGTGTTTCAGGATTCTTACAGTATAATCCCACCAGTCAAATTGCCAGATCAAAAGGCAGTTCCAGTTTTAGTTTTTTGAGGAAATTCAATACTGTTTTCCACAGTGGCTGCACCAGTCTGCGTTCCCACCAAAAGTATAATAGTGTTCCCTTTTCTCCACAGCCTTGCCAGCACTTATTGTTTGTTGATCTTTTTCTGATACATTTTAATGTATCTATTTTTATCTGCATTAACTTTTCTTTAATGATTGCTGAAGTGATTTGCAATATTCATATTGACATTTCACGGTGTTAGAGTTAATATTCTACTATATACATATACACACACAGGGTCTGTCTAGAAGGTATCCAGCCATGTAATATGAAAAATATGAAGAAGATGCAAGATACAATAAATACTGTACATAGGAGAATGATGCTTCAGTCCACTTCAAAGTAGGCACCTGGGACCTCACACAGTTCTCCCAATCACCATCAGCTGCCCCATCATATTTTCCTGAATCTCACCAATGGTCAGAAATCTTTTCCCTTTCAAAGGTGATTTTAGTTTTTGGGAATGCAAGAAACCACAGGGCATCAAATCTGGGCTGTACGGCCCCTGAGTCATCAGTGAGTTGATATTTTGCCAAAAACTCGGCATGAGACGTGATGCATGAGTGGGTGCACTGTTGTGACAAAGCTGCCCATAGCTGCAGCCTTCTGAAACACAAAATAGTTGTCACAGAGGGATATTCAAGTATAATGAAGAATTTGACACAGATTTCCTTGCTCTGCTTGTTTAGTCATTTTGACTGAAACAGCCACACAATACAAATGCTCACTCAATGGCATCTACTGTCCCCACTGACTAGCACAGTGAAGCCATTACTGTTCACATGTGCACATTTCAGTCCACTCTCCTTGGCTGCCTGTTTACATCAGTGTCCTGCAAACTGTTCTCATTATATTAACATGAAGGCTGGACTTTTTCCAGGTAGATCTCATATATCAGGTAGGACAAAAGTAGGTTCACAGTTGTGAGAACACAAAACACAGTTTATTTGTGTATTATTATTTACTTATTAATTATCATATTATTTAATGAACAACTGTGAACCTACTTTTGCCCCACTGTATATATGTATGCATATATGTGTAAATGTATCTTTTATAAGTTTTATCATCATATTTATATAAATATAATTTCTAGAATTACTTTACCTTTTAAAATTCTTTTAGAGTTTCAGATATTTGTTTCTGTATTTTTCCTGTGGCAGACTCCAGCCAGCAGAGTCCACCTGTTGTGACCGAAGATGAGAACAAATGCACAGGCTACAGCAGTCCTGTGAAGAAAAAGGGATGGCACGGCCACTCTCTCAAGGAGAGAGCACTCTGAGTCCCTTAGGCACTCTCTCAAGAGGAGAGTGCTCCGACCAAGCTTTTATTGTTTTCCTTCGGTCTTACATCAAAGAAGGATTTATTATCTATTACACAGAATATCATTGCCTACATTTTAGGTACAATCAAGGAAATAAAAGTAACACATGCAGAAGGGAAAGATGGTGAACTGATTAGCTCCGTCCTTGGGAAAGTTCACACAGGCTTTGGAAATTACCTTGAAGATAGACGATATACATTTACTGTTTCAGACCAGGGAGAGGGAGTTTTAGCAAGAGCAAGCCATAACAGTTTGTATGCATTTTCTAGGCCTGATTCCCACAGGAAAACTCGGTTTGAATTTCTGACTCCTGTGCCTCACCTCGCTTCTATAGGTTTTCCATACAGAGCTGAGTCACATTTGCCAGACCCAAACAAACCGGTCCCCTACATTTTTCCAATGTTTTTTGTAGTTTTTTTTGAAAGACAGTCTGGTAGAAGGTCACAAAGTCACAAATATCTCTGCCTCTGTGCTTTTATTTATGCTTCTGTCTGCTTTGAATATTATAATACTTTTCACACCCATTCTAACTTAAATTTAAAAATCAAAGATTGTGCCCTGCCTGGTGTAGCTCAGTGGATTGAGAACGAGCCTGTGAAGCAAAGGGTCGCTGGTTCGATTCCCAGTCAGGGCACATGCCTGGGCTGCAGGCCAGGTCTCCAGTAGGGGACACATGAGAGGCAACCACACGTTGATGTTTCTCTTCCACTCTTTCTCCTTCCCTTCCCCTCTCTCTAAAAATAAATAAATAAATAAATAAATAAATAAATAAATAAAAATCAAAGATTGTGTTCTATGTAGTTTGCCTCCAGGAACAATGGTAGACTTCTCCACGATTGTATGAAACTTTTGTGTTGAAGAGGATTGGCAAATACGCAAGTTTATGGCCTTGAGCTTCAACTTGGCATTCAAAACTTGGCCAAACAATTTTTCAGTGTACTTTATGCCTACAACATTTAGTTCATATTTTCCATAACATCCTCAAAAATTTACTAAAGTTATTAAGTTACACACTCTACAACATTTTATCCTCTTAGTGCATTCAGCAATTTGTCTTTTATGCAGGGAAAATGTCCAATAGTAAGTAGACACTTCTTAAACATTTGCCCTTCTCTCAAAATATGTTTTTTGTCTGATTCTATTTCCTTTCACTGTGAAATGTTCTGTTGCATGTCAATTTTCTTTCCCTCCCTTCATTAAAAATCATATTTCCTTCAGCCTCTTAATGTTTACTTATTGGTTTTCCTTTTATTCATATTTTTACATTTCTGATTTACTCTTCTTTCTTCATATAAAAGTACTTAGTTTACCTTTCTTAATAAGAAATGAACACTCACTCTATAAAAATAAAAATAAACAGAAACAAGAAAATTAACTTCTATTTATGTAGTGGTACCATACATTTTATCATCCAGGCACACTGAAGTAAAAGAAAAAATAAGATCATTACAAATAAGTATTTCAGAGAAACTGGAGCACATGGCACCCTAACCATATGTTTCTTTAAATCTTTTATCTGATCTTTAACATTTTTTGCAGATAATATAATGATCTTTTATTAGAAAATTACTGTCAGCGATTCAGTGCAAGAAAATGAGTCACCATGTCAGACTAAAAGCAATAAAATTTTACCAAAGACTTGCTGAAGGAAAGTGAGGTTTGGCTGTCTGCTGTTACCCATATAGGCAAATTCCAGAGGCAAAGGTTTGGTGAGAAAGGGAAAGGAGTCTTTTACAAAAACTGCACAATCTGGGATGATGACAGGCTCCTGCCTCAAAGCTCATCCCCTCCAGAACACTCAACAAAAACCCCAGCCACCCTATGCCAGACCTAACCCAGGCTGCACCCAGAGTTTCTTCTCTCATTCAAAATATGGCCCTTCAGGAACTGCAGGTGGCTGCTGAGTTGGCCTCCAAGCAGCTCAGCGCCTTTCCCCATCACTGTATGCTTCAGGCTCCCTCCTTTTCAGAGCCATCATTTGCCAGGCAGCTTCCAGGGTCGGCCAGTCTGTAAAACACCAGCCCTCAAGTATAGGCAGTGGGTCCAAGAGAAAAAGCATCTCGCCCCTCCCTCAGTTTACATAAACTACCCTGTAGACTGGTGGATGCTTGAACTTCCCTGTGCATCAGGAGGGTCTGCCTCCACTCCAACCAATCTTGTCTTTCTTGGCTAGACTGACAGACCTTCACCAGACCAGAAGTAGGAAGGCTTTTTGATTAGTCAATAAACCTGGGTATCCTGGTCAGCACAACTACTTCCTCCCACCAAGTCCTGCTGGAGGCAGGGTAGGGGGATTTGTCGTCACACGCCTAGCAACCTTGGTTTCCCAGAAATTCAGCGCTGCGCCTCCGGCCCCTCCCCTGTGCTCCAGCTGGCACTTGGGGCACTGGCCAGGTTACTCATATGAAAAGTACCAAGAATGAGCCCTGGCTGGCGTAGCTCAGTGGATTGAGCGCGGGCCTGCGAACCACAGGATCGTGGTTCGATTCCCAGTCAGCGCACATGCCTGGGTTGCAGGCCGGTTCCTTGCAGGCCAGCTCCCAGCAGGGGATGCATAAGAGGCAACCATACATTGATGTTTCTCTCCCCGTCTCCTTCCCCTCTAAAGATAAATAAAAAAATAAAATCTTAAAAAAAAAAGAAAAGTACCAAGGATGAATGTTCTACCAGGGAGGGAAAATGTATTAAAATAAAATAGCACAGTGATTAAATATACCCCATTTTTAATATTACAATTTATTGTGTATGCTATTACAACTACCCCAGTTTTTCTCACACTGCCCCCCTCTACCCAGCCCCCACACTCCCTCAGGCAATCCCCACACCATCCTCAGTGTCCACAGGTCCTGCGTATGTGCTCTTCAGCTACTCCCTTCACCTTCTTTCAACCTGCAAACCCCTTTCTTCTAACAGCTGTCAGTCGGTTCCATGTACCCATGCCTCTGGTTCTATTTTTCTCAGTAGTTTGTTTTGTTCATTAGATTCCACATATAAGTGAGATCATATGATATTTGTCTTTCACTCACTGGCTTATTTCATTTCACATAATAGTCTCCAGGCCCATCCACGCTGTGGCAAACTGTAAGAGCACTTTCTTTTTTACTTCTGAGTGGTGTATGTACCACAGCTTTTTTATCCACTCATCTATTGATGGGCACTTAAGCTGTTTCTAGTTCTTGCCTATTGTAAATAACACTGCTATGAACACAGGGGTACATACATTCTTTTGAATTGGTGTTTTGGGATTCTTAGGATGTATTCCCAGAAGTGGAATCACTAGGTTAAAAAGCATTTCTTTTAAAATTTTTTTTAGAAAACTCCATACTGTTTTCCACAGTGGCTGTGCCAGTCTGCGTTCCCACGAACAGTGCACTAGGGTTCCCCTTTCTCCACATCCTCGCCAGCACGTGATGTTCGCTGATTTATTGATGATAGCCATTCTGACAGGTGTGAGGTGATGGCTCAATGTGATTTTAATTTGAATTTCTCCGATGATTATCGATGTTGAGAATTTTTCATGTATGTGGAACATCTGTATGTCTTCTTTGGAGAAGTGTCTATTCAGTTTCTTTTCCCATATTTGAATTGCATTGTGTGTCTCCCTGGTGTGGAATTGTATAAGTTCTTTATATTTTTTGGAAATTAAGCCCTTATCACATGTATCATTGGCAAATATGTTCTCCCATACAGTGGATTCCCTTTTTATTTTGAGGATGGTTTCTTTAGCTGTGAAGAAATTTTTAATTTGATGTAGTCTCATTTGTTTATTTTTTCCTTTGTTTCCCTTGCCCTAAAGATAGATTGGCAAAAATATTGCTATACAAGATATCTGAAATATAACTGCCTATGTTCTAGATTTTAATGATTCAAGACTTACAGTTAAGTCTTTTATCCATTTTGAATTTACTCTTGTGTATGGTGTAAGTTGGTGGTCTAGCTTCACTATTTCGCTGGCACCAGTCCAGTTTTCCCAACACCGTTTTTGAAGAGACTGTCTTTGCTCCATTGTGTGCTCTTGCCTCCTTTGTCAATATCAGCTCCCTGCAGGCATGCATTTATTTCTGGGCTTTGTTCTGTTCCATTGAACTATACAGGTGTTCTTTTTCCCCCTCTAGTTATGGTTACCCAGTAGTTTATTACACTGAGTAATTAAACAAGAGACCAAAACCACAGAACAAAGGCATGGGGTGGATACTGCAGGGTAGAGAACAGATGTAAAACACAGATGTGCAGATTTCACTAGAAACCTCAAAAATCAACCTCTTAAGTCTGTAGCAGAAGGTTACTTGCCACAGCCCAGATCCTTCACCCATCACCCAATTCATGGGTGCCAAAGCAGACCAGCGGTGTGACTTTTGAACTCAGGATCCTCAAAATGAGTGTGGAAAATCCATAAACAATACCCTCCAACTGCGTGAATCTGGTTGAAAACAGATGATGGGACAAGCCTATACTCACTGAAAATAAAATTTGTTACAAAAAACACTAAGGTTTATTTTTGCAACTTTTTTAACCAGAGAAAACAGCATACTCCTTGGGGAAAGGTGAGGAATAAAGAAGACAGGCCCTGGGTGAAAGTTATTACGACAGCACCTTGAGTGGCGGGCCTGCTTGTGAGAGCCATGCGCCCTGCCCCTCTGCTTGAGGGACAGCCCCTGTCTTATGCTCAGCAGGCCAGGCCACACTCCACACACAGCTGTTATAGATCTGAGTCATAAAAGTCTTCCAGATCATCCTGAAAAAAGTCCCATTCATCTTCAGAGTCTGTCAGGTCATTGTCTCCACCTGCAGCCAAAAGCAAAACCCACATTTCCTCCAGCTCAAAGGTGACAACCTCTCTTCATCCCGGTTGAAAGGGTTGCTGTTCTCTCTTTTCTCAATGAGCTCACAGAAGTGGTTCCTTCACTGGGTCCAGTATGAGTCTGATGTTCCCACCTTCTATCTCTGTTGCTCCACTCTATGGCCATTAGAGTAGCATGCTTGTAAAAACAGTTCCCTCCAAATGGACAGCTCCCACGACCTTCATCAAAATACCTTCCCACCTTGTTGCTCATTGCCTCCTTGTATTTCTTTTTATACTTTTTATTTGTTTTTATATTATTTAAAAATTTTTATTGTTGTTCAAGTACAGTTGTCTGCATTTCCCCCCACAACTCTCTCCCCAACCCAGCCATCCCCACCTCCCTCCCTTAATTCCACCCCGGCTTGGTTTTGTCCATGTGTCCTTTATAGTTATTCCTGAAAACCTTTCTCTCTTTTCTTTCCATTATTCCCCCACCCAACCTCCCCTCTGGTTACTGTTAGTTTGTCCTTAATTTCAATGTCTCTGGTTATATTTTGCTTGCTTGTATGTTTGTTGATTAGGTTCCGCTTATAGGTAAGATCATATGGTATTTGTTTTTCAACACCTGGCTTATTTCACTTAACATAATGCTCTCCAGTTCCATCCATTCTGTCACAAAGGGTAGAAGTTCTTTCCTTCTTTCTTTCTTTCTTTCTTTCTTTCTTTCTTTCTTTCTTTCTTTCTTTCTTTCTTTCTTTCTTTCTTTCTGCTGCATAGTATTCCATCATGTAAATGTACCATAGTTTTTCAATCCACTTGTTTACTGATGGGCACTTAGGTTGCTTCCAGCACTTGACTGTTGTAAATTGTGCTGCTGTAAACATTGGGGTGCATAGATTCTTTTGGATTGGTGTTTCAGGGTTCTTAGCATATAATATTAGCGGTGGAGGACATACAGAGGGCCCAGAGACATATGAAAAAATGCTCTACATCACCAGCCATTAGAGAGATGCAAATTAAAACCACAGCGAGCCCTGGTTGGTGTGGATCAGTGGACTGAGTGCTGGCCAGTCAGTCCAGCACTGGTTTTATTGAGCACTGGTTCGATTCCCAGTCAGGGCACATACCGGGGTTGCAGGCCAGGTCCCCAGTAGGGGGAGTGCAAGAGGTAGCTACATGTTGATGTTTCTCTCCCTCTCTTTCTTCTTCTCTTCCCCTCTCTCTAAAAAATAAATAAATAAAATTTTAAAAAATAAAAATAAAACCACCATGAGATACCACTTCACACTAGTCAGAATGGCCATCATTAACAAATCAACAAACAAGTGCTGGGGAAGTTGTAGAGAAAAGGGAACCGTAGTGCACTGATGTTGGGAATGCAGACTGGCACAACCACTGTGGAAAACTGTATGGAATTTCTTCAGAAAACTAAAGATGGAATTGCCTTTCAATCCAGTGATCCCACTGCTGGGACTATACCCTAAAAATCCTGAGTCACCTATTCAAAGGGACCTATGTACCCCAATGTTCATATCAGCTTTGTCTACAAAAGCCAAGCACTGGAAACAGCCTAAGTGCCCATCAGGAAATGAGTGGATCAAAAAACTGTCATACATTAACACAATGGAATACTATGGAGGAGAAAGAAAGAAGGAATGCCTACCCTTTGTGACAGCATGGATGGAACTGGAGAGCATTATGCTAAGTGAAATAAGACGGGTGGTGAAAGACAAATAGCATATGATCTCACCTACAANGTTGTATAAGTTCTTTATATTTTTTGGAAATTAAGCCCTTATCACATGTATCATTGGCAAATATGTTCTCCCATACAGTGGATTCCCTTTTTATTTTGAGGATGGTTTCTTTAGCTGTGAAGAAATTTTTAATTTGATGTAGTCTCATTTGTTTATTTTTCCCTTTGTTTCCCTTGCCCTAAAGATAGATTGGCAAAAATATTGCTATACAAGATATCTGAAATATAACTGCCTATGTTCTAGATTTTAATGATTCAAGACTTACAGTTAAGTCCTTTATCCATTTTGAATTTACTCTTGTGTATGGTGTAAGTTGGTGGTCTAGCTTCACTATTTCGCTGGCACCAGTCCAGTTTTCCCAACACCGTTTTTGAAGAGACTGTCTTTGCTCCATTGTGTGCTCTTGCCTCCTTTGTCAATATCGGCTCCCTGCAGGCATGCATTTATTTCTGGGCTTTGTTCTGTTCCATTGAACTATACGGGTGTTCTTTTTTCCCCTCTAGTTATGGTTACCCAGTAGTTTATTACACTGAGTAATTAAACAAGAGACCAAAACCACAGAACAAAGGCATGGGGTGGGTACTGCAGGGTAGAGAACAGATGTAAAACACAGATGTGCAGATTTCACCAGAAACCTCAAAAATCAACCTCTTAAGTCTGTAGCAGAAGGTTACTTGCCACAGCCCAGATCCTTCACCCATCACCCAATTCATGGGTGCCAAAGCAGACCAGCGGTGTGACTTTTGAACTCAGGATCCTCAAAATGAGTGTGGAAAATCCATAAACAATACCCTCCAACTGCGTGAATCTGGTTGAAAACAGATGATGGGACAAGCCTATACTCGCTGAAAATAAAATTTGTTACAAAAAAACTAAGGTTTATTTTTGCAACTTTTTTAACCAGAGAAAACAGCATACTCCTTGGGTGAGGGATAAAAAAGACAGGCCCTGGGTGAAAATTATTACGACAGCACCTGGAGTGGCGGGCCTGCTTGTGAGAGCCATGCGCCCTCTTGAGGGACAGCCCCTGCTTGAGGGACAGCCCCTGTCTTATGCTCAGCAGGCCAGGCCACACTCCACACACAGCTGTTACAGATCTGAGTCATAAAAGTCTTCCAGATCATCCTGAAAAAGTCCCATTCATCTTCAGAGTCTGTCAGGTCATTGTCCCCACCTGCAGCCAAAAGCAAAACCCACATTTCCTCCAGGTCAAAGGTGACAACCTCTCTTCATCCTGGCTGAAAGGGTTGCTGTTCTCTCTTTTCTCAACGAGCTCACAGAAGTGGTTCCTTCACTGGGCCCAGTATGGGTCTGATGTTCCCACCTTCTATCTCTGTTGCTCCACTCTATGGCCATTAGGGTAGCATGCTTGTAAAAACAGTTCCCTCCAAATGGACATCTCCCACAACCTTCATCAAAATACCTTCCCACCTTGTTGCTCATTGCCTCCTTGTATTTCTTTTTATACTTTTTATTTGTTTTTATATTATTTTTAAATTTTTATTGTTGTTCAAGTACAGTTGTCTGCTTTTTCCCCCACAACTCTCTCCCCAACCCAGCCATCCTCACCTCCCTCCCTTAATTCCACCCCAGCTTGGTTTTGTCCATGTGTCCTTAATAGTTATTCCTGAAAACCTTTCTCTCTTTTCTTTCCATTATCCCCCCACCCAACCTCCCCTCTGGTTACTGTCAGTTTGTCCTTAATTTCAATGTCTCTGGTTATATTTTGCTTGCTTGTATGTTTCTTGATTAGGTTCCGCTTATAGGTGAGATCATATGGTATTTGTTTTTCAACGCCTGGCTTATTTCACTTAACATAATGCTCTCCAGTTCCACCCATTCTTTCACAAAGGGTAGAAGCTCCTTCCTTCTTTCTTTATGCTGCATAGTATTCCATCATGTAAATGTACTATAGTCTTTTGATCTACTTGTTTACTGATGGGCACTTAGGTTGCTTCCAGCACTTGACTGTTGTAAATTGTGCTGCTATAAACATTGGGGTGCATAGATTCTTTTGGATTGGTGTTTCAGAGTTCTTAGCATATAATATTAGCTGTGGAGAACATACAGAGGGCCCAGAGACATATGAAAAAATGCTCTACATCACCAGCCATTAGAGAGATGCAAATTAAAACCACAGTGAGCCCTGGTTGGTGTGGATCAGTGGACTGAGTGCTGGCCAGCAAACTAGAGGAGCACTGGTTCAATTCCCAGTCAGGGCACATACCCGGGTTGCAGGCCAGGTCCCCAGTAGAGGGAGTGCAAGAGGTATCTACACGTTGATGTTTCTCTCCCTCTCTTTCTCCTTCTCTTCCCCTCTTTCTAAAAAATAAATAAATAAAAATTAAAAAAATAAAAATAAAACCACTATGAGATACCACACTAGTCAGAATGGCCATCATTAACAAATCAACAAACAAGTGCTGACGAAGTTGTAGAGAAAAGGGAACCATAGTGCACTGATGTTGGGAATACAGACTGGCACAACCACTGTGGAAAACTGCATGGAATTTCTTCAGAAAACTAAAGATGGAATTGCCTTTCAATCCAGTGATCCCACTGCTGAGATTATACCCTAAAAATCCTGAGTCACCTATTCAAAGGAACCCATGTACCCCAATGTTCATATCAGCATTATCTACAAAAGCCAAGCACTGGAAACAGCCTAAGTGCCCATCAGCAAATGAGTGGATCAAAAAACTGTCATACATTAACACAATGGAATACTATGGAGGAGAAAGAAAGAAGGAATGCCTACTCTTTGTGACAGCATGGATGGAACTGGAGAGCATTATGCTAAGTGAAATAAGACAGGTGGTGAAAGACAAATAGCATATGATCTCACCTACAAATGGAACCTAATCAACAAAACAAACAAATGAGCAAAATAGAACTAAAGACTTGGAAATGAAGAACAAACTGATAGTGACCAGAGGGGATGGAGGACAGGAAAATCAGGGGGAAGGGCAAGCAAGGGAACATAAATAGTGGACTCATGGGCATGGACGATGTGGGGAATGGACTGTGGGGGTGGGAGTGGGTGGCACAGGATAGGGCTGAGCAATGAAGAAAAAAGCAGGACAACTGTAATTAAACAACAATACATTGTTAAAAAGAACTTAAAAATAAATAAATAAATTACTTGGGGGAAACAAGAAACTTCTTTGTTTCCATGGCAGTTCCCACATTCACAAAACAGACAGAAAGCCTTAAGACAAAGAACCCGGTGAGCACTCTCTCTCTAGAACCCACACTTTCTTTCTTCAGGAGTGTATCTTTGTTTTCCCCCCTACACTCAAGAATTCCCCTGAGACTTGCAGCCAGAGGAGCAGTGGGCAGTGGGCAGCAACAGCTCGCATTGGGCTAAGTCCTTGAACCTGTCTTGAAAGGCCCTACTGTTTCCTAACAGTTTCCTGAATGCGCGAAGCCCAACTGGCTCACATTTTCTGCCTCTGACTTTCTAAGAGGCCAAAACAGTTCTCTTATTAGTCTCCTCAAATCATCTCTTCCAATGTACTTGCACTTTGCATGATAAACTTCCTCTTGTGCTCTAGTTCTTGGCTCTAAATTCTTTCTTTGCCGAACTCAAGAACTAAGATCTGACATCCCCAGTAACCTTCCCAACAACTCAATAAAGGTAAAGAATTTTGAGCATCCCAGGAAGATTTTTTACACACCCTTTCCACTTACTCCTCCACCCTATAGTAATTATTACCTGAATTTCTTTCATCATAAAGTTTTATTTCTTTTTTGATGTTGTTGAGTCTCTCAGACTTGTTTATTTTATTGGTGAGTATTTATTCCATTATATAAAATACAAAAATCTGTGAATACATTTACCTGTTGATGGACATGTTACTGTTTCCAATGTTTGGCATTCATGGTAATTCTGTTTTTATATTGTTGTACAACTATTTAAAGATTTTTGTTTATATTTTACTTGAGTAAATGTGATGAGTGGAACTCTAGCTAATACAGGGAAATAATTTTAAATTTGTAAGAAATTGACAAATTTGATTACAAATCTTTTAACATTTTGTATTCTTATCATTAGTGTCTGAGGTTTACATAACTATAGTACAATATTAAAACTAAAAAATTAACAAGGACACAATCAGTAGATGCTGTTCAGATGTCAACAGTTTTACACGCACCTGTGTTTGTGTGTCTCACTCTAAGCAGCTTCACGCATCTGTGGATTCATAGAACCACCAGCACAGTTAAGAGTCCGAGTTGTTTTGTGACCACAAAGCTTTCCTCTGTGCTTCCCCTTAATAGTCATACACACTTTCCACCCCAACCCCCACTCTCCCACTCCTGCTTCTTTCTGTTTGCTCTGTCCTTAACTCCTGGCAATAAACTACTCTCCATCTCAACAATTCGTCATTTTGAGAGTGGGGTTTTCTGAGAATACTGGATTGGATGTGTAGCTGAGATTACAGAGACAAGAAATTGTTTCTCTTCTTTGTGTTAAATTCCTTGATAATGGCATCTCACCCAGCAGCACCAGCCCAGAAGGACAAAACAAAATCTGGTGGATTCCAGGCATGACCTTTTTATTCCACATGATCATAAACGGGGACAGTAAAGTCAGAAGTGACTGAAGAAATTTTTTCAGAGTTTGATTTGAATGAATATTTCATATGGGCTAGCTGGTGAAGGGACCAAAATTGTGCTTTTTGAAATATTAATTTAAGTTGTTTATTAAGAAACAGAAGACTCAGAAAGAACATTTGACACTCTCCCCACCGCGCCCCATTTTCCACCCAAGAGAGAAACCTACTTCAGGAAGGAGATCTTAGGATGTCACCTTAGCCTAATTTGAATGTAAGTATGATAAACAAGAGGCTTCAGACAGGTGCCTTTTAGCTAGATATTTCTGTGTTTTATTGTTTCTGAGATCCCTAACAATGATTTTCCCACCATGTGTGTTCTGCTCTTCTGTAACTATCTGCAAAACACTCATTCTCACTTCTAGAATCTAATATCCATTCTTCCCTTTGTCCAAAAATGTACTATATACCCACGCTACCTCAACATCTCCGTGATTTTCATGGAACAATCATGCCTATGTTCATTTCCCATATGCATGTATTAAACTTTGATTTTTCTCCTGTTAATCTGTCTCTGTTAATCTGGTTATTAACCCAGCCTAAGAACTAAGTTCTAAGAAGAACTTAAAAGGTGGGAGGAAAAATATTAATATTTTTTAGCCACCACACATGGTAGCTATTGTCCCATAAATTTCCCACAGCAATTTAAATTGTCTTGCTGGCTGTTTGGTTCCTAGTTCCTTCTGTTTACCACTTTATATACAGTATGTATTTTATTGAAAAATTATTCATTTTTCAAAAATAATTGAGAAAGGTATTTTTATGTATAAGTTTATAAAAATATATTTATTCAGTACCATTTTATATTCTTGCCACTCCAATTGTTGTAGAATTTAACTGTAATCCTTTTTCTGGATACATAAATAATGCATCAAAACTGTGTGTGTATTAACCGTATTTGTAATTCAGCAAATATGTTTTGAGTATCTATTATATGCATTGCACCAAGTAGTTGAGATAAACCACAGAACAAAGCAAATAAGTCATGCCCTTCTGGAGCTGCATTACAGCAGGGTATTATCTTTGTTGCAATAATACTGTGTAACCAAACAGAAAACCACAATGGTGCACAAAATAGGTGTATATTCAGCTCATGATTGTAGCGATCTGGGATTTAGGGTCACTCAGATGTCTGATGGTGAGCTGTGACTGATTAGAATAAGCTCAGCTAGAATGGCTGAGCCAACTCGCATGTTTCTGCCTCAGGTGGGTTCGCTTAGATGTGCTTGGTGATGACCACACAGCAAGAGACAAGAGAAACAAGCATGTGTTTTCACCAATACTGCTGAAGTCACAACTGTTAACATCTTTTGATTTAATATAGTTACATGGTCAAATTCTGAATTAAGGGAAAGGAAATATATTCCACTTCATTTTATTTTATTGATTTATTTTTAGAAAGAAGGGAGGGGAGGGAGAGACATTTCTATATGAGAAATAAACATCAATCAGTTGCCTCTCGTATGACCTCTGACTGTGACCAAACCTGCAACCAGCAATTTTACTCTCAAGTGATTTTACTGTAGACCAGGATTTAAAAAAAACAACAACAAAAAACCCCCCTAGCAAACAAACAAAAACCTCAGAGGGGAAAAAAGTGGTGGGTGGGGAAAGTAAAGGGTGCGTAAATTGTGATGGAAGGAGACTTGACTTTGGTTAGTGAACACACAAGTCAATATATGGATGATGTATTATAGAATTATACACCTGAAATTTATATAACTTTATTAAGCAATGTTACCCCAATAAATTCAATAAAAATTAAACAAACAAACAAACAAAAAGAAGCAGAGGCCCAGGCTGACCTCTCCATGACTCTCCTTCTTAATGTGTCAGCTCCTGCTGAGCCTTGCAGGTCAGGAGTGCACTGGTCAAGGACTCTCTTATCACACCAGCCTCAAAGGGAAGAGACAGGAAATAGCCTGAATTCTGTTCTTCTCACTAAGAGTTTCACCCACAGTTAACTGACTGTTCATGATCCATATCACTATCTTCACGGGCGTAAAGATACTGGGGAGCCTCACCCATAAAGTTTGTTGCATGCCGCTAAAAATCAGTTACAGTGTGATTGCTCTTAGAGGAGAGCTGTGGCACAGTCTTGTGATTCCATCTGAAGAAACTACTCTGTTTTCCTCAGTTTCTAAATTCTCTGACTTTAAAGATTATATAAAGTGATCTTTGAAAAAGATCATAAGGATAAAAGCTTGTGCCCTGGCCAGGTGGCTCAGTTAATTGGAATGGAGTCCCATATACCTGAAGGCTGCAGGTTCGACTCCTTGTCAGGACAAAAAACTAGGTTGTGGGTTTGATCCGTGGTTGGGTGAGTACAGGAGGTAACTGATCTATGTTTCTCTCACATTGATGTTTCTCTCTCTCTCTCTCCCTTTCACTCTGTTGAATCAACATATCCTCAGGTGGAGATAAAAAAAAATAGAAACAGAGGCCTGGATACAGGGAACAGACTGACAGCCATCAGAGAGAAGGGTTGAGGTAAGACTAGATAAAAGCAGTTGAAGGAATTAGCCAAAGGACATATATACATAATTCATATGAAACCAGAAATACCAGCATTCGTGCTGCCTGTCACATACCGAACCCAAGTAGAGACAGGGATTGAATCTCTACTCGCACTTTGATCAGTTGGCCGGCCTCTGAGAAGATGGAGGGTTTGTACCCTAACGGACCCTCTTACTTCCTTTCAAGCCAGCTTTTTATATGGCAGAAAGCAAAGGGTGATGAGAAGTTTTGAAATTCAGAAAAATCCGATTTAAAAAACTGCAGCATTCTCTCCCTGGGCAGTTGGCTGTGCCTTGGCCCACCCCCACCCCCACCCCCTCACCCTGCCTCAGGCAGTTGTCTGGCTGTCCGGGAGCAATGGCTGGATGTCCCCAGCTGTGTCCCAGGCCGTGGTCTTTAGCTGTGCCCCAGGAGGTTGGCTGTCTCTCCTGGTGTGGTGAGCCATACCTGCAGTTCCTGAAATAATAACTTTAACATACTCATTACCTACTAGGCTTATTAACTATTTACTAAAATTTTCCAGCTCTTGAGTCCCCTCATGTGGACACAGACGACAGTGTGGTGATGGTCAGGAGAAAGGGGAGGTGGGGGGAGTACAGGTGGGCAGAGAGGGGGCAGTGGGGCCTCTGCATTAGTGTCAACATAAAAATAAAGGGAAAAAAGAAAATTCAGTATAAAGGAGAAATGTAGTAAAGTGAAATTTAAGATTTAATAACAACAGGATTGAAGCTATATTCCCCTCATTTCTAGCATACAGCAATGTACCCCCATATAATTTGGTATATATTTCCTATAAACAAGACATTTTTCCACATAACTACAATGATCAAATTCTGTCGGGGCCTAAAGACGGTGAATGCAATCCATTAAGAAAATCGCACCAGGAGGGCTTGGCTGAGGCAGCCCCAAACAGGATGCTGCAGCCGAGCCAGGTAGCCCCCACCCTTGTGGGCATCCCTTGATCACGAGTACTAGCTACCAATCAAGATGCTGATCACGCGCCCACCTACCAATCGTTGCCAGGAGCATGCAGTGAGCATGCACAGGACAACCTATCAGAACCACCTCCCCTTTTCCCCTGCCCCCTATATAACAGCCCTGCCCAAAATAAAATTTGCAGCTTGATCAGAATCCTTTGTCTTGCTGCCTTTCTACGCGCCTCTTGCTCCCATCCCTATTCATCCGTTTCAGGTAGACTCGGGACCCCCGTTGACTGTTCCGCGGGACGGAACAAAATTCAAGAAGTTAAGATTGGTATTACTAGCTAATGCTCAGTCCCTGTTCATGTTTTGCCAAAATTGCTAATGATGTTCTTTATTTTAAAAAAAGAACCCAGTTAAGAATCACATATTACATTCAGTTGTCATGTCTGTTTGACATGTGTCATTTGTCACTCACAAATCTATTTTGTGGATTATAGAGCAGTTATTTTATAGAATGCCACTCACTTTGGGATTCTAAGATGTTTTGTTATTATCGAATTCTGGTGATGCATCTCTAGCAAGGATATCCCAGAGGGGGCAAGTGTTCTATATACCCGTGAGGTGGTGGGCAGTTTTGTTTATTTTTATCACTTCATTAAGATAATGTTTGTCAAGCTTTTCCCCATTAAAGTTACTTTCCCTCACTTTTATAATTAACATGCAGTATGTGGATAAATACTTTGAAAACTATGTAAATATCCCACTTAAGTCATTAAACTTTCAAAAAACTTTTCATTTATTTATTTACTTCTATAAACTCATAGTTTTCCATTCTATCTAACAGATTATGGGTTTTATTCTATTACCAGCATTATTTATTTTGATGCTAAAATATTTGCATATTTTCCAGTGGCTTCTGTGTCATTTGCTGCTCCCATCACCCTCTGGGCACTTCCTTGCTTTCTGGGTAAAATGTTCTACGTTCGTCTTTTCCTTGCCCCATCCCTGTTACCAGTGATTTTCCCACAGATACCTGTTTCTGCTTTGTTTTGTTTTACTGAAAAATAGTTTTTAGAAACCAAGAACTATGTATTAGATGTGTTCATTGCTGTGGGGATCTTACTGGTCTCAGGCCCTCTCAGGGGATACACACACACACACACACGCACACGCACATTTATATTTTCTACTAAGTCTCTAGCTAGCTAGTTACCTAGCTGTTGAAGACCACGAGCTCACAATGATGCCACCAATTTTGATTCAACCCTGCGGAGTTTATTTCTGGTTTTCTCCCATTCTGCGTTTATAATTCCCTTTTCTTATACTGAAAAACTTGACCACCATTATCTTTGATGTATTTATTTGATTATGTTCCCTAAAAAGAAAATAATACATGAATCACCTAGACTCTGCAGTTTTTGTAAGGTTGGTCATAATTGGTGACCACAGATATTTTTCAAATTTCTGAAAATAACAGTGCTTCAGCATGCGCTTGTGAGACCGTACAACTTTCATTTTGTTCCCCATCTGGGGGTATTTCTTGCCTACCCAGGTTTCTCCTTTTCTCCTAATTCCTAAGGGGGATTCTCTGTCTGCTCCCAATTCCCTCCATGGAGGAGTTCTTCACCCTTATCCTTCTCTATCCTGTCATTTCCCCGAAGAGACGCCAATCAGCCCCTCCTATGAACTATTCCCTTCTCTTGTACTCTGGCTTCCTGGCTTTCCCCTCCCCTCATCCCTCTTCATAGAAGTAGACTTCCTTCTTCATGGCAACACACAATTTATTACATTTTAAACACACATTTGTTTAAAATTATCCTATAATATATCCACACATGACTATAATAGTTAGTTCTGTACTAGAATCTCTAAACAGGTTAAAATACACTGGAAACAATACCTTTATTGTTTCTTGATTTAGACTTTATTTTCAGAAACTTAATTTTTTTATTGTTTATGCTGTTATAGTTGTTCCCACTTTTTCTCCCTTTCCCCACCCTCAACTAATCTCCATATTGTTGTCTGCATCCATGGTTTGTGCATAAATGTTCTTTGGTTAATTCCTTCACCATCTTTCCCCCTCCTTTCCAGCATATATCAGTCTGTTTCATGGATCTAAGCTTCTGTTACTATTTTGTTCATTAGTTTATTGTGTTCATTCAATTCCACATACAAGTGAGGTCATGTGATATTTTTCTTTCACTGACTAGCAATTCATTTAGCATAATTTTTCCAGATCCATCCAGGCTGTTGCAAAATGTAAGTATTCTTCTTTTTTACTGCTGAATAGTATTCCATTGTGTAAATGTACCGCTACTATTTTATCCACTCATCCACTGATGGGCACTTAGGCTGTTTCCAATTTTGGCTATTGTAAATAGTGCTGGTATAAATATAGTGGTGCATATATATTTTTTAATTTTTATTTTTAAAATTATTTTATTGTTGTTCAAGTATAGTTGTCTGTATTTACCCACCACCACTCCCTTCCCACCCCAGCCATCCTCACCTCCTTCCCCTAATTCTAGGCCCCCTTGGTTTTGTCCATGTGTCCTATATAGTTGTTTCTGAAAACCCTTCCTCCCCCATTATCCCCTCCCACCTCCCCTCTGGTTACTGTCAGATTGTTCTTAACTTCAATGTCTCTGGTTATATTTTACTTGCTTGTTTGTTTTGTTGATTAGGTTCCACTTAAAAGAGAGATCACATGGTATTTGTCTTTTACCACCTGGCTTATTTCATCTAGCTTAATGCTCTCCATTTTTGTGTGTGTTGGTGTCTGGGATCCTTGTGATATATTCCCGAAAGTGAAATGACTGGGTCATACTTCCCCAGGTCTTAGGTTAACTTACTTGCAATACAGTCTATGCACACAAGAGGGCAGCAAACAATAGAAATCATAACAGCTTAAAGAGGATAAATGATAATGAAAAAATACAATTAAATATGAACTAATTAATTAAATAAAATCATACCAAGTTTTAACAGTACATATTACTTAGAAGTAAACATTGTAGGCATATAAACTCTTGCCTTTCTTCCTCATTTCTCCCTCATGCACTCAAAATGATTTGTCTAGTTTTCTCTCAGTTAACTCCAGTTACACTTTTATTTCTATATTCTTAAGACATTAATATTGATCTTCTTTCCTGTGTACCCAAGGGTCATTGCCCCTTTTGCTCATTGGTTCTCCTGAAAATTGAATACTGAGCCCTGGCTGGTGTGGCTCAATGGGTTGAGTGCCGGCCTCGGAACCAGGAGGTCTCTGGGTCAATTCCCAGTCAGAGCACATGCCTGGGTTGTGGGCCAGGACCCCAGTGAGGGGTGCACAAGAGGCAACCACACATTGATGTTTCCCTCACTCTCTTTCTGCCTCTCCTCCCCTCTCTAAAAATAAATAAACAAAATCTTTAAAATTGAATACTGAAAAAAACATTTACTTTGTGCTTATATTAAAGTTGCTCTTATTTCTGGGTTCAACCTAATTACTGGATCATCTGAAGGACAGTGTTCCTAGTATCAGTCGAAATGCTGTTTCTGTTCTTACACTTCAGCAATTGTTTAACATCACGTCTTATGCTTCTTCAAAATACATCAGCTTTTCTCATACTATCTTTTCTGCCAAACTCCCTCCTTCTCCATATATTTGATCCAGGGTATTTCTCTGAATCTTCTACCCCCTTAACACCCTCTCTCTTACTGTTATTTTCCCCACCAGCAGCTCTCCTCCGGGCGGAAGGAAGACAGTGGTGGTTCTGGAGTGTTTCCCCAACTCACATCATGGTCAGAAGTATCATCACTGTCCCCGTCCCTCAGAGTCCAGCTTTCTGCTTGCCAAACAGTTTGTGTGCCATGCAATGTCCTTGACTACAAATGTTTTCAGCTGAAACTTGCCCAAAACAGATCCTTTAGTTTCTAATTTACAAATTTGATAAAATCACAATTTTCCCAAACATAATTAATTTTCTTTAAAAATCCTGCTATTTCTTACTTCTAACCAACAGAACTGTAAGATAATGATTTGTGTGATTTAAGCCACCAAGTCTGTGGTGATTTGTTACAACAGATTATAAGGCTAATACAAGGGATGTTTAAGTCCCCAGCTCTAATAGTTAATGTGTCTGTTTTTCCTTTTACTTATTTCAGCTTTTGCCTCATGTATCCTGATACTCCATTGTTACTTACATATGTGTTTATGACTTTGTTACTTCTTGTTGGGGAATTAACTCCTTCACCATTATATATTGCCTTTTATCTGAACTTAATATTTCAGCTTTCTTTCAATTAATGTTAGTATGGTATGTCTCTTTCCATTCCTTTACTTTTAACTTTATGACTCTTTATATTTTATAGTAGGTTTCTTGTTGACAATTTATAGTTGAGTCTCGCCTTTTTTATCCATGTTGACAACCACTGCTTTTTGATCGGTTCATTTAGACTATTAACATTTAAAGTGAATGTTTTATTTACTCATATTAATATCTACCATCTTTGTAACTGTTTTCTATTCACTGGATTGTTTTTTTCGTTTCTCTTCTCCCCTTTTCTATATTTTCTCATTTTAATAGAACTTTTTGTGTGATTCTATTCTGTAGTTTCCTTTAGTACATAATTTACATTTCCTTTAAAAACTTTTATTACGTTAACTAGACAGCCACAGCTACGGGTGGAGTTGTTGATGGAGGTTATTCGAATACACCTAAATTGAAGAAATCCTTTGTAGTGTCTCAATAGTTGAGCATTGTGAGTGTAGAGAGCATGGGGAAGAAACTTACAGAAAGACGGTAGTTCATAAACTCATTTGTGATCTGAAGAGAAATTACGTTAAAAACATTACCCTTCTCGCTCACTCTTCTCTGTCTGGTGAGGTGACACTGTGGATGCTCTTAGTCATCCAAACTTTTTTGGGGGGGCACCCTATTTGATACCAACCTCTGAGGTAATGTTTTGTGTTAAATTGGGGAAACAGCTAGATTCCCGACTACATGTACATCTTGCATATATGTGGAGATTTTTAGAAAAGTCCACAACAAGCCAACACCAGTTGCAGGTCACATAGAACAGATGTCCCCCAAAGCAGATGTCCTTTTCCTCCTCCCATCTTGCTTTACACTGAGTAATGCTCTCTTTAAACGTGTACAAAAACCAGATTCTTGCCCTCTAACATCTAATATATGACTTCAAAATGCTAATGTCTTTATTGATAGGTCTTATTAGCATCTGAAAAAAATTTTTTTAGTTGGGAAACTATAGTTTGTTAAGCCTTGAGAGTTTTGTGACAGAATCCTTTGGCCGTGTCTCACTGCAGTCATTGACCCCTTCACGGCATGCTTTGATTGCTAGACTTCAGGCAGTCTCTTTGGTTGTATCATATTTTAAAATGAGCAAATTTTCTTTTCCATATGTGCTATGTGTCTGAGGTGTTGTGGTTTTAATTAGAAAGTGTGCCAGTATGAATATAAGCAATCGATTTTGGTAACATTGGACTTTTCTTAAAGTACAGAGGTCTGAAGAATAGACATGTACACTGGTGTAAGAATAGAGTGGATGGAGGGTCTGGATCGGGACCCAAGTTCATTAGATCACGTGCCAAAACAAAGACAAGCAAGCAACTGAACTGGTCTTTCAAGCACGAGGATGCAGAGTGGGATCGCATGTGGTCGTACACACGGCCGGTCCCAGGTTTCNTCCATATGTGCTATGTGTCTGAGGTGTTGTGGTTTTAATTAGAAAGTGTGCCAGTATGAATATAAGCAATCGATTTTGGTAACATTGGACTTTTCTTAAAGTACAGAGGTCTGAAGAATAGACATGTACACTGGTGTAAGAATAGAGTGGATGGAGGGTCTGGATCGGGACCCAAGTTTGTTAGATCACGTGCCAAAACAAAGACAAGCAAGCAACTGAACTGGTCTTTCAAGCACGAGGATGCAGAGTGGGATCGCATGTGGTCGTACACACGGCCGGTCCCAGGTTTCCCTCCCTCCGGCTGCTCTGGCCTGGTAGTGTTGGTTTATGCTAAGGAAAGGAAAACAAGTAAGCCGCCTACACTGGGCCTGACTGAGCCACTACCAGGTTTGCTGGCAGCTTTGGCCACATTATCTGTGAGGTGATTTTCTTTGCGTTGAGTGACTTCTGGTTCTAATTCTTTGTTTTGTTTTGTAGGGAGCAGCACTTTATCTGTGTTTTAGCAGAACTGTTCCTCTTTATCCTTTACGGTTTTTCCTTGTTTTGGTTTCCTTTTTAAATTATACATAGAGTTTCTTTGTATGAAATTAAAGCCTTTAGTAACCTAGGAAAAAAACTTTTAAAAAATATTTTATTTATTTATTTACATGCTTTTAGAGAGAAGAGAAGGGAGGGAGAAAGACAGGGAGAGAAACACTGATGTGTGAGAGAACATTGGTCAGTTGCTTTTTGCAGGCCCCCAACCTGTGACTTTGCCGCAAGCTTGGGCGTGTGCCCTGACAGGCTACTGAGTGAGTGACTTTTTGTTTGCAGGCCAACGCTCAACCCACTAAGCCACACCAGCACTGACCCTTTGAAAACTTCTGATGATTTACTTGCAGTTTACAATGTATGTTTTTAAATAATCTAAGTTCAGGTTCAAATAACACTATGTGACTTGGTGGATAATGCAGATGTCTCGTCACAGAGTGCTCCTCAATCCTCTCCCTGTACCTCGTGATGTTGCCTCATTCATTTCACTTCTTCATAGACTATAACCACCCAACACAAAATCTATTATTGCTTTAAATGGTTATCTGTTACATTAGTTACAAACAGCTTATATTAAAAACAGTTTAGGGCCCTGGCTGGTGTAGCTCAGTGGATTGAGCACAGGCCTGCGAACTGGAGGATCGCGGTTCAATTCCCAGTCAGGGCACATGCCTGGGTTGCAGGCAGGTTCCCTGCAGGCCAACTCCCAGCAGGGGACACACAAAAGGCAACCATACATTGATGTTTCTCTCACTCTCCCCTTCCCCTCTAAAAGTAAATAAATAAATTTTTAAAAAAACAGTTTAAATTTACTTTTGTTTGTTTGCTCTCTGACCTTCTTTCTTTATAAAGAACTAATGTGTGGTGGATCCTGACTGGCAGGACCCGTGTATATTGTGGCTGCTCGCGAACAGATATACACGGACAACAGGAATCCTGTGGAGAAAAAGGGACGGCACAGCCCCTCTCTAAGTGAGAGAGAGGGCCCAACCTTGGCCTGGACAGGCTTTTATTGTTTTTCTGGGCACATTACATCGAGGATGGTTCTCATTTACTATGCACAGGTTCGCATTAGGTGGTTACTTTTTACAGACAACAAAGGAGAGGATGTTGCTAAGTGATTTAGAGGAACAAATATAAAGGATACATGGACAACAAGTAAGAAGGGTGGAAATGGGAGGGAGGGGGGAGCATGGGGGGTGTGGAATGGGATGGGAGTAATAGACAGAAAATTGTACTTGAAAAATAATTAAATAGATTTAAAAAAAAGATTTCACAGGGGACAGATGGGGCCAGGATAACACAAATGAAATCATCCAATAATTTTCAGTTGCCTGGTTTTTTTTGCATTAACTCTCTTGCCTACTCATAAATCATAAACATGCTTTAAAACTTAGCTCAAATGAAGCTTCATACTCAAACACTCTCTATTATTTTAATCATGCCACATCTGTCTTCTATATGCATTTATACTTGTGTAATTACACTTATTATAGTGACTGTATTATTATATGCACTTGCATATGTATCTTATCCTCAATTATCATCCAGATTCCTTAAAGTTAATGCCATGTGTACCTGCCTCTGACTCCCAAGTGCTCCTTAATACCTACTACTCCATACACTGTGAACAAATAAATAAGAACATTGAGAATGAAAAAAAAGAAGAATATTTGCTAATGTAAAGGGAAAAGTGGTTGGACTGTCAACACTCCATACTGGGGAGGTTTAGCACAGACTTTAGGAAGTTATAGTAAGCACTCTCTGCCTCAATTCAGGGTGAGGGAGTTCTAGCAAAAGCAAGTCTCACAGCAGCCTAGGTACAATGCAGGCCTGATTCCCCACAGGAAAACCTATCCACGTGTGTGGTCCTGTGTGCCGACCTGCACCCAACTGGTTTTCCATATGAGGGCTCAGCTACATTTCCATGGCATGTGAAACGGTTTCCCACACTAATGTCCTGATTATTTTCCTTCTGCCTGAAGAACTGCTTTTCACATTCCTTACACTGGAAAGCAGGTACAGATTAGCAATGAGCTCCTATGGTTTCTGTTTGTCTGTGAAAGTCTTTATTTTTTCTTCACATTATTTTTTATTAAGGTGAAATCCACATAACATAAAATTTACTATTTTTAAGTGTACAATTCAGTGGCGTCTAGTACATTCACATCTTATATCCATGATTCTGTCCAGATCCAAAACATTTTCATCACTCCCAGAGGACACTGCACACCCGTGAAGTTCTCTTCATCACTCCAGGTCCTCAGCTCCTGGCAGCCAGTAATCTGCTTCCTGTCTCTGTGGGTTCACCTGCCTATTTCAGACATTCATGTAAGTGGCTTTGTGCTATATGTGGTGTCTTGTGTCTGACTTCTTTCATGGGGCACATTGTTTCTCCTGGATGTATAAATCACTCTCCTCCACTCAAAAAATTCAATCCCTTCTCATTTTGCTTGCATGATTTCTGACAAGAAGTCAGTTTTTATTCTTATTCTTGTTCCTCTGTAGTTAATATGTTTTTCTGCTCTGGCTTTCTATAACATATTTCATTTGTCTTTGGTTGTATCCAGTTTGGCTATTGTATGCTTCTGTTTGTTGTATTTTGATGTTCTCTGAGCTTCCTGAATCTGGGCTTTGGTGCCTGTCAAATAGTTGGGGAAGTCCTCAGCCTTTATTACTTTAAGTATTTCTTCTGCTTCCTCTCTTACTTCTCTTGTGTTCCAACTTCACATGTGTTACATCTTTACATATTTTCCTGCAGTTATTGGATGTTCTGTTCTGGTTTTGTCATTCTTTTTTCTCTTGCATTTTAGTTTGAGAAGTCTGTATTCACCTGCCTTCAGGTTCACTGATTCTTTCCTTGGTCACTTTGAGTTTATTGACAAGTCCATCAAAGGCATTCTTCATTTTTGTTATTTTAGTTTTGTTAAAACTAAAAAACTTTTTTTTAGTTTTAGCATTTCCATTAGTTTTTTTCTTAGAACTTCCGTATCTCTGCTTGTATTACCCATCTGGTCTTGCATGTTGTCTATTTTCTTTTCCAATGATGCCCTTACCATGTTATCAGAGTTAGTTAAACTTCTTGCTTGATAATCGCAATGTCTGTGTCATCTCTGAGTCTCACTCTGATGCTGACTTTGTCTTTTCAGGCTGTATTTTGTTTTTCTTTGTTTGTTTGCCTTTCGGCATGCCTTATAATCTCTTGCTGAAAGCAAGACTCTAGGATCAGGTAATAAGAACTAAAGCAGTTAGGCCTTTAGTGGAAAATTCAGGTTAATCGCATTAAGAGTTGGGCTGTATTTCATGTTTGCTGTGACATAGGCACTAGAGGCTTTAACTTCCTTTTGACTGCCCTTGTTTTTGTCTCCCTGTGTGCTGTTCTTCACACTGAGCTCTTCCAGATGTGGCCCACTGTTGGAAATTAGTGATACGTAGCAGCACCTGGGGATGGTACAGAATTCTGCGATCTTTCATTTAGTCTCAGTCTCTTAGTGGACCTGCATCTTGAGGCTGTGGCATTCAAAAGTGTTTTCTCCTTAACAGGAATGTTCGTTGCCACTCATTCCCTCCCCCTTTCCTTGCTGCCATGTTCCCAATCTATTTCCTTGAAACGCTGCCTTCTTCTGCCTTTGTTTCACTCCCCGCCCCACACCCTTTGCTAAGATAGGAAGGACAGAGGCATCTGGCTTGGGAAGGAATTTTCTTCTACCAGCTGGGATAAGGTTTGAGAACTGTACTCTGATGGAGTCCTTTTCCCTGGAAGGTAGGGGCTCAGTGGGTTTCACATATTACTCTTGCCCTCTGCCCTCCGTGAACATGAGGGGGTCCTTCTCCCGTCAGCATCAGGAGAACCAGGCAAAGTTACTAGAGGGAGGACCCACAAAAGAGTGGAAGCTCCAAAGGGACTGAGATCCATGGGGGTTTCTAATTCCCAATCTAGCCCACACTCATCCTCCAAAAAATTGAAATCACAGTTTCAATTTAAGTGTCCCTATCAGTTTATGACTCCAGTGGCTTTTCCTCCAGGTAAGCAGATCCCAGATGCTCTGGGTGCACATGTCCCTCCAGGTGTCAAGGTTGTGGTTGTCCTTGAGAACTCAGTTTTCCACTGGGTCCAAGAAAAGTCATTGATTTCAATTTGTCTTTTAATGTTGGAAGGGTGGTAATGATGATTTCCAAGCTCCTTACATATTTGTGATGAAAATATAAGCCTACCTATATATTTTTAAAATACTAATTATAAATCCCCCAAATTAAAAACCAGAATCATCTGAGAAGCCTCCTCTGTTTCCCTTTCTGAATGCATCCCCTTCCTTCTTTCCAAAGGTACCTACTTTCTTCATCTGTGAGTTAATTGTTACCTCACTTTTTAAAATATAGATTTGTCACCTCTTCTAGGGGTGACCAACCATCCCAAGTTTCCCAGGACTAAAGGCTTTTTTAGATGTGGGACTTTCAGTGATAAATCTGAGAAAATACCAGGCAAACTAGGATGAGCTCTTTACCCTATTTATCTCTAAATAGTCTAATTTAGTTGGAAACACCAAGTAGCAGCCTTAAACTTACTTGTGCAAAGAAAGGGTAATACTGAAACCGTTATATGAAAACCCTAAAGATAGAATAAGATGAAGATAATTGCTTGATCATAGTCCAGCAAAATCTTCTCTGATAGTTTACAAAAGCAACTTCTAGAGAAGTCAGTGAGCAAGATAATTAATAGGATAAAGGAAACATCAGGGTAGGCATCTGGCTGGCCTGAAAATGTTTCTATTCTACCCTAATATCCAATGAACTGTTTGGCTGTCTATAAATGTTAAGGTGAAAAATTACTTTCCTTCACTGTTATTTTCTTTCTAGTAGTCTTCTTGTGAGGTCCAAATCTTCACTGATGTGTCTCCATATAAATGTGTTTTCAGCCATTGTATCAATAATTTGGTGTGTTATTTTATGTGGAACATTCATGGTTTTCTGAACTGAAATTTATTTCTCTAATTATTTAATTTGTTATTTCTCTTTTCCACTTTTTCGATTATTTTTTGCCACACCTATTATTCACATGCTAAAACTCCATTTTCTTATCTTTTTTCTTACTTCTACTTTTTTAATTCTCTGCTTTTGGGGAGTAACTCAACTTATATTCTATGTATTCTGATGGGTTATTTATATCTACTGTTATTTTTAAAAATGTACACTTACATGACTGGCCTATTTTCATGTTTGTTCTTGCTTAGTAGAGGCAATAACTTTTAGATCATTGTGACATTATTAATAGTTCCCTTTGAAATTGTCCTCTCCACAAATAGTCTATTTTCTTCAATTTTTTTGTTGTGTTGATGTCTGTGAATTCCTTGTTAGAAATTTTCCTCTGATGTCTATAAATCTTTTGAGTTCTTGACTATGATTAAAAGCATGGACCTCCTGCTAAACAGATAGTCAGAGTGCATAGGTGTATTTTGTTGACATTGACCTTCAATGAAGGGTTATTTGATCAGTCACCCTTCACTGATGGATATCTATTTGTTGGATGTCATTTTTGGTCACTTTGTATCTTTTCATTTTTTATAAAATTTTATTTTTAATTACAATTGACAAAATATTATATTGGTTTCAATGTGTACACCCAGCAATTAGACATTATATGACTTATTACATGATCACCCCAATAAATCTAGAACTCATCTGTACCATACATGGCTATTGCAGTATTATTGGCTATATTCCCTCTGCTGTACTTCATATCCCCGTGACTATTCTGTAAAACCAATTTGTGCTTCTTACTCCCTTCATCTTTTTCACTCATCCCTCCAACACCCCTTCCATCTGATAAACATCAAATGTTCTCTGTACCTAAAAGTCTATTTCTGTTCTGCTTGTTCATTTATTTTGTTATTTTAATCTTTCTTGTCTAGTGTAAATATTGCTACCTCAGCTTTTTTGTTTGGTTGGTTTTTGTTTGTATTTTCATGAAATATCGTTCTTCATCCTTTTACTTTCAGTCTGTGTGTGTGTCTTTCAATCGGAGGTGAGTCTCTTGTAGACAGAACATTGTAAGGGTCTTGTTTTGTTATCTATTCAGCCTATGTGTCCATTTGCTTTTAGTGTAATTATTGCCATTTTATTATTTATATTTTTTATCTTTTCTTATCATTATTAAAGAATACCCTTTAACGTTTCTTGTAACATTGGTTTAGTGATGATAAACATTCTCAGTTTTTTTGTTTTGTTTTTATCTGGAAAACTTTTTGTCTGTCCCTCAATTCTAAATGATAGCTTTGCTGGGTAAGTAATCGTAGATGTAAGCCCCTGCTTTTCATCACTTTGAGTATTTCTTGCTAATCCCTTCTGGCCTGCAAAGTTTCTGTTGAGAAATCAGCTGACATTCTATGGGAGTTCCCTTGTAAATAACTAACCGATTTCCTCTTGCTGCTTTTAAGGTTCTCTCTTTGTCTTTAACCTTTGGCATATTAATTATGATGTGTCTTGGTGTGGGCCTCTTTGGGTTCATTTTGTCTGGGACTCTGTGCTTCCTGGATTTGTGTGTCTAGTTCTTTCACCAGGTTAGGGAAGTTTTCCATCATTACTTTTTTTACATAGGTTTTCAATTTCTCGCTCTCTCTTCTCTTCCTGGCCCCCCCATGATGTGAGTGTGGGTACACCTGAAGTTGTCTCAGAAGCTTCTTGTACTATTCTCCTGTTCTGGATTTTTTTTCTGTTCCAATTGGATGTTTTTTGCTTCCTCATCTGCCAAATCTCTGACTTGATCCTCTGCTGCAGCTATTCCACTGTTATTCCCTGTAAGGTATTCTTTATTTCAGTTAATGTATTCTTCATTCTGATTTTTTTCTATCCCCATTTCTATATTTCCTATCTTTTTCTTGAAGTTCTCACTAAGTTCATCTACTTAGGTTCCCCTGGGTTCATTGAACATCCCATAATCAGTGTTCTGAACTCTGCATCTAGTAGATTATTTATCCCCATTTTTTTCTGGAGTTTTGTTCTGTTCCTTCATTCAGAACACATTTTGTTGTTGCTGCTGTTTTTGTCTCCTCATTTTGGCTGCATCCCAATTTTTGTTTCTATGTATGAGGTACAGTTACTATTGTATACCTCCTGGACTTGGTAGGATGGCTTCATGTAGAAGGAGTCCAGTAGTGTCCAGTGGCATAGCCTCCCCAATTAATAAAGCTGGGAACTCCAAATGTACCCCCATATATGCTGTTTACACCCTCCTATTGTAGTTGAGCCTTGATTGCTATTGTCATCTCAATGAGAGAGATATTTTCCCCCAGGACGATTGGCTGCTATGGAGGATCAGCTATTCAGGGGCAGACCCCACAGAGTGGGACTTCCTTCAGTGAGGCTCTGGTGCCTGCTGAGTCCACCCCTTGAGTGTGTACCTGTTGGAGGAGGTTGCGTGGTGCTTTGATGCTTTGACATGCTCTGAAGCTGTTTGCCAGGTGGACTGGCTCTGGAGTCTCCCAGGAGGTGCAGGCCAAGGTCAACTGCCAACTGTGCCCCACCTGGTATGAGCTACAAAGTGATCTGCAGATGGTCACTACTTGTGCTGGGCTTGGAGGTGCCCAGGAGCGGCCTGGGGCCACTTAGTGAGAGGTATGCAGCAGGCAAAGGCCAGATGCTGCTGGTTTGAGAGATTTTAGGAAAGTCTAAAGCATGAGCCAAGACAGGCTATTTTTATGGAAAAGCCACTGCAAACAGCTGAGGATGGACCTGCAAGTTGCATGGTGCACGGTGTCAGGGAATCACCAGGTTGGGCAAACTGTGTGAGCCAGGTTGATGAAGCCCAGATATGGTGCCTGCCTGCAAGCTCTGTCAGGGGAGGGCTTATGAAAGGGACAATGGCCTCTGCCAGTACTTCTGTCAGAGGGAAAGCTGCTCCTCCAGCTCTCACCCCAATAGGAACCAATTCAGTTTTTCCTTGTTTGTCCCTGGTATCTTTTGTGCTACTGCCCCAGCACTGGAACTCAGAGCAAGTAAGTCCAAGTAAGTCCATGGGAGAACCCTTTAAGAGGAGTACCTGAGACTCAGCCACTCCCTGTCTCGCTCAACTACAATCCATGCTGGTTTTTACGGCCAGAAATTATGGGGCCTTCTCTTTCTGGCATTGGAACTCTGGGCTGGAGGGCCTGGGGGGTGGAGCTGGGACCTCTCGCTCCTCAGGGAGGACCTTCCCAGACAAGATATTTCCCCTTATTTTTATCTGCCACACATAGGTGTGGGCCAGCCCATTCTGAGTCTCCACCCCTTCTATCAGTCTTGATATGGGTTCTGTATATTCTTAAGCGCAGGACTTCTGTTGAGCTAGATTTCAGGTGGTTCTGAATAGTGGTTGTTCTGTAGTTCAGTAGTAACTCTGATGTGGTGTTGAGCGGGTATGAGTACCCCATGTACCGATGGTGCCATCTTGACCAGAACCTTCCTGCTGCTGGTTATCTTCACAAGTTTTTCCTCTTAGGCAAATCAAATTCCCCAGAAAAGAGCTTTCTAAATTGGTACTTGGAGGTCACAAATCTAGACTATGAAATTCTTTAATATACTGGTATTTTATTAAACTATATTTCTAGCTAACCTATCATCAGTTTTCTCTCTGACCAAATGATCAGTTTCTCCTCTACAGACAGTGTCACTGAACGCAGGTCTGGCTGCTTGCTGCAAGGAAAGCCACGCTCGTGAGACAGGTGCTGATGGGAAGGAAAGAGGCTTATTCACATTCTGGTCACCTACCAGATGGGGACTCTTGTCTCAAAGCCCATCTCGCATTTCAGTGCAGGCAGAGATTTTTTATAGGTGGAGATGGGAAAGAAGAACAAGGGCTCAAAGGGCGGGGTTTGAAAAGTCCTTCTGTATGCGGAGCTCAGCACACACCGTTGAGACGAGGATCTCAAGACTGGTCAGGAGGTGGTCTGGCGTGCCTCATCTTTGACTTCCATCATCCTGCTTTTAGGGCTGAAGGTCGGCAAATCTCCCATACCTGGGATGACTGAAAGTCTGTGGCATTTTAAGTTAGTTCCTAGGATTCTTATACAAACGTGCTGTTTGTTTACAAGCTACACATCTGTCAGAGTCAGTATTTACAGAAACAATGTCAAAAGAATGGTGGGTGGATTACAATTCCCCACTGTTGCTACAATATAATCCAAAATTGTACCAGGATAGAAATAAGGGTGTGGATAGGGACCAGGGTTATCTAGGAATCTAGTTCTTTGATCCAATTTATTAATTTAAAAAATTTTATGGACTGTGCTTTCCGTGTTATAATTGAGAAATATTTGCTTAACCCAAGGTCACAGTACTATATTCTCTTGAATAGATCTCTTTATCATTATAGGATGACCTTTATCCTGAGTAATGTTCTTCATTCTGTAATTTACTTTGTCTGATATTACAAGAGCCGCTCCAGCAGCTATCCTTTGATTAATGTTTGTATGATATATCCTTCTACTTTTAACCTATTGTGCTTTTATATTTAAAGTATATTTCTTGTAGGCAGCATATATTTAGGTATTTTATTTCATTTTTAAAGATTTTATTTATTTTTAGAAAGGAGAAGGGCGAGAGAAAGAGAGGGAGAGAAACATCAATATGTTGTTCCCTCTTGAGCGCCACCTACTGGGGACCTGGCCGGCAACCCAGGCACATGCCCTAACTGGGCATTGAATGGGCCAACCTTTGGCTCTCAGGCTGGCACTCAATCCACTGAACCACACCAGCCAGGGTTAGGTATTTCATTTCTTAACTAACTCAAAACTCTCTGCCTTTGCATTTACTGTTATTGTTGATATGGTTCATCTACTTATTCTGATTGTCCCCACTGTACTTTACCTTTTCCTTCATTGTCTTTGTTTTGACTAATTGAATATTTGTTTGTTTCTATTTTATCTCTTGGGATTCTTTTCTGTTATTCTAGTGGTTGTTTGAGGTTTATAGTATTCATATTTAACTTACAGTATTCTAATTTTAAGTGACATTCTATTATTCCATGTCCAGTATGAGAGACTTATAGCAGTATATTTTCAGGTCTTCCCTCCTGGCCTTTGTGCTGTCTCTCATGCATTTAAATGTTTCCTCTAGCCCTGGCTGGTGTAGCTCAGTGGATTGAGGTTGGGTCTGTGAACCAAAGGGTTGCGGTTTGCTTCCCAGTCAGGGCACATGCCTGGGCCAGGCCCCCAGTGGGGGCCATGTGAGAGGCAACCATACATTGACGTTTCTCCCCCTCTCTTTCTCCTTCCCTTCCCCTCTCTCTAAAAATAAAAAAAGAAATAAAGTATTGAATGTTTCCTCTGTGATGAAGCTCATACTTCATTGCTATTATTTTTATGGAATCAGTTTTTTAAATTTTAGTAATTCTACAGTTACCTCTGCAGATTCATTTCCAAGGCACTCCGTGACTTTGTGTAGATCCAAATCTCCGAAGTTACCTTTCTCCTTCTGCAGAAACAACTGTGTTCAGCGTTTCTTTCTTTTATTGTGGGTCTCAGTGGTGGTTATTTTCTGTGCTTAAACTAAAAATATCCTTACCTTTATTTTTGAGATTTTAGTGGGTACAAATCCCATACTAACAATATGTTTTTCAGTAGTTGAAAATGTTTCTCCACTGTTTTCTCACATGCATTGTTTGTAACAAATATGCTATCAGCCTTACCTTTGTTCTTCTGTACATGTGTGTTTTTTTTACTCTGACCACCTTAATTCATTGGTTTTGAGAAACGTGATCTTTATGTGTCATGGTTGTCTTTATTTCTGTGCTTCGTGTTCACTGGACTTTGCTATAGACTGAATGTTTGTGCCCCCAAATATGCCAAAACCTAATCCCCAGTGTGCTGGAATTTAGAGATGGGACCTCTAAACTGGGGAGTGATTAGGTCATAACAATAGAACCCTCATAAATGAGATTAATGTCCTTATAAAAGACACCGCAGAGAGCCCCCTCACTCCCTCAGCCATGTGAAGACAGAGAGAAGATAGCCACCCGTGAACCAGCAACCTGGTTCTCACACGACACCAAATCTGCTGGGTCCTTGACCTTGGAATTCTCAGCCTCCAAACCCGTGAATAAATTTCTGTTGTATATAGGCCACCAAGTATATGGTATTTTTATTATAGCAACACAAATAAACTAAGACATCACTTTGGATTTGATATTTATAATGATCAAACTTAGAATGTATTTTAGCATATATTTTCTCAAATCTTTTTTTTCTAATCACCTTCTCCTTTCTTTAAGGACTCTAATTACCTTTGTTAGGTCCTTTAAATTTTTCCCATGGCTCATTTATACTCTTCTTTTTTAACAAAGTTTTTATTAAATTTACTGGGCAACATCGGTTAATAAAATTATGATGGGTTTCAGGTGTACAATTCTGTAATGTCATCTGAATATATTGTACTGTGTCTTCACCACCCCCAGTCCAGTCTCCTTCCATCACCATTACCCGCCTTACCCTCTTCTGCCTCCCCCACCATTTCCCTCCGGTCATCACCCTGCTGTTGTCTGCATCTACGAGGTTTGTTTAAAATTTTAACAAATTCTTTCTTTTCTGTGTTTTATTTGTATGTCTTCAAGTGCACGAATAACTTATTTTTACAATGGCTCGTCTGCCGTCAACCCCATCCAATGTAGTTTTTATCTTACACGCTGCTGTTTCTCTCTCCAGAAGCTCAGTTTGGATCTTTCTTCTAAATGCATAGCTCTAGTGAACCTTTTGAACATCTGAAACACAGTCACAGCTTCTATTGCAATGTCCTTACATTCAGTTCACAGAACTAAACCTATACCAGTTCTGTGTTAATTTTAATTTATTCATTTTCTGTTAAGAATGAGTTGTATTTTCCTGCTTCTTTCCACTCTTGGTAATTTTTTATTGGATGTCAGACACTGTGAATTTGAGCTTTTTCTGGGATGAAGGTAAAGATTCTTGCAAGCAATTTGACCCTTCTGAGTCTTGGTTTTAAGATTTGTTTATTGGTGTCAGATCAGTTTTTAGTCCAGTGCTAATAATTATTCCCCGTTTCTGGGACAAGACTTCTCTGGGTCCTCTACCCCGTGCCCGCAGAATTTGTAAGTTTCCCAGTCCGGCAGGTAGCAGCACTCTCTCTTCTCATCGGTTTGAACACTGGGTACTGTTTCCTCTAACCATTTCATTTCGTTGGAATGTAGTAGGTAATGTGATTGGAAGGAGAAAGGCCTTTATTGACCTCTGCGGGTGGTCACACTGAGAATTCCTAAGAGTGCAAAGTAGCCACTTTCCTTGTTAATACCTCAGACAAGGCAATCTCTCTCCTCCATCAACAAGGTAAGCACCTTAGTGCTCACGATGCTCTGACTTCATCCTGCCTTCCCCACCTCCAGCATGTCGACATCATTACATTTGTTGGAATTAGATTGTAACTGATATTTTTCTTTCCTCAAATTATTCTTGCATTTCAGATATAGATTAGCTTGTTATAAAATTATACTTTAACTTTTCCCCTTCAACATTTGCAAGTGCACTCTTTGTCATTTTTATTCAGTGTTGAAGAGGAGAAATGTGAGGAGGTTTATCTAAAATTTTATTCTTTGAACACTGCAGTAGCACAGCTACCCAGGTGGGGCCCACGAACAAGTGCCTCTGTATTAACTGTTTCTTACCAGAGAAACGGTTAGAGACAAATACAGACACAGACACATTGTAAAACTTTTAGAGCAAACTGACAGATTAAATTTAGGTACATTGAATCTACTAATAATTACCACTTATATGTTTGTGTCCTTGTTTTTTATTCCCTTCACTTTCCAGTAATTTACTTTAGAAAATGATCAGTCTGTGATATGTTATATATAAATCAAGAAACAATCTTTATAACAATAACCAAAAGTGATTCTTCTCTGCAGATTGTTTAAGAAACACTGCTTGTTGGGGTCAGAAACTCCGGTCATGCAGACTTACAAGGCCTTAGGCAAAGAGGCCTCACAATAGGTGGGCTTGAGGCCAGCCACCAGGAATGGAGTCCCAGCAGCGCTCTCGGAGCATTCACGGGCTCCTGCCTCCATGGTCCAGGTTTTTTCTCTAAGTCCTTCCCTGTTGAGTAGATGGAGAAAGCTCCACGGACTTTAGTTTGAAGTAAGGATACAGTGACCCAGAGAATCTGGCCTGGGTGAAGGAAAAAATATGGGCACCATCGGTCATTTGTAGAAAGAAATGTCGCTATCTTCATAATCCAAGAAAGTCACAATCTTTTTTGGACACATTTCTATGCAGAGAAGCTCTTCTAGAGAAATGTCTTGGGGACAACAGGTGAGAGCCCTGTATTCACATCCCTTCTTCTCTAAGACTCTGAATGTCTTCTTTAGTGGATCTTGGAGTAATCCACTGCTGTCTTTCGGCTCCTCGTAAATGCCTAGAGTCCACTCATAGGTATCCTCAATGTCCACCTCCCAATAGTATCTNCGCTATCTTCATAATCCAAGAAAGTCACAATCTTTTTTGGACACATTTCTATGCAGAGAAGCTCTTCTAGAGAAATGTCTTGGGGACAACAGGTGAGAGCCCTGTATTCACATCCCTTCTTCTCTAAGACTCTGAATGTCTTCTTTAGTGGATCTTGGAGTAATCCACTGCTGTCTTTCGGCTCCTCGTAAATGCCTAGAGTCCACCCATAGGTATTCTCAATGTCCACCTCCCAATAGTATCTCCCTGAAGTGAAGCCTTCCTCATCAAGTGTGATAAGGTTTCGGTCTCCTTGCTTTTTATTACCACAGAGATCCTGTGTTTCCTCTCCCAAGTTCTCTTTTCTCTCTGGGTCAGAATTGTTCTGGCAAAAATGTTTATGATTTAGAGTCACAGGGGCTGGAAGAAAAAGAAAGGACAACATTGTAAATTTCAGATACCTGTTGTTGGCGGGGGGCATAAAGTAGCAAATGTGGTTGGAGTGGTGAAGGAGTGCTTCTCTGAGTGGGCGAGTTGGGGGAGGTGGAGCCGGGGGTGAGCTGTGCCCTCACCAGGGTGCTGTGCCTCTTCTCTAGTCTAATCTCGTCTAGGCTACTATCATCGCCTTGGCAGAATGTCAATGTGAGCCAATGACTTGCAGTGTTTACTTGAGAATGATGTTCTTCCCTCGTTTTCTACAAATCAGACCTACATTCCTTAATTAGTCTGACCTCTTTAAAAAGAGCAGTTAAGTTACTCTTGCCATTTCAGGCAATTTTTACTTGCTGTGGTCTCCTCAGTGGAAGGGCTACATTACCTTCTATGTTAGAACCAAGTGGACTCCACAGAGGAGAAAGTGAGGCCTGCATACAAAGCTGGAAGCACAACCATAGTAGCCAATCCCAGCAGCAATTTTCAGTTCAGGCTCATGTTTCCTGACCTTCATGTTCTTCCCTATCTTTACCAGAATAATGGTACCTCCATCTTCAACTAGGAAATGATGTTAGGAAGGAAAAGAGGGGCCGATAGTTGGGAGCCAAAGAAAGCTGCTCACCAAACTTGAACTGCTCCTTCCTCCAGTCTGAAAAAGAGCAATACAAGATGAGATCAAGATGAAAACACACCAGGGAATGAAAGGAAGGTGAGCTGCTTCCTTCCCTGGCTCACTGCTCTCCCCTCACAACTCCCCCCACTTCCTCCTCTGAGCCCCTCAAATCCTGGGAGTGCCCAGAAACTACAGTGTGCTTCCCGTGCCCTGTCTCAGGTTGGGAACTATCACGTAGTTCATCCCAATGCTGGGAGAATAAGTTTCTCCGGCCTGAGCCAGGTTTGGGCACCTGTAGAAGGGTCCAGTGTCCTAGATGCCTATGCTCTTAAGACCTCTATGGCCCTCCTCATCGAGGATGAGACCTACAAAAATGTCCTTTCATTTAATTTTGTTTTTCTCCCAGCTTATGACCTCCTCAGAGGAAAGCTTAAGCTTATGACTAAGACTTTTAAATTGACTCTGTTATTTTGACCCCTTTAATCAGAATGTTAATATTTTTCCAGAGACAGATTACTGTATTTGCTTCTCCCTACGGGACCTGTGATTTTATTTAAAGATTAGCTATTCTCATAAGAGTGTTGGGACAAAGGTTAATAAAGACAGATCCGTGATTTGTGACAGGAGCAGCATTATGGCCTCTCACTGAACATCCCTCCTGTGACAAGTGTAATATGCTAATACGCAGAGTCCAAGATGCTAATACGCAGAGTCTACGAGTACGGGAGTCCAGAAGAACCTCTGAGATCATGTGCTCCAAACTCTTCATCTCAGAATAAGGACACTGGGGTCAAAACCAAGACTGACCCTCTTCCTCGGCTGTGACTGGTGGAGTTAGAGCTAAAGCTCCTTAGAACTTGACGTGTCCTCTAAAGCCACGGGGACATTTTTAAGCATCTTGTGAAAGAAAACTCTTAATAGAAACTGCTTAATCAACTTCAGTTCTTGGGAGGGACTTTCTTTTTATCAAAGACTTACCAGCCTGCGTGTAGTTCATAGCTTCCTCTCCCAGGGGACTTTGAGATCCACGGGGTCCGAGATAATGGTTTACGCTGCCAACACCCAGCACAATGTCTGGCATACACAACTGCACACACGTGTTCAAAAATGACCTAGTGTGCTTCTGAGGTCTGGATCTGTTACAGATGCACACACACATGCTTATAAACCCACACAATACACAGAAGGCATAAAAATAGTCAATTCCTTCTACCGCCAGATAAACATATTTTTATAAATGATACTGAGATATTTTCAGGCTTTTCAAACATAAATCCATCCCTGTATATTGAACTTTACTTTCTTTATTTCAAAAAGGTAAAATAAGCAAACTCATAGTTTATATTTTTCAAAATATATTATCTGCTCTTTTAAACTTTATTTGTAATACAGAGATGCTGACATAATAGCATATTCTCCATTCTTTCCAAATCTCATCAAAACTGCTCCGAGTTCTGCCCCTTCCGGCTCCACAGTGGATGGGCTAACAATCCATGCCAAGCCATACCCTGCCCGTGCTGTAAAATGTCCAGGTTAGCAGTTATTTCTCCTTTATTCTTGGCTCCAGAAAACAATTGATTACTTAAGCCTTGAAATACAAAATACTACAGGTTGAAAGTGAATGAATTTTCACAACTTGCAAGTGGATGTGTGTTTGTGGTGGGTCTGTGTGTGTTTGTCTCAGCCTGTGAGGCTCAGAGTAACAGAAGCACTTGGCAAGATCGAAAGTCAGAGTTACTGACTTACCAGGATATAGCAGGGCCTTTTTCCAATCTAAACAGAACAAATCCGGGTAAAACACTGTGAGACATGAATCTGGGGCCTCAAATTCCACTCCCTCCCCCTTATTTTTCTTCCTCTAGTTATTACTAGATCTTGTAGTGTTTTCCTCTGAGGAGAGGGAGCTGAGAAAGTGTTTGGCGTCAGGGCCTCAGGTCGCCTGGGAAACCCAGAGTCTCTTACCTGCAGCGTACAGCTTCTTTCTCCTTTCTGGAAGAAAGGACATTCAGTGAGAGACCGAGAACAGTTGTGAAAGGAGAACGAGTTTTGCATAGGCATGAGAAGAAGCAAGACTCACCAAGCTCTGTTGTGAGATTTTCTGAAAGAGGAGAAAATATGAACTCCATGAAAGTGGGTTTTGGCTGCTCCTGAGTTCAGGGTGTAGCTAAATGAGTTCAGTTTGGCCTTCCCTAAGGACCATGATTAAGCGGATGAGAAAGATTAGCAGACTTACAAGTCAAACCTAAAATGACAAGAGCTAAGAAAAGTTGCCTGGACAGTGTCATGGGGTCACAGAGAAAGGCGTACCCACCCTTTGTAGCAATTTAAGGTTTCATAGCTGTTTCCGAAGCTTGTCCTTGAAGGACCAATAGGAAGAGAAGGCAGTGGGAGCTGTTTGCACAGGAGGAACAGCAGCTGAGGCTGGGGTGTGCAGGGACTTGGCGTGGTCCAAGCCACACGGAGGCAGCTCCCTGACTGCTCGCAGACCTCTGGGTTTTCCTCCCTCATGGTTTTCTCCTTCCCTAGGGCTCCTAGCTCTTTGGAATTCTCGGGGCCCTGTGTTTTCCTTGAGTCCTTGGGCAACCTTTTATTTCCTTGCCCGCTCTATACAGTGTATGCCCAGCCTTTTCACAAACCTCTGATCTGCCCTGCTGCCCCAAATTACCTTTTGCATTAAGTGCCATTTCTTTTTCACTCTTCATCTGATCTCTCTCATGAGATTCTTTCCTCCTCTTCTCCACTTCTCTCTCTTTGGCTTGATGTTCTCTCCAGCCAGTGCAGCTGATCCCAACGAGGGGGAGTGCCAGCACAGGGAGTGTTCCAGCCAGGGCTGCCTTCCACGGACACATCTTGGGGAAGAAGGGCTCTGACACAGCCGGGCACAGACGCAGTGAGGACCGACCTGGGGAAGCCCTTCCCTCTCCCTAAGGCTCCCTGCAGCACCCTGCCTCCCTCCCTGCCCTTACCACACCCCGACCCTGCTTTTGCCTCACTGACCTGGGAGGAAGATGGTGGCCACTTTCCCCTGCCCAGAGAGGGGATTCTGGATGGAGCAGGTCACATGGCCTAGAGACCTGTCTGTGACCACAAGTGATTCCTCCATGTAGAAGAGCCCATCTCCATCTTGGGTGTGAGACTCAGAGAGGGATGGGAGCTTCACTCCCGCCATGTCACTCCACTGCAGCCTGGGTTTTGGGAACCAGTCGCCTGAGGAACACAGCACTCAAATCCTGCCATCCTTAGGCCCCGTCATGTGGATGTGAGGGACAGAGCCCAGGCCTGAAGAGAGAAGGTATGTGCCTGAGGCATGTAGTGTTTGGTGCCCAGGAGTCTCTGAGGATGAAGGCCAGGCTGCCCTTCACTAGACGGAGAATGAACTGAAGCTCAGGGTCAAGGAGCCATTCAAAGCCAGCATTATGCTGACCTGTGACACACTTTCGAAACTGAATGAAGGCCTGTGCACTGCACTTGGAGTAAGAGAGCTTCGAGGTCATTCCGAGAAGAGAAATGAACAAGAAAATTAAAGTTAGAAAAAGGAGTTTAATTCTATTACTTGTCTTTCACTCCTGATTGGGTAAAACTAATGTTTGAGGGTATCAGTACCTATCTGAACGAATACTAGTCAATTAATTCTCTGAGGTCTTTCGGGATACCAGATAGCAGAAATATTGCCTTTGTTGGTGTTTAGAAGTGAATAGAGTATATAGTCTTGTCCTCATAGTCCAGCTTAGAAAACTGACATTCTGTGAGAAAATGTAACATGTCACCATATGGAAGACCACAGAANTTCCATGGACACACCTTGGGGAAGAAGGGCTCTGACACAGCCGGGCACAGACGCAGTGAGGACCGACCTGGGGAAGCCCTTCCCTCTCCCTAAGGCTCCCTGCAGCCCCCTGCCTTCCTCCCTGCCCTTACCACACCCCGACCCTGCTTTGGGGTTTGTGCCTCACTGACCTGGGAGGAAGATGGTGGCCACTTTCCCCTGCCCAGAGAGGGGATTCTGGATGGAGCAGGTCACATGGCCTAGAGACCTGTCTGTGACCACAAGTGATGCTTCCATGTAGAAGAGCCCATCTCCATCTTGGGTGTGAGACTCAGAGAGGGATGGGAGCTTCACTCCCGCCATGTCACTCCACTGCAGCCTGGGTTTTGGGAACCAGTCGCCTGAGGAACACAGCACTCAAATCCCGCCATCCTTAGGCCCCGTCATGTGGATGTGAGGGACAGAGCCCAGGCCTGAAGAGAGAAGGTATGTGCCCGAGGCATGTAGTGTTTGGTGCCCAGGAGTCTCTGAGGATGAAGGCCAGGCTGCCCTTCACTAGACGGAGAATGAACTGAAGCTCAGGGGTCAAGGAGCCATTCAAAGCCAGCATTATGCTGACCTGTGACGCACTTTCGAAACTGAATGAAGGCCTGTGCCCTGCACTTGGAGTAAGAGAGCTTCTAGGTCATTCCGAGAAGAGAAATGAACGAGAAAATTAAAGTTAGAAAAAGGAGTTTAATTCTATTACTTGTCTTTCACTCCTGATTGGGTAAAACTAATGTTTGAGGGTATCAGTACCTATCTGAACGAATACTAGTCAATTAATTCTCTGAGGTCTTTCAGGATACCAGATAGCAGAAATACTGCCTTTGTTGGTGTTTAGAAGTGAATAGAGTATATAGTCTTGTCCTCACAGTCCAGCTTAGAAAACTGACATTCTGTGAGAAAATGTAACATGTCACCATATGGAAGACCACAGAAATGTCAGGTTGGAGATCAGGATGTCCTTACCTTTCTCTTTGCTTTATAGAAGAACATGCATTCTCTGTGCCATGTTAAGACACCTATCACATGCAGCTCCACAGTGGCCTCTTGAGAGATGTGACCGTCTTTAAAATAACAACGGTGCTGGCCATTGTCAGTGTCACGGATGTGGCGGATCAGCAGGGCCACGGCCCCCTTGCCGATGGAGTCCACCACCAGCTCCGCCCCGCCACGTTACTCCAGCATTTGCTCTCCATTGTGCTCATGTTCGTCCTGGTACACAAGCACAGTGGGGGAGAGCTGGGCTCGGTACCACTGGATGTGCATGTGGGCTGTACTCTGCTCAGGGGACAGCTGGCAGGGCTGAGTGGCATCTGCCCCTAGAAGGGCCACAACGGGTTCAGCTGGTCCCTTTACAGAAAATCCAGGTGCTGCATAAGAATCAGAGACATATTAGAGGGAGAGGAGATGAGATGAAAGACCCATCAACATTTATTTATTTAGAGACCCATACATATTTGTTTCTTATTTGTATTATTTTCCAAAAATTAATATATATTTAAAAGTTATTTATATATAGAAATTTTACCTTTTCCATTGTATTCCCCCGAAGTAACAACTGCGGATTGTTTGCCATGGGGTAATGTTAGGTAGCAGCCAGAAATGACCGGCCAGATGGGAAACAGAGCAGGGACCCTGCCCAGTGCAGTCTAATGAAGAACTCAGAACAAGAGGCCAGGAACAAACTGGGAGACACGTCTCACCTGCTGACTCAGCAGGCTTGAGCCTGGTGTGGTAAGACCGCCAGGCATTCCAAGAATTACAAGTGGAACGGTGACAGCACAGGAGGAGGAGAGTGCTTGAAATTACGTGTGTCCATGGAACAGAAACCCTTTGTGAGGCTTTCCCTAGCTGGGAAAGGAAGTCTTTGTAACTATGTATTAATCTCAAGGTCTGGAAGCGGGAGGAAGAGAGGAACCTAGAAGATGGTTCAAGTATCTGACCCTGGAACCAGCTTAGCTGAGTGCCCACTTGTAGTCTCCACTCAAGTGTGCGGAATAAAGTTACTACAAAACTGATCAATAACTTTATTTCGTCTATACGTGGGGCATTCAGGCTAGCTGAGTGCTTGCCTGTATTTTCATGCTCCAGTGTATTTCACAAATACATTTGCTCTCTCATTTCCACTGTACATGTTTATCTCTGCTCTGAATTCTTCTCTTGTGAGCAAGACAAGAATCGAGGAGGGGGAGCCCCTGACTAGGGTCTCCCTAGTAACAAGACATTTTTTCTATGCATTTATATGTAAGCTATGTAAAACCTATGTAAAAGAGATTTATTGAGAATTAAATGTGGCAAAGTAGCATATTAAGCATTTATCTTTTTTTGTGGTGAAGGGGGTATTGGAAGGTACTTCTCCCTCCATTCATCCCTTTGGCTCTCAGCGCTCTGGTCCAAGGAGGATAAGTAGATCTTTGGGTCCTTGAATTTTAGGTTACCATGTACCGGGTGCAGTGGAGGGAGGGTTATAGTATATGGCTTTCCCAAGGTGAAAAGTGGAATTTATAAGGTGAGGTAGACTGGGTTTTTTTTTCAAATAGCCATGAAGGCTTGAAATCACAAGAGAAATTATTTTCCTGAACAGATAAAGATGTGGTATATATATATTTATATGTATATATATATATACACACACATACACATATGATATATGTATATCATATATATATATATATGTGATCTAAGTTGGACAAACAAAAGACAGATGCCATGATTTCACCTCTATGCGGAATCTCAAAATCAAAGTAAATAACAATACAAAATAGAAAAAGACTCCTAGACCCAGAGAACAAACTGGTGGTGCCAGAGGGGAGGGGGACTGGGGGACTGGGAGACAAAGGTGAGGAGATTAAGAAGTACAGATTGGCAGTTACACAATAGTCACAGGGATGTAATGTACAATCAGGGAAACACAGTCAATAATACTGTAGTAACTACGTGTGATGTCAGATGGGTACTAGACTTATCAGGGAAAACATTTTATAAATTATATAATTGTCCAACCACTATGTAGTACATTTTAAACTAATATAATGTTGAATGTTAACTGTAATTGAAAAATTAAAAATATTTTAAATAAAAAATAATGTAAAAGAATTTTTTTTGAGCTTGAGAGCAGTACAAAACTTGGAGGCCAGTGGTTCCAGCTGTGAAGAGGCAGGAAGTCCTTACCAGTGAGAAGGGCTGGACTCCCTGGGGAAGGAGAAGAGGATGCCTGAGGCTAAACCGGAAACTTCATCTGAATTATAAAATACACTTTCTTGTCAGCCACTTACAGCCATTTGCTCGAAAATTATTTTGCCACAGAAATCCATGATGACTAAAAAGTGACTGGCGCCCCTGGACAAAATTTGCATTCAGAAGCCCAGATACCGTGGATCCAGTGAATGGTTAGGACTTAAAGGGCCTGCAAAGGCAGAGCTTTGCTGTGGGAAGGGTTCAGAAAGGCAAGCTCTGTGGGTGGTTGGGAGGGCTGAGCAAAATGGTGAAGGCACATGAGCGTAGAGGAAGAAGTTTGTGGCAGTCTGACCCAGAGAGTAGGTTCAGGCAGTCCTGTGCAGGGAGCATGACACTGGCTACTGGGCTGGACTGAGGCCATGGTCCCCCCTCCTTCCTGTTTCTGTGGACAACCCAGCGTACTGGTATAAGGATCTACGTTCTTTACCAAGTGATACTAGGCTGTTGGTCATACATGTTATATGAGACATTGAAATTAGAAAAAGGTATTTGATACTATTACTAATCACAATGAAGTGGAAAATATCACTCTGTCTCACCCAAATGGGACCATTATATATCGATTCTGCAATAAGGAACATGCAGCCATTTTATTAATAGTACACAGAGCACTAAACGTCGACATGTTTAAACTTTCCCACATTGGTGGGTATTTACATTGCTTCCAGTTGATTATTACTGCAAACAGCCCCACATTTTACATATATAATAAGTGTACACGCGGGAGAGAGTTTCTCTAGGATAGATTCTCATAGAAAAGCTGAGTCAACATATATGGAAATTAAACATTTGATACTCACTGCCTAATTGACCTTACATTAAAGAGATAAAAATATCACTATTATAATCTCATAGCTGGCCTATCGTTAAAGCTGGTGTCTAAAAACTTTATTGTGAAGGCCCATTTATTTTAAAATGGAAGAACTCGTGTCCCAGAAATAATAGTTTTTCCAAGGTTATAACCCAGTAGAGCTCAGGGATCTTAAATCCAAATTCTTTGTACACAGACTTGGGTTTTCTTGGCAGTATGAACATTACAAAGCACATTTTACAAACATTAACATCAATATTAGACAAAAATCCCACATACTCAGTAAAAGTTTATTTCATCGATAAATACTAGAGCTGTGCGTTTTACGAGGTCTACTCAAAGGAGTAAGGGCCATGGATCCGAAGGAGATGGCTCCCATCCTGGCCCAGCCATAAGCCTCCAGCTGGCAGCAGACGCAGCCACAGTGTCCCCAGGACGTGACTGCCTCTGAGAGCGGGTAGAGCTCTGACAGCTGGGCAGCCGTTTTGTCATTATGTAAGAAAAGCCACTGAAAATAAACCAGTAAATAAAAAGCATGAGGGAGAGCACTGACCTGCCGAGCACCGCGTGGGCACTTGGAGAAGGAGGAGGGGGAGGAGAAAGCCAGCGGAACAGGCAGGAAAAACCGCCGTCTGCTTCAGGTCAGGAGGCGGAGCTCACTGGGAGCACAATGCCTTCACTCTGACCCAGGTGCTCTGTGGGGGAAGGTCAGAGACATGCTCGGCTCCAGAGACAGTTTGCCCTTGGCTATTCTTGCGGCCAGCGTCCGAGGGTGTGGCTCCGGGGGCTGGGAGCAGCAGGTTTTTAACCCACGCCTGCATCGGGAAAGGATTCTTAGAAGCAGGAACAGAGAGGACTTCTAAGAAGAAATGGCATTTTAATGTCTCTCCTAGAATGTGCCTGATGAGAAAGGCAGAGGCTGCCTCTAGGTCTAGTTACTTTGAAAGTGGAGGTAATAAAGGCCATCCCAGTGGTCTTTGGACTGAGCTGAGCTATAGAACGATAGGAACTCTCAAACGGCCTTGGTGGAAAACGCCCAGAGTAGCTTCCTCCTCTGGCCCACAAAGGGCTGAAATCACAGCATTCAGAGAGAGGAACTCTTCTTCCTGTATGATATTCAGGAGTGTTGGTCATCCCAATATTCCATTCACAAACGTAACCGATTTGGAGACTGAAACCAACATGAGCATGCTTCCTCACACCGCACCCTAAATGACATTAGAAGCCACAGTTAAGCCGTAGTTACATTTACACAGTTAAGCCGTAGTTACATTTACACATGTGCCATGTCTTGCCAATTGTAACTGAATAATAAAAAAGGATCATAGTAATTCTTGATTAAGGTAAATTTCTTGATCTAGGTATATGAAAGTAGCATTTAGGATCTGAGCTTAGTAACAGTCTAGAACAGGGGTGTCAAACTCATTTTCACCGGGGACCACATCAGCCTGAAGTGTGCCTTCAAAGGGCCATAATAATTTCAGGACTGTGTAAATGTAACTACGGCTTAACTAGGGGCAAGGAGCTGGGCACTACTGGGCACATGCTGGGCACTACTGGGCACATGCAGGGTTGTGCAGGGGAAATGCGTCGGGAGTGGAAGGCTCTCTGCTCTGAGAACCCAAGGGCTGTATTGTCAAGAACCAAAGGGCTCCCCAAAGTGGAATAGAAACAACACAACTGTACGGTGCCAGACATAGAATGGACTCGAAAGGCACGCTCTTTCCATTTCACATACTATCCAAGTTCAATTTGTGATTCTTCGTGTCACACAAGGTTTACAGATAATCAGGGACACAAACAGCAATTGCATAAATATTGGCATGGGAGCCACTAAGAGTCTGGCCAAAGGGACACCAAGCTCCTAAAGTCTCTAGAGACAGTGAGGTGCAATCAGCTTTTAAGAAATTCAATGTTTTGAGATATAATTTAGATACAAGGGAAGTATGGGTTTTCAATCACATTTCAGTGAAGTTTCACAAATGCTTACACTCAGGTAACCACCACCTTGATCAAAATGTGGAGCATTTCCATCTCTTGAAATTTTCTTCATGTCCATTGTTAGCACAATCCAGGAAAAGCAAACAGTGCACCTTAGTCTTGCTTATTCTAAAATTTCAAAACTACCAAAAAGAATCACACGGGATATATGTCTTTGTGTTGGCCTCCTCAGTTAAACAGAATGCTTTTTGAGATTCAACCACACCATGTGTGTCAGTCCTTTTATGTATTTTTTAAGTTTAAATCAGTTTTAATGTTCTATGTCACTTTTAAATGGCATGTTTTTTAGAAAGGTTCTTTTTTTCTTTCTTCTTTGTTGTTCAAGTACAGTTGTCTCCATTTCCCCATACCTTGCCCCCTACCCCTCCCACCCCCACCACCCACCCTCAATCCTACCCCTTTTGGATTTGTCCATGTGACCTTTGTATATGTTCCTTGATGACCTTTCCCTTTCCTCCCCCATTATCCTCTCCCCGCTCCCCTCTGGTTACTGTCTATTTGTTTTTTATTTCAATGTCTTTGGTTATATTTTGCTTGCCTATTTGTTTTGTTGATTAGGTTCCTCTTATAGGTGATCATATGGTATTTGTCTTTCACCACCTGGCTTATTTCACTTGGCATAATGTTCTCCAGTTCCATCCATGTTGTAGTGAAGGGTAGGAGCTCCTTCTTTCTTTCTGCTGCATAGAATTCCATTGTGTATGTGTACCATAGTTTTTTGATCTACTCACTTACTGATGGACACTTAGGCTGTTTCCAGCACTTGGATATTGTAGATTGTGCTGCTATGAACACTGGGGTGCATAGGTTCTTTTGGATTGGTGTTTCAGGGTTCTTAGGGTATAGTCCCAGCAATGAGATTGCTAGATTGAAAGGCAGTTTCATCTTTAGTTTTCTGAGGAAATGCCATACTATTTTCCAGAGTGGCTGCACCAGTCTGCATTCCCACCAACAGTGCACTAGGGTTCCCTTTCCTCTACAACCTCACTAGCATTTGTTTGTTGATTTGTTTATGATGCCCATTCCCCAGGTGGTAAAAGACAGATACCACATAATCTCATCTATAAGTAGAACCTAATCAACAAAACAAACAAATGAGCAAAATAGAAGCAGAGGCTTATAAATAAAGAATAAACTGACAGTTTCCAGATGGGAGGGGGACAGGAATAATGGGGTACAAAGGGGAAGGGGCAAACAAAGGAACACGACTAGAGGGCTCATGGGCAGGGATAGTGGTGGGGGTTGACTGTGGGAAGGGGTGGGGTAGGGGAGAGCAATGGGGAAAGTGGCAGGACAATTGTAACTGAATAATAAAAAAGGATCATAGTAATTCTTGATTAAGGTAAATTTCTTGATCTAGGTATATGAAAGTAGCATTTAGGATCTGAGCTTAGTAACAGTCTAGAACAGGGGTGTCAAACTCATTTTCACCGGGGACCACATCAGCCTGAAGTGTGCCTTCAAAGGGCCATAATAATTTCAGGACTGTGTAAATGTAACTACGGCTTAACTAGGGGCAAGGAGCTGGGCACTACTGCTGTGTAGAAACAAGGTGGAGGGTTGGATTAGGCCCACAGGCCTTGTGTTTGCCACCTGTGGTCCAGAAAGTAAACTTGAACTTCGATTCTGTAAAATCTGTTTTGTTATCTCCTTTCCTTTTCAGAGTCACTCAAAAAAGAGCTTGGTAAGTTCTCCATTTTCTTTGCTAAATAGACATTACTTTATGTTGTATGCTTGGCACCTCACGAGCTGTTACTCCTTTTCAGACAGAAGGAAGGAATTGTATCATCAAGGTGAGTTATATCGAGATTGTGGTTGGGCCAACCATCTCACCTGCCCCTCTGCTCTGACCACCTCCTATTGATCTTGTTGGTGAAGGGGCATTCCTCACCCTAAATAGAATAAGATGGTCGGACACATGACACCTGACACTGGACAGATGAAACTGACAGCAGCATATTAATCACATACACTCACATCCTGGGGAGGGCACCACACACGGTGCAGGACCACACGGGGGTTGCACTTGGGAGTAGAGCGAACCAGCAGGGGCTGTGGGAGGAAGGTTTGTGGTAACAAGAGGATGAGGAGCTCTGGTTTTCTATGGAAATATGCAATTGGCTTGTTTGAGTAATCTTGCCAATTACTCAATGGAGTAAGGTACAGTCCATTATTATCAGGCTGACAACCAGGTGGGGTGCAGCTGGTTAGGCTGATGAGAGAATTAGCTGGGTGGAAGCATTTCTGGTGAGAACAGGGAAATGCACAATTTGGCATTTGGCAATTTGGCCTGTGAGTCAGCAAATAAAATTTCAGGATTTACAATACAGTTTCACAATTCATAGCCTATTCTCTTCTTCTCCCAAAAGAACCAGACCCTCATATTTTATCGCAGATATGTTGGTGGATGTGGGAAACTGAGGAAATAAAACAGGAGGTATAAAAAAAGACAAATATCCCAGAATTGTCATTGAGATAATGATCACAGAAACACAGCTGTATCACAGACGTCCTGATTTCATGTGCTTGCAATTTCATATTCTGAAGTGAATGTCCAATGAATGGGAGAATCTAATTCTCTCACTTTATGTCGGACTAGAGAAAAGCTGGGTTATGTGCTGGTGAGTATCTGTTTGTCTTGGGGCTTTAGGTGCACCAGGATCTCATGAGGCGATTCCAGGGCATTTTCAGATAGGGGCCTTTTCCTGGAGACTCTATTTTGAAGCTGGGAGTCCAGAAAAATGCAGGGGCTAAGGGAATAAGCATTCCACTAGTTCAGAGGACACATTCTTGCCATATTTTACCACATGATTTTTTTCTTTATAGACTGGAGAAAGGAGCCTTTCAAAGCAGACGAGTGATCATATTCTTTTGTTTCACATAATCTCTTTTATACAAATGAGAAACTCTTGCATTTGTGTAAACTTCCAGCAATACCAACTTGGTTATGCATTTTATGACTTTCACTTCACCTTCAACCTTATGCTGAAACATTAAGGGATTTTTTTACTGATCTGATACCATTCATTCAGTATAACTTTATACAAGTATTTATTCAGAGTCAAATAAATAAAGCCGATGTCTGACTTCATGAGAACATGCACATACAAAGTATAATGAACGTTATAAGGAATAAACAATTGCTGTGAGAAAGAAAAATTATGAATTAAGGAAATTCCCTGAAGAACTGATGTTTAGTCTGAGGCTTCAGCGATCCGATAGATTTATTCATGTGCATAACATTGACAGAGTAGTTTGGTCCGAAAGAAGTCTGTCTTGTAACCATCCTGAGACAGAGCGGAGCTTGTTGCATCTCAGTGCAAGTGGACAATGGCCCCAGCCACCTTAGGGTCTCTCCGGGGTTATGAACTGATTATCAATTTCTAGTGCATGCTGCTCTACTCTGAATATCCCTGTGTCTACACACATTTTTCTAGTTAACATAACCCTTCAAAAATTAAAATACATCTCATATGTCACATACAAATTTTTAGAAAAACTTTCAGTATTGAAAGTGTTTGCTTTGACCAGAATCAGATTATTTACTAGTGGTACTAGCACTATTGCTACTCTTACTACTGGTATTAGTGTTACTGGAACTACTGGAAGCTGAAGTTTACCGAGTGTTCAGCAAGGGCAAGACATAGTATTAAACTCTCCACACATTTTATCAGTTTCCTCTCACACTAGTTCTATGCTGAGAGACTATAATTATGTTCATCACCACAAAAGCAAAGTGAGGCTGAGAGAAACAAAAGTAGTTTCACCAAGATCTCAGCTGATCTTTGACAACTGAGTGGTTGTCAAAATTCAGATCTTTCTCACTAGAGCCTGGGATTTCAACCCCTGGGAAATACTGTAGAAGGGTGTGTGAGAAGTGGATGACTTAGTTATCAAATAAGCCCACATAAAAATGATACCAAAGAAGCTTACATGAATATAGGTACAGTGTGACTGGAAATACGACAGGGTTTAACCATCGAAAGCAAGCAGTGAAGTACTAGCATTTAAAGTAAAGTGGAGACCCCATCCTGAAATACCTAATCCTGAGGATGTCAGGTAAGGCAGCCCTCCTGGCTACATGGTTTCCACCCATCAGGAATAGATGGTCACGCAAGGTCCTGTCAACTCCGTCTTTCTAGGATCTACACATCCTGTGTCTCCTGTGAATAGACATGGGACAGAACATACATCATTTTATCCACTCTTCCATTTCTCTCCCTCTTCTTTCCCTCCTTAGTCCTTCCCCTGTATTTGCATCTTTCCTAAGGCCAACCAGTCTTTACTGTGGAGTGACCTTAATTTCCCCCCCATACTTGTAGTGGCTATTATTCTGGATCCAGACACAGCTTGTTCCAAAGTCATTTTATGTGAGAGTAAGAAACATGTTTCTTCAATAGGAAATGTTTCTCAGAATGATGCTGCCCCCACACACCAAGGGCAAGAGAAGTCTGAAACCATCTTCAGTGTTCTGGGCCAGAACTGCTTTACCACAGGGAGACGTTACTGGGAGGCAGAAGTAAATTTGAAAACAGAAGGTGGACCTGGAACCGGATGGGTTCTGGGTCGGCTCAGATACAGTGAAAAGATAGGGGTGGTTTGTAGAATGTCCAGAGAAGAATTTCTGGGTGGTAGCATACGAGGAAGGAGAGCTCAGGGTCCTCACTTCCCTGCCAGGATCTGTGTCGCTGAGGCAAGTGCCCTCCTCATAGGATAGGAGTTTTCCTGGACTGGGAGGGTGGGGGTTGGGAGGCTGGGGGGTGTGTCCTTTTACAACATGGCTGATGGGTCTCACATCTATTTCTTTCCTAGAATCACCTTCTGTGGGATCCTCTGTCCTTATTTTAGCCTTCAGGGTCCTGGCACATCTGTGGCCATCTGCTTAGAGAGGGAAAGAGAAGGAGAAAGAGAGAGGGGAGGAAAGGGAGGGAGAGAAACATTAATGTGTGGTTGCCTCTTGAGCACCTTCTCCTGGGAACCTGGCCCATAACCCAGGCATGTGCCCTGACTGGGAATTGAACCAATGACCTAGTTCACAGGCCCACACTCAATCCACTGAGCCACACCAGCCAGGGTGAGAGTAGATCAGTTTCATTAGGCATCATTTTAGCCCCTTTAAAGAGGGAGAGACAGAAAGAGGAATGGGACAACTGGAAAATGTTTAGGGGAATTTCCTCTAATGTTACCTTTGGGGAAGCACACTCTGTTAATGAACAGCAACAATTTGTCACAAGAAAACTCCAAACAAATGTATAGCATCTCTTCTATTCTTGTGCTCAGTGTGTGTTGAAATAAATATTTTAAACACTACATTTAAAAAGAAAATCTCTCCTCTTACTGTTTGTGTTATCGAATGTGGAGGAGGGGGTGGTATTTGAAGGGAAGGCTCAGAAGTTGAGTGAATTTTCTATACATGTTACTGTTTTTGGAAATACACAGAAATTCATTCAAATCTTCTGAAAATTAACAATTCAGCTGATCCTTGCCTCATTGTACGTTGACTTGTAAACCTGGAGTTTTCCATGAGGTGAACAGGACTGATATAAGACTATAAAACATTCGGGCAGGAGACCAAGCCTTCTTGAAGGCAAGAGCCTCTCTCCTTTTTTAAAATAAGTTCTCACTGGTCAGCAAGTCCAGAACTTTTTACTCTGTGAGTATGTGAATGAGAAAGGAATTGATGTTAAAGTTCATGTTTTCAGAGAAGTAAAAAACCCTAGTCAAATAGGAATGAAGAAACATCTGAAGCCTTCATGGAGAAAGAGTCACTGACAACACTGCTTTTCCCCTCTCTCTGATCATGTTCTTCCCACTCTGGATCCAGACCAGAGCCTGGTTTCCTTTGCCTTTAATGCAACTAAGCCTTCCCTAACTGTACCACTGAGCTTATGTCTTCAAGGATATAATATAGGATCTTCTCCTGTTAAGTGAGCCTTCTCCTCCTGGTAACAGAAGGGAGCCGTTTAGCTTTTTCTACACTATTGACAGACCTTTCAACCACAAGCCCCATAAGAATCTTTCTTGGAAGATGCATCTCCTTAAAAAACACTTCCCTGGCACATCAAGTGGCAAAGCCAGTATTTGAACCCAGGAAGAATAAACCCAGAGCCCAGAATATTGACCTCACTGACAGTAAAGGAAGGGCTAACACAACCAGCAAGAAATAATAAAGGCAGGAGAGGTAAATGGACAGTGGAAAATATTAATTGGTATAATCGAATGAATGTGGTGGATCAGAAGGCATTTCTAGACATGAAAACCCTGTATGTGGGCAACAGTGAGACAGAAAAAAATAGAACTGAAACTATGATATAGAGCAGGAAGGATAATGGGTTTAGTTTGGGAAATTTTTCTTTTGTTCTCAAGTCAGGACATTCAGCATAAGGTTCCTAAATGAGTTTTTAGTATCTCTCCTGCAGGAACTAAATGCATATTTTGTTCTACAGTAGGATTTTTTCACCTGATACCCACACATTTTAATGAGTTTTTGTCCTAAGCTTAGTGACTGGGGATCATTGGCTAGAGGTGGACAATGAAAGAAAATGTGAAGGTTGATGCTGTATTGGAATCAGTTGTAGAAATGTGAGGGATGGCCTGATCCATAGCATCCTCATATCTAGCTATGGGTAAACCAACAAGAAGTGAAGGGTCTCCAAGAAGCCTTGGAGGTCAAAAGTAATGACCTTCTGGCAAAGTAATGACCTTGAATTTACCATCTAAGTCCATCAATTCTTTATTGCTAAACTACTCTGGCAATCCTATTTTGAGTAGAGTCTATGAAGGTATGATAAGACATTCACACAAAAAAGGCTTATAGAATAAAAATATTTTAGGACAGAAATTATGCCAATGAACAAAATAGTAACAGAAGCTTAGATACATAAAACAGACTGACAGCTGCTGGAAAGAAGGGGGGTAGGACAGAATAGGTTGAAAGATGGTGAAGGGTTTAACCAAAGGACATTTTTATGCACAACAGATGGACACAGATGACAGTATGGAGATTGGCTTGGAAGGGGTGAAGGTAGAGCTGGGTGGAGGTGGGGGAAAGGAGAAAAAGTGGGAATAACTGTAACAGCATTAAAAAGTTAAAATTAAAAAGTAAAAATGAAAATTATGTATTATTAAGCATTTCATCTCTAAGGCCTAGCACAGTGCATTCTATAAATATTGATTCAATAAATACCCTACTTTTATTTATGCATCCCATAAATGTTTATTGATCAACGAATTTATGCTACTTTTCTAGATTGTGAGGATACATAAAAAGAAAAGTGTTTCTACCCTAATTGAACTTACAGTCTACTGACAAGTGAGAAAAAGCCCTGCAGGGAGTTTAACAGATTTAGTTTCTCTTTACCCTCCAGTCATCCCCTTGCAACTCAGATTCATCAGGTCTATGCATTTATTCTGAGTGTTGCCACTCTTTCCATGAGTCCAACCAACTATTTATGCATCAGAACTGGATCCCTGATGGGCCAACCCAGTCACTTGTCCATCAGCCACGGTGACTGCTTCAGCGACCCAGGCATCTTACTCAAGCCAGAAATCATTCTCCTTCCCTATGGTGCTTCTACTTGCAATTAGAAGTTAGATTGTAAATTAAAAACATCATACACCATGATGAAGTGGGATTCACCCTAAGATGCAAGGATGATTCAACATTCACAAGTCAGTAAATGTAATACACCACATAAACAAAAGCAAAGACAAAAATCACATGATCATATCAGTAGGTGCAGAAAAAGCATTTGATGAGGTACAGCACCATTTATGATAAAAACACTCAGCAAAGTGGGAATAGAGGGAACATTCCTCAACATGATAAAGGCCATATATGAGACACCTACAGCCAACATCATACTCAATGGACAAAAACTAAAAGCTTTTCCACTAAGATCAGGAACAAGACAAGGTTGTCCACTTTCACCACTTCTATTCAATATTGGAAGTTCTAGCCACAGCAATCAGACAAGAAAAGGAAATAAAAGGCATTCAAATTGGAAAGGAGGAAACAAAACTGTCACTGTTTGCAGATGACATGACAGTGTACATAGAAAATACTATAGACTCTACCCAAAAACTGCTCGACCTAATAAATTAATTTGGCAAAACAGTGAGGTACAAAGTCAATATCCAGAAATCAAAGGCATTTTTGTACACCAACAATGAAACAGCAGAAGCAGAAATCAAGAAAAAAATTCCATTCGATATAGCAAAAAGAAAAAGCAAATACCTAGGAATAAACCTAACCAAGGATGTAAAACACCTGTAGCAGAAAACTACACAACACTGAAGAAAGAAATCAAGGAAGACATAAACAAATGAAAACATATAGCATGTTCATGGATTGGAAGAATTAACATCATCAAAATGTCCATATTACCCAAAGCAATTTAGAGATTCAATGCAATGCCTATTAAAGTACTAATGGCATATTTCACAGACATAGAACAAACACTTCAAAAATTTATATGGAACCATAAATGACTCCGAATAACTGCTGCAATTTGGAGAAAGAAGAGCAAAGTAGGAGGGATCACAATACCTGATACCAAATTGTATTATAAGGCCAATGTAATCAAAACAGCCTGGTACTGGCATAGAAACAGACACATGGACCAATGGAATAGAACAGAGAGCCAAGATATAAATCCAAGTCTCTACGATCAATTAATAAAGGGGGCAACAAAGGGGGCAGCAACATAAAATGAAGTAAAAATAGCCTCTTCAACAAATGGTGTTGGGAGAACTGGACAGCTATGTGCAAAAAAAATGAAACTCAAGCACCAACTTACAACATACACCAAAAGAAATTTAAGGTGGATAAAAGACTTAAATATAAGCCATGACACTATTAAAGTCCTAGAGGAGAACATAAGCAGGAAAATCTCAGATATTTTATGCTGCAACATTTTTACTGGTATGTCCTCTAGAACAAGGAACATAAAAAAAATAAACAAATCGAATCTCATCAAAATAAAAAGCTTCTGGACTTCCGCCAAGATGGAGGCATAGGTGGAAACACTGTGCCTTCTCCCACAACCAAGTTTGAATAAAACAAAGGTTTGGAGAAACAAAGACACAACCAAAGGACAGAAAATTGAATTATACGGAAGTCCGACTACATCTAACCGTTCAACGGGGACGGTAAGAGGGGCGGAGCCAGCAGCGAGCAGGGTCGGGCAGGACAGGGCCCCCGACCCAGGTGCACAGGCAGACGAGAACCAGTTGGGGTGCGGGGCAGACCGCGGGCGCATATTCGAGCACAGTGAGACAGACCACGCAGGCCCCAGGGGGGCGAGGGCTGATGGCGGTGGCACACTCGCGAGCAGTGGGACGAAACGCGTGGGCCAGGTGACGGCAGCAACTGCGGCACCGGTGAGGGCCGTGGCGGCAGGTGGCGGACAGGACGCCATAGTCCCTCTTTGACCCCGCCCCCACATACAACGTCACAACCCAGCGACTTAGTTGCCCTGTTCTAGTGAACATTTTAGGGCTCTGATCCTGCTATGGAACAGGCACGAACAACCCGAAAGATGGCACAAGAAGAACTCAAAGTCCAAGAGCCAATAACTCTCAGCGACCAAGAAATTGCCAGCCTCTCAGAAGCACAATTCAGGACACTATTTATCAGGATGCTCACAGAACTGGTAGATTATAGTCACAAATTAGAGGAACAAAGTCACAAATTAGAGGAATATATGAAGGCTAAACTAATTGAAATGAAGGGAGATGCACAGGAAACCAATAGTGATGGAAAGGAAACGGGGACTCAAATCAATGGAATGGACCAGAAGGAAGAACAAAACATCCCACCAGAAAGGAATGAAGAAATGAGAATTCAAAAAAATGAGGAGAGGCTTAGGAACCTCCAGGACATCTTTAAACGTTCCAACATCCGAATTATAGGGGTACCAGAAGGGGGAAAGAAACAGCCACGAGTGGAAAACATATTTGAACAAATAATAAAGGAGAACTTCCCCAGTCTGGCAAAGGAAATAGACTTCCAGGAAATCCAGGAAGCTCAGAGAGTGCCAAAGAAGTTGGACCCAAGAAGGAACACACCAAGGCACATCATAATTACATTAGCCAAGACCAAAATGAAGGAGAGAATCCTAGAAGCATCAAGGGATAAGGGGACAGTCACCTACAAAGGAGTACCCATCAGACTGTCAGCGGATTTCTCAAAAGAGACCTTACAGGCAAGAAGGGGCTGGAAAGAAGTATTCCAAGTCATGAAATCCAAAGACCTACAGCCAAGATTGCTTTATCCAGCAAAACTTTCATTTAGAATGGAAGGACAGATAAAGTGCTTCTCAGATAAGGTCAAGTTCAAGGAGTTCATCATCACCAAGCCCTTATTATATGAAATGCTAAAGGGACTTATATAAGAAAAAGATGATGAAAAATATTAACAGTGAAAGGGCAGCAAACACACAGCTATTAACAACCACACCTAAAACAAAAGCAAACCAAGAGGACAGCTAGATCAGGAGTGGAACCATAGAAATGAAGAACACATGGAGGGTTAGAAACAGGGGGGTGGGAGGGGGAGAAGGGGGGAGAAGGCACAGAAAATAGCATAGATGGTAGGTAGAAAATAGATAGGGGGGAGGGCGAGAATAGTGGGGGAAATATAGAATCCAAAGAACTTGAGACACGTGGTTATAAACTAAGGGGGGCAGAATGGTGGGGGAGGGAGGGTGCGGGTGGAAGGGATTGAAGGTGGGGAATAGAACAACTGTAATGGTATAATCAATAAAATATATTTAAAAAAAAGAAACGTAAATGGTAGACAGGGATAGGTTAAGAATAGTATAGGAAATGGAGAAGCCAAAGAACTTATATGTACAACCCATGGACATGAACTAAAGAGGGGAATGCTGATGGGAGGTGGGGTACGGGCTATTAGGGAATAAAGGGAAGAAAAAAAATAGGACAACTGTTATAGCACAATCAGTAAAATATACTTAAAAACAAAAAAAAAACAAAAAAAAATAAAAAGCTTCTGCATGGCTAAAGAAAACAGCATTAAAATAAAAAGAGAATCAACTGTATGGGAAAACATACTTGCCAACGATAACTCAGACAAAGGTTTAATCTCTAAAATATACAAAGAACTCACACGACTCCACTCTAAGAAGACAAGAAACCTAATTAAAATGGGCAAAGGACTTGAACAGACACTTCTTCAAGGAGGACATACAGAGGATCCAGAAACACATGAAAAGAATGGGAATATAGCTATCAGAGAGATGCAAACTAAAACCACAATGAGATACCGCTTCACATTGGTCAGAATGGCCATCACAAACAAAACAACAAACAACAAGTGTTGGAGAGGTTATGGAGAAAGGGGACCCTAGTGCACTGTGGGTGGGATTGCAGACTGGTACAACCACTATGGAAAACAGTATGGAATTTCCTTAGAAAACTAAAAATGGATCTGCCTTTTGACCCAACAATTCACCAATCCAAAATAACCTATGCACCCCAATGTTCACAGCAGCACAATTTACAATAGCCAAGAGCTGGAAGCAACCTAGGTGCCCATCAGTAAATGAATGGATACAAAAACTATAGTACATTTACAAAATGGATTTCTATGCAGCAGAAAGAAGGAAGGAGCTCCTACCCTTTGCCACAGCATGGATGGAACTGAATAGCATTATGCTAAGCAAAATAATCCAGGTGGTGAAAGACACATACCATATAATCTCACCTTTAACAGGAACCTAATCAACAAAACAAACAAACAAGCAAAGTATAACCGAAGACATGAAATAGAGAACAGTCTGACAGTGTCCAGAGGGGAGAGGGAAGGGAATTTCAGGCGAAAAGGGGAAGGGTTTACAGGAACAAGTACAAAAGACATATGGACAAAAGCAAGGGGGGGAAGAAATGGGAGGGAAGAGGGAAGGGCTGAGTGGGATGGCTGGGATGGGAGTAAAAGACAGAAAACTGTACTTGAACAACAATTAAAATAAAAAATTTTAAAAAATAAGGGAAATTGTAAATTAATCCCCAATTTGGGAAGCTAAATAAAAATATATTTCTTAACACATAATAAGAGTTTTTACTGAAAAAAAATAGTTTCATGAGACTTTCTTAGGGAATATGTATACTTACATGTAGGTCTTGAACAAGCATGCAAGATTGACAAGAGTTAGTTTGATGAGGAAGAACAGCTAAAAAACATAAAAATAAAAAAGACAGTTAATCTTCAAACATTAAATAAAACATTTTCAGTTACATTAAATCAAGGTAAAGCAATGTCAAAAATATTTTAAAGCAATGGTAACATACTTACTACAAATTTTGTCTACTACTAAATTTATATTAAAAATATATAAATAGGAGAGGGCGAGAGCTGGCTCCCGGGCCGAGGCGCTGAAGTTTCCTGCCCGCCGAGCTCCCCCGCGCTGCTGGCGTCCGGGGCCATGCTGGAGCGCTGGGGCCGCGCAGCAGCATGAAGGGCAGCGAGAGCGTTTACTCCCGAGGTCCCTCTCTGGGGTGGCTCTTTGCGAGGTGCTGCTGTTGCTTCCCGTGCAGAGATGCATACTCTCACTCCTTAAGTGAAAATGGAGGCAAGTCCGAGTCGGTGGCCAACCTGCAGTCTTAGGCCTCCCTGAACTCCATCCATAGCTCCCCCGGCCCCAAACGCTCCATCAACACCCTTAAGAAGTGGTTGACGAGTCCTGTGCGTCGGCTGAACAGTGGGAAAGCAGACGGAAACATCAAGAAGCAGAAGAAAGTGCGTGATGGTCAGAAGAGCTTTGACCTGGGATCCCCCAAGCCTGGTGATGAGACAACCCCTCAGGGAGACAGTGCTGATGAGAAGAGCAGGAAAGGTTGGGGTGAAGATGAGCCAGATGAAGAATCACATACCCCACTCCCTCTGCCTATGAAGATCTTTGACAATGACCCTGCACAGGATGAGATGTCCTCCTCTTTGCTCGCAGCCCGGCAGGCTTCCACCGAAGTGCCTACTGCTGCAGACCTTGTCAGTGCAATAGAGCAGTTGGTCAAAAGCAAGCTGAGCCTGGAAGGAGGCTCATACCGGGGGAGCTTGAAAGACCCAGCAGGCTGCCTGAATGAGGGAATGGCCCCACCCACACCTACAAGAAACCTGGAAGAAGAACAGAAAGCCAAGGCCCTTCGAGGCAGGATGTTTGTCCTGAATGAGCTGGTGCAGACTGAGAAAGACTACGTCAAGGATCTGGGCATTGTGGTGGAGGGCTTCATGAAGAGAATAGAAGAAAAAGGCATCCCTGAGGACATGCGAGGAAAGGACAAAATTGTGTTTGGAAATATTCACCAGATCTATGATTGGCATGAGGATTTTTTCCTGGCTGAACTGGAAAAATGTATCCAGGAGCAGGACAAGTTGGCACAGCTCTTCATTAAACATGAGCGGAAGCTGCACATCTACGTGTGGTACTGCCAGAACAAGCCGCGCTCGGAGTACATCGTCGCTGAGTACGATGCCTACTTTGAAGAGGCAAAACAGGAGATAAATCAAAGGCTGATGCTTAGTGACTTCCTCATCAAGCCCATTCAGAGAATAACAAAATATCAGTTGCTCCTCAAGGACTTCCTGCGATACAGCCAGAAGGCGGGTTTGGAGTGCTCAGATATCGAGAAAGCCATGGAGTTAATGTGCCTTGTTCCAAAACGCTTCAATGATATGATGAATCTGGGACGCCTGCAGGGCTTTGAGGGCACCCTGACCGCTCAGGGGAAGCTGCTGCAGCAGGACACGTTCTATGTGATTGAGCTGGATGCAGGCATGCAATCCCGGACCAAGGAGAGGCGTGTGTTCCTCTTTGAGCAAATTGTCATCTTCAGTGAACTGCTCAGGAAGGGATCTCTTACCCCAGGCTACATGTTCAAAAGGAACATCAAGATGAATTACTTGGTCCTCGAGGAGAACGTGGACAATGACCCCTGCAAGTTTGCGCTCATGAACAGGGAAACTTCAGAGGGTCATTCTGCAGGCCGCCAACGCTGACATCCAGCAGGCCTGGGTGCAGGACATCAATCAAGTCTTAGAAACACAGAGAGACTTCTTAAATGCACTACAGTCGCCCATTGAGTATCAGCGGAAGGAGAGGAGCACAGCTGTGATGAGGTCCCAGCCTGCTAGGGTTCCCCAAGCCAGCCCCAGGCCCTACTCCTCTGTCCCCGTGGGCTCTGAGAAGCCCCCAAAGGGCCCCAGCTATAACCCACCTCTGCCACCCCTGAAGATATCTACCTCCAATGGCAATCCAGGGTTCGACCACCACCAGCCTGGGGACAAGTTTGAGGCCAGCAAGCAGAGTGACCTGGGAGGCTGCAATGGGACTTCGTCCATGGCCGTGATCAAAGATTACTATGCACTGAAGGAGAACGAAATCTGTGTGAGCCAAGGTGAGGTGGTCAGGTCCTCGCCGTCAACCAGAAGAACATGTGCCTGGTGTACCAGCCTGCCAGCGACCACTCGCCCGCGGCCGAGGGCTGGGTGCCAGGCGGCGTCCTGGCGCCCCTCACCAAAGCCACGGCGGCGGCGGAAAGTAGTGACGGGAGCATCAAGTAAGTGCCTCGTTGGTTTCCCCGGGAGAGGAGTGTGTGGATCAAAAAAAATTCCAAAACAAAGAACCCAAACGCGCAAACCCATGGTAGGGAATCACTGCTGCTTAATCCGGACAGCGCCCCCGGGATACGCGTCCGAGTGCTGGAGACACACGCTGCAGGGCGCCCGGGCTGGATCGCGCTGGATTGTTTTGTGTGCGTTGATGGTAATGGCGGTGGTTTTCCTCTCCTTTTTGTTTATAATTTTGTGTTCATTTTTTCCCTCTCTTTCCCCTCCTGGTTAAGAAAACGACCCTACTGAGACCCCAGGTGACAAAAGCATGCCTTCCGTTGCTCCACTTGACCCACCACAGGACGCACTGGACTGGACTGCTATTTATATTGTACTATGTTACCGATATATATATATATATTTTTTTTTTGATTGATACCAAAAAATTACCTTAGCACAAATGCCAGACAGACCTGTGCAGGTCGGAGGCCCGCTGCTTCTCCCAGGAGAGAGGGAACTTTTTGGTTGTCTGTGGCAAGACCTCTGTACAGATTGTACCTTTTTTTGTTTTTTAATTTCCCCTCCCCTGTTCTTTTAATATGTGTTCACGGTAATGTGTAAGATATTTCTTTTCCTTATTTTGGTTGCAAAGACCCTTCCGAACACATTCCTGTGTAAAGTATTTTGCACTATTTAAAGAAATCCGTGCGGACAGAGTCAGGCTGTGCAATATAATGGAGAGTCACAACGTTCACCATTGTACCTGCGCTGTAACTAAGAATTTTAATGTGCTATTTTAAATATGTAAATAAATTTTCACTATGAGCATGTTTAAAAATAAATAAATAAATAACAAAAATATATAAATAAATAAAATTGAAGATATATAAGGGAATATTAATTTATCAAAAATGTGTAAACAATGTATAAAGCTCCACAGAATATACAAGACAAAAAGTGAATCTCAGTGTAAAGTGTGGACTGCAGTTGAAAATAATGTGTCAGCGCTGGTCCATCTGTTGTGACCACGCGGAGGACCGGTATTAATAAAATGGAAAACCATGGAGGGAGGTGGGAGGGATATGGGAGGGAGAACACTCTGGATTTCCCACTAAATTGTGCTATGAAATGAAAACAGCTCTTAAGAAATAGCCTTTCAATTAAAAAGAAGTAACAAAGTACTGGTACATGTTACAACACGGATAAACTTTGAAAATATTATACTGAGTTTTAAAAAAGCCAGACACAAAAATAATCCATATACTTTATGATTCCATTCATATGAAATATTGAGAAGAAGCAAATTCATAGGACACAAAGCCCCTAGCAGTTGCCGGGGGCTGTGGAGAAGGAAAAATGGATTGTGACTGCTTAATGGGGATATAGTTTACCTTGGAGCGATGAAAATATTCTGAAACTGGAAAATGATGGTGGTTGCACAATATTGTGAAAGTATAAATACCACTTAACTACACACTTTAAAATGGTTAAATGATGAATTTTTGTGGTAAAATGATCTATTTTACCACAATTGAAAAAATTTTAAAACTTAATAAAATAAATGTGTGCATACTTGTGGAAGAATAATACATAGCTTCAAACTTAAAGTTAAGTGTTTAAAAAGAGAAAGACTATTACGACTGAAAAGGAACCCCAAATGCTGCAGATGAATGGTCTTCAAAGAACAATGAGAACTCTAATGATTGTCAGTTAGAAAGCTGCAGAGTGTCGTTTGCAGGTACTCCTCATTCTCACTTCAGAAGAGCTTAGGGTTCTTGAGTTTCCAGTCAAGATGGAGGCCTACGTAAACACTGCTAGCCTCCTCACACAACCACAGCAAAAATTACAACTAAATTACAAAACAACTATCACCCATAATCATCAGAAATTTGAACTGTGTGGAAGTCTGACAACCAAGGAATGAAAGAAGGTGCATTCATCCAGATGGGTAGGAGGGGCAGAGATGCAGAGACATGGAGACGTGGAATGGGCAGTCCCACACCCAGGTGTGGTGGATACAAATTGGGAAGGATACTTCATGAGCGAGGGGCCTCAGCCCCACATCAGACCACCCAGCCCAGGGTTCCAGTGCCAGGAAGGTAAGTCACCACAACTTCTAGCTGTAAAAATCAGTGGGGGTTGGTGTGGTGGAAGAAACTGTGGGATTTTCAGGTATCTCCTCTTAAAGGGCCTGCAATGAACTTAGGAACTCACTCGTCTGGGCTCCAGCACCAGGGCAGCAGCTGGAAGGGGACCAGTGACACATGGGAAGAAGCTGAAGTGTCTGGTATAAGGGCAAGAGCTGAGGGGCAACTTCTTCCTGGACAAATCTCCAGAGGCTGGGCAGCAGACACTGTGCCTTCTGAGCCCTCCTCCACACAGAGCCACAGAGCAGCAACATCATACCTGAGACTCCATCAACCTAGTTCACATGGGTTGCCCTGCCCTGGTGATTGCTTAAAGCTCTGCCTTGTCCAACTTATGGTGTGCATTTCTACAATAAGCCATGCTACTAAGACAGGGGTCAAAGCAGCTCTGCCTAATACACATAAACACACACAGGGAGGCTGCCAAATGAGCAGACAAAGAAATATGGCCCAAATGAAGAACAGAACAAAACTTCAGAAAAAGAACTAAAAAAAAAATGGAGATAAGCAATCTATCAGATGCAGAGTTCAAAACACTAGTTATTAGGATGCTCAGGGAACTCATTGGGTACTTCAAAAGCATTTAAAAAAACCCAGGCAGAAATGAAGTTTACACTAAGGAAAATAAAGAAAAATTTCCAGAGAATCAATAGTGGAGTTGATGAAGCCATGAATCAAATGAATGATTTGGAAAAAACGGAAGAAAAAAACCCCACTCAATCAGAACAGTAAGAAGAAAAAAGAATCCAAGAAAATAAGGATAGGGTAAGGAGCCTCTGGGACAACTTCAAACATACCAAAATTCAAATCATAGGGGTGCTGGAAGGAGATGAGAAAGAGCAAGAAATTCAAAACTTATTTGCACTGAGGGAACGATGGTGGTGGCAGGGTAGGTGGGAGCTGAACCTGCTTGCTGGTACACCCCACTGGAACACCTAGATGATCTTCTGAAGAACAGAGTGGACAGCCAGCGTTTCCCAGCTTACATGAAGTTTGGAAGCCAAAGCTGTAGGGGACGTTGAAAAACAGAGGAGGGTATGTGGGTTGTGTTGGGACGGTAAGGCCCCTGGGATGGGTGCAGGGACCAAGGCTGCTGCAGTCCATGGACTGGCGCCTGGTGCTGGGGTGGGCGGCTGCTGCAGGGGGTTTGAAGAAGAGCTGGGTCGGCAGCTCCCTCCCCTCCCAGAGCAGGGAAGGCAGCGTTGCACCAGGAGTGACCTGGATGCTTGAAGTCACCAAGGGGGAACAAAGACGAAGTGAAAGACACACAGAGGTGGCGTTTCCCCAGTGGGACTGTGGTCACCATCTGGGACATTGCCAGAGAAACTGGGGAGCTGGGTGACACTTGCAGACAGGAGAAGAGTTGGGCCATGGAGGACCCTGACCCAGATAGTCTCCAGACTGGTCAGAGTTGGGCTGTGTGAAAAGCTGGGCACTTGTTGAGAATGACAGGCACAAACAATAGGAATTTACTCAGAAGAAAGAAAGGCTCTCAGCAGCTATTTAAGGGACCCTCGTACAGCGGCTGGAACAACAAACAGGGAGGAGGAGGGATGCAGTTTGCTCCTAATCATGGTGCCTCAGGGACTGACCAAAGTGGGCCCAGAGGGGTAATGGCCCCCAGAGAGACTTAATTTAATAGGGGAACTAAACTGCCCTGAAGGGACTTTGAGAGCAAGTAGCACCTAGGCCAACAGAGGGGAAAGAGGTGGGGTGTGAGTTGCTAATCAGTGCACCTCCAGCTGGTGGATTAAAGGTACCGGCCTGGCCCAGACGGACAGTGGGGGTCTGGCAGTGCTCTGACGGCCTGGGATGGAGGCTGGGCAGCTTGCAGCCCAGACCTGGCCCCCATCCTCGCAAAACCACAGGAAAGGAAAAAAGCAAAGCCGGGCCCTCCTCTGCCTACAGCATCCAGGAAGGCCAGCAGAACTCACTTAGTGGGTTTAAGGTCAGCAGGAGGCTTTTTTCCCCCTCCAAGTGTGAGACAGTAAGACCTGGAGGTGTGAAAGGCCCAAAGACAGATCTAGAGAGGGAGCACAAGGCTAAGCCAACAACTGAGAAATGAGACAAATTTCACTTTGCTAGCCTACAGAGCTTGCATTTTATTGTCTAGTTTTATTATTTTTTGAAATAGTTTTATTTCTTCTATTTGATCATAATTTTTATTTATCTTCTGTTTAATTTGTTTTATTTAATTGCATTATTTGACTGGTTTTCCTTGTTCTCTCTTTCATATTGCATTTTCATTTTTTCTTTCTTTCACTTGTATTCCAATAACATGCTACTCTTGATTGTGTACTTTCTATTCTTGTTCTTCAAGTCATAGTGCTTGTCATATGATTGTTGTTCCGGTACCATTGTAAATAACTGTTCCATACAACTGTACAAACTGTACAGCACCCCTCCTGGAGCTTAGCCCATTTCCCTGTCTTCCGGAGCTTTATTACTGTTGTGGTTAGCTCTATTCTCTCGCATACTGTGCCTATGTTCTATCCTTTACTCTCACCATCTCTCATAACCTCACCTCCCACAAGTGCTCTGTTTCCTGGATTCAGCTCACAAGCTTTCCCTCCTCTAACAAGAGTCTTATCTCTTTTCACCTTTAATAAAAAGTGACTAGTTGGGTGAAATATCACGGTTACCGATGTGCTTCTCCAAAGGATCTTCTGTTCTCTACTTGTTGGTACTTTAAATCTCATAAAATACTCTCCCACTGTCTTAATCCATTTCGCCTTCTCCCTGCCACTGATCACGTACAATAGGTGTGTCAAACTCATTTTCACGGGGCAGAGCACATCAGCCTTTCAGTTGCCTTCAAAGAGGCAAATGTAGAGCTCCTTGCCCCTAGTCAAGGAGTAGTTACACTTATACAGTCCTAAAATTACATTCGGCTCTTTGAAGACAACTGGCTGATGTGGTCCCTGTGAAAATGAGTTTGACACCCCTGTTTTAAGTGATCAAATATAGCAATTCTTTTCCTGAGCAGTTCCCTTCATGGTTTCTGCTTGTAGAAACCCCTGGCAATACTAAGATGTCATATTACTTCTCTTCCAGTTCTCAGTGTATATGAGGAATCAAGACCAATAATTTTACGTTAACAGCTCCCTTGGGTTGTGTTTATTTGAACACTATCTCCCACAAAGGTGGCCCGCCTGATGAAGGCATGCGTCCTTCTCCAAAACACATTCACTGTGCTTCCAGATGCAGCCACACTGTCAACACAGCGCTGCCTTCCCTGCAGCCTTGACCTGAGACCTGTCCTCTCATGGAATCAGGACAGACAGGGCCAAGAGCTGCACAGAGCAACACCAGCAGTTACAACTCTGCCTCTTCAACGAATACGTTCTCATAGCTCCGACTCAAAGTGCTTGAGAGAGGTACCTGTTAAGATGTCTCTCTCCCACTCCTACACTCACCTACCTCATTTCTGCCTTCTACCCACCTTGTGTATCTTCCAATGCCTCTTTCTGCAAATACGACAGATCCTCCTCTGCCCCACACCTTCCAAACCACCTCATACAGAGCTCCGTCGCCCTTGTTCGGCTCCCTCCCTCAGCAGCCTCTTTGGGCAGCCAGAGGGATTAATCTGACAACAGTCGCCTCCACCCACATGTATGTGGTTGAAATGCCTCCTACAATCCTGTGTCTAGAGCAGAAGGTGACACGCTTAAGCTCAATTAGTTCACGTTTGAAAGTGGAGATGTCCCACCTGAGAACAGTGTTTTCCAAACTGTGTTACTGCTGGGAGGCTCTTTTGAATGAGACCTGCGTGAAGTCCAGTCACAAACCCCAACCTCACCCAAAACAGCTCTACTCCCAAAACTTTCTCAGTATAAAAAAAAAGTGTGACTACAGTGCCTGAGAATACGGTTTTAATAAAACTAAAATCATTCCCAAGCCCTAATGACATATTTCTAAATTATACACACTTCCCACATTGTACTCTGTAAATTAGCATGTGACCAGGTTCTTCGAATGTTCCTTAGGTTGCTGAACAAAACAGGGTGTTCTGTGTCACATTCAAATTTATTATTTTACCTAAATCCAATATCATTCTGTAACCAGAAAAGACACTGGCGTTCGGGCTGCCTGTCACTACCAAACCCAATAAGCAATGACAGCAATTGAATCTTTATGGGCACTTTATTCAGATGGCTGGCAATCGGAGAAGATGGCGGGTTCATACTCTAAAAGACCATCTTGTCTTCTCTTTCTAGGCCAAGGTTTTTATAGCAGGGAGTAAACAAGGTGCTGTGAGGGCTTTGAGATTCAGGGAGGATTAGGTGAAAGAAACTGCAACAACGTTCCTGTCCTGGGCAGTTAGCTGTTCCCAGGGGTGGGTGGTTGTCTGCCTCCCCCTGAAACACAACGGCCTGGATGCCCCCACTTGTCCCCAGGCCGTAATCTCTAGCAGTCCCCCAGGAGGGTGGCTGTTTCCCAAAGAGCCAGGATGGGCCTTATCTGTAGTTTCTGAAACAAAAGTTTTAACTTACACACTAGACTTACAACTTTTTACCTTACGCTAAAATTTTCCAAGTCTTGAGTCCCCTATCACTTCTTTGGCTATCTGATCTGTAAGTTTTACATGGCTTAATATATGGGGTCTGGCAGAAGTAATGCCTGCTTGAGAGTGGTTGGTTGGGTAGTAATATGGGTGTAATGATTTATAGTTTTAATTTGAGCATTTCACATGAAAGGTTCTATGGTGTGCATGAGTAGAATATTTTAAGTTACAGAAGCGCATGCTTATGGTTTCGTAATAAAAGATTTTACAATAAAAAGTGGCATTATTTGTGCCAGACCCTGTACTTGTCCATTTCTCCTGCAGGCAACACGTTTTTTGCTCTATGCTTGGTGAACGCAGATCAGGAGCTACGGCCTCTCTGGGGATTTTGAGCATCATCAGGTGAACTCTGACTCCCTGGTAGAGATGGTAGACTAAACATCTAATCGCTCTCTGTCCCAAAGCCCCACTAAAACCAAGGCAAAATGACTTTTTAAAAGCTGTATGGAGAAAAAAGAAGTAATAGCAAAATCCTGCCTCTGGGTAGCAGAGACCCAGTGGTACCAGTGGTAGCTGGCTTTGGAGAGATAAGAAACCCCACAAAAGCAACAGCTGAGAGCCTGCCCCACACACCTGGGTTCTGAAAGGCTCCGGAAGTGGTAGCTGCATGGGACCTAGGGAACTGGGGTTCGAGGGCCCAAGACCCGGGGCCGGGGGGGACTCCCACTCCTGTCCCATGCTGCTGGGTCCCTGCTCCTCCTGACCCCAGCACTCTCCAAAATCTGGAGACTCTAATAAGCCCCCAACAAACCACCTGCCCCCATCAATCACCCTGGGTGAAGCTCAGAATTAGGAAGCCAAACCCACACATGCACAGGCTCTGGTAGCTCTTCAATTTTCTGATTTTTAATCATGAGTCAGCAACCAGAAATTACCAACACATGAGAAGAGCCTTTACTATGAAATACAGAGATAAAAACAGGCAAATTTTAAAAAAACAATTTGGAGGACACAGAAACTAGAGAGAGAAACCCCACTAACAGCATAAACAAACAAACAAACAAACAAACCCACTATCATCAATATCCTAGGAGAAGACATTATATCCAAGAAACAAGATGCTATTTTTGTATTTATTTTAAGTGTTTTATTATGTTATTACAGTTGTCCCAATTTTTCCTCCTTTGCCCCCATCTGCCCAGTATCCCCCTTCTCTCCAGCAACTCACCCCCTTAGTTCATGTCCATGGGTCATGAATATAATAAGTTCTTTGCCTTCTCTATTTCCTATACTGTTCTTAACAACTTCTGTCTATTTTGTTCCTACCAATTATGCTTTTTAACCCCGGCACCTTTCCCCCCACTCTCCCCCTTCCCTCTCCCAGCTAAAAACCCTCCAAATGATCTCCGTATCTATGATTCTGTTCCTGTTGTAGTTGTTTGCTTAGTTTGGTTTTGTGTTCATTTTGTTTTGCTTTTTTTAGATTCAGTTGTTGATAGTTGTGAATTTGTTGTTTTTTTAACATTCAGTTTTGATCCTCTGTTCCTTAAATAAGTCCCTTTAACATTTCATATAATATTGGCTTGGAGATGATGAACCCCCTTAGCTTTATCTGTCCTTCCAATCTAAATGAGTAACCTAAGTTATAGATAAGATGCTATTTTTTAAAAGAACATTTAGAAAAACACAAAGAACTTGTGGAAATTAGAGCAAACATGGAAAAAAGAGAAGGGATAGAAGAGGAATATCCTAGAAACAAAGAAAATAGACAGAAGAATGAAAAACAGAGAGAAAGGTTAAGAAACAGCCCCCCAAATTCAACACATAAATAACAGAAGTTGCAGAAAGGGAATGGGCATGTGCACACACAGGCATGTGCACACACAGGCATGTGCACACGTCCACTGATGCAAAAATCTAAATAAAATACTGACCAGAATCCACCTACACATCAAACAACAAGGCCTCACACCCTGGCTGGGTGGCTCAGTTGCTTGGAGCATCATCCCATGCGCCAAGGTTGTGGGCTCACGTATAGATGAGTGGAGGAGAAAACAACAGGTTGATGTCTGTTTCTCTCTCTCTCTAAAATCAATAAATAAAAAAGTTAAACACATACATACATACATGCACCTGGGAATGGGGGGAAAACTTCCTTAACTATGACTCAAAATCCAGAAACATAAGGAAAATAATAAATCTGATTGCTTTAAAATTGTTTTGCCTGGAGAAGGACAAATGATACACAGGGAAGATGTAATTGCAACTTACATAATGAAGGGTGAGCACCGCTGTGTGCAGAAGAGCGTTAATAGGCTTGCGTGTGAGCCCCGCCGTGGCTGGCGTCTGGGCACTCAGGTTTCAGGAGGGGCTCTCCATCCCCTGAACAGTACGAGTGGTTCGCATGTGCTTGACCCACGCAAGCAATAGTTCACTGCACACCTGCTCTCCTGGGACGCTAGGATGTCAGCCTGTGCTAGTGGAAGGTGCCTCCAGCAGCCTCAAACAGCAGACACCTGGGCAGAGCCACAGTGAGCTTCCCGTTTGGTCGGTCTTGCTGGCGCAGGGGTGCTGCTCTGAGTGCCCTGGGAGCCAGCTCCTGGTCTCCTCCAGACCTGCCTGGAGTGCCTTTTCCCCTCCGCTAATTTTGCTTTGTACCTTTTCAGTATAGTGCTGTGATTGTTCCCAACAAATCCCTGAACCCAAGGGTGGGGCTCTGAACATACCTAATATATGAAGGACTTCTGAAAATAAAGAAGTTGAAGACCAAAATCCCACAGAAAAATGCGCTAGTGAAATGAAGACAAAAAACAGAAATGCAAATGCCTCATAACCATAAAATGATGCTCACTTGCCCACATAACAATATAGGAGAGTCAGACTCAAACTACAGGAAGATGTGTCATTTCTGCCCTTCTGGATTGTTTAGTAAAAACAATAAAAACTAGTGATATACCATCACTGAAGCTGCAAGAAGACAGGCGCTCTCATACATTGCTGCAGACACACACCACTGAGTGGGATTCAACACTGGAAAAATCACATTACGCATTTACTCTTTGACCCAGAAATTCCACTTCTAGAAATGTAACACAGAGATACTCCAGGAAAAAATATAGCAAGATGGCCCTGGCTGGTGTAGCTCAGTGAATTGAGTGCAGGCCTGTGAACCAAAGAGTCACAAGTTCTATTCTCAATTAGGGCACACGCCAGGGTTGTAGGCCAGTTCCCAGCAGGGGACCCACGAGGGGCAACCATACATTAATATTTCTCTCCATCTCTCCTCTTCCCCTCTAAAGATAAATAAATAAATAATCTTTAAAAAAAGAGACTTCTTTAAAAAAATATAGCAAGATGTATGGCCCTGGCTGGTGTGACTCAGTGGATTGAGTGCTGGCCTGCAAAGCAAAAGGTCACTGGTTCGATTCCCAGTCGGGACACATGCCTGGGTTGTGGGCCAGGTTCCCGGTAGGGGATGCCCAAGAGCAACCACACATTGATGTTTCTCTCCCACTTTTCCTTTCTCCTCTCTCTCTAAAAATAAATAAATAAAAAATATTTTTAAAAAGGTAGCTATCATTGCAGCCTTTTGATAATAGCAAAATGCTCAAAAAACTGTGGGAATACATCTAATGAGCACCAGAAACAGGCTGACTGGGCTTCAGTTGACCAAATCTGAAACAATTTAAGCATCAAAACAGATAAGGACCATAACAGATGATAATCCACTGAATATAGTAATGACATAATGGATTTTAACCCTTTAAGTAAAAATAATAACCTAGGCAAATGATAAATAAATGGAGGCTATGAGAAACTGCTTCCTGATAGTAAAATGTTAATTAATAAATGTAGATAATTCTAGAGCTGTTTTTTTAAATCACTGTTTTACAACCCTCACTGTAATAACCACCAAAGGCAAGAATCACCAATGTATACTAAAACTAGTGGGTGAAAGTTTAAGGAACAACAGGGTCTCTCTCCACAAATGACAGTACTAACTAAAGGGAAATGGGAACCAGACAGAGAAGAAATCTGGTGGGCATTGCCAAGTCCAAACGATCCAAGTGAACCTTACTGGGAACAAGGCAAAGCACGATCTTCAGCCTTGTGATGAGATGAACGAGGTCCTGGGATCCCAGGGACAGCACCATGATCACAGTTAACTACACTGTCTTAGACCCTCGGCGGTGGCTGAGAGAGCAGGTCTTCAGTGCTCGCACCACGGAACTCAAATGGTGATTATGCTTCCTGATGGGGTGTCAGCTATCACTGTGGTGATAGCCATTTTGCAAGTATACAAATGTTATCATCAAATCAACATGTTCTACACCTTCAACTTACACAGTGTGAGATGTCAATTACAGGTCAATGAAACTGAGGGGAGAGAATGCCTTCTGATGGGATGCCCTAAGGACTGGCTGCCAAAAATGTCAATGTCTTGAGAGACAGAAAATGGCTAAGGAACTGGTCCAGTTACGTGAGACGGAGAGGACAAGATGATGACCAAACAGCAGGTGTGCCGCTAGAGGACAGGGGAGGACAGTCCACAAGGCATACGCAGGGCCGTGCATGGGAACTGGGGCTGCCTGTAACACTATCGTACAATGTTGACTGTTTCATTGGTCTGTGGTAATGCAAGTTCCTTATTCTCAGAAAGTATACATTGAAGCACAGTTCAGAAAATAATAATACACATAGATATACAGGGAATGATAAACCAAATTTTAATAGTTGGTGAAACTGGATGAAGAACATGCAGTTTTTTGGTACACTTCTTGCAGCTTTTCAGTAGATTAGGAAGTTTTAGAAACAGATTTAAAAAATACAGAATCTCCATTTAAAAAGTTTGGTTGTGAGAAGTGAGACTAGTGTTTGTGGGTGTTCTCTGAAAACTATGGCCCCTGGCAACTCTTTTAAATAAATGAAGCTTTATCTCTGGATCGGGCGGACCCCACAGCCCACACCATCCTGGCCCCCAGCACAGGTGCTCGGCGCCTTGGTCTCAGGGTTTATCAGACAATGCTAGGCCACCAGGATGAAATTTATCTGCTGTAAAAACTACTACTTACTACACTGTTTTCTAAATCACTGGAGTCCACCATGTACAGTTAGATGTGAATACTGTTTTTAAAATTTTTTATTGTTGATGCTATTCCAGATGTCCCCAGTTCCTGCCACCTTTGCCCCATTCACCCAACTCCCTCTTCCCCTCCCCACCCCCCGCCTCCACATTCTTGCCTGTGCCCATGGGCTGTGCATACATGCATGGGTGGACCTGGAGAGCATTATGCTAAGGGAAATAAGCCAGTCGGAGAAACACAACTATCATATGATTTCATGCAAATGTGGAACCTAAAGAACAAAATAAACTGATGAACAAAATAAAACCAGAGACATGGAGACATGGAACAGACTGACAGATCTCAGAGAGGAGGGGTACAGGAAGGGGACCAGAACAGGTTAGCCAATGTGAAGTTTTCTTTTAGAATTTAGTACTAGAGAAAGCTCTTTCACTTGAGAAACAGGTATTTCTCTTGCTTCCCCGTGACAGAATTACATAGCAAAGATGACTCTCACAGTCTGTCAGACAGGAACATTGAGGCCAAACGTGGGGCTTGACTACCACACCCCCAGGCCTGCACCTTCGGGTGACTCCCCAGGCCCAGGCTTTCCCTTGGTCCTGGTCATTTCTACTCTGCGTTTACCCCTTTTTATCCTATTTGGAGGTAAAAGTCCATCCAGAAATCATTTAAGGTCTCCAGGAAATGTAAGAACTACTAAAATTCTTTAAGTAAATGTGGACTCTTTTAGGCAGCTCCTTCTGGCCATCCACTGGACACTGGGCATACGTGATGGACCACAGTCCTTCCCATCACAGACCACACCCATATGATACCCACTGTCAGATCCCCTGACACTGTTTCTAAGTCTTGATGGCAAAGCCTACGACAGCCTGAAGACAGCATGACTTTGAGCCACAAAGTTGGGGGATCTTTCCTGCCCGACCCAGCTCCGCTGCTGGCTCCGCCCCTCTAACCTTCCCGGTTGAATGGTTAGTTGTTGTCGGACTTCCGTATAATTCAATTTTCTGTTCTTTGGCTGTGTCTTTGTTCTCCAAACCTTCGTTGTATTCAAACTTGGTTGTGGGAGAAGGCACAGTGTTTCCACCTATGCCTCCATCTTGGCGGAAGTCCAACAAAAGAATGTTTACATGATTGGAAATGTCTGTACATAGATAGATAATTATAATCTTTATCATTAAATACTTCACCATGAGGATTTTTCAACTATTAAATTTTTTTGAAAATACATTTTTCATCAATGCTATAATAAATAGTAACATAAAACACTTAACACTCCACTGTTGTATTGGATCATTTTGACTGTTGTTTTTGTTGCTATTTATCAATGAAGCCATAATTAGGATCCTATTCTGTAAATAGTTGTTTCCATCTTTGATTTTCTTTTTTTTAAGATTTTATTTATTTATTTATTTTTAGAGGGGAAGGAGAGAGGGAGAGAAACATCAGTGTATGGTTGCCTTTTGTGTACCCCCTGCTGGGAACTGGCCTGCAACCCAGGCATGTGCCCTGACTGGGAATCGAACCTCGATCCTCTGGTTCACAGGCCTGTGCTCAATCCACTGAGCTTCACCAGCCAGGGCTGATTTTCTTTATATGATAGCTTCCCAGAAGTAATCAGCACAATACCACATAAGGAAGCATTTCAGTTGAAAGAATGTAGTTTATTTATTTATTTATTTATGTACTTTGAAATAACAAGGTTTATTACTTCTGAAGTCACAGATGTTATTTACATGATGAGAACAATTATTATTTAGGAATTATATCCCCAGCTGTAAAGTTTCCCAGATCTGCCTTGGGATGAATTAAACTTAAGTCTGTTCAAACATGTTTTTTCAGTGTCCTCAAATGAAAGGCAGATTGAGGACTCCTGCTTAATTCCTCAAGAGCTATTCTCCTCATAGATTTGTGGAACAGGAACTACTATAAAAGGACATGTGGACAAAACCAAGGGGGAGGGTGGAAGCAAGTGAAGGAGGAGGGTTTGTGGGGGGAGGGGGAAAGAAAATACAGACAACTGTAATTGAACAACAATAAAATAATTTAAACAAAAACAATAAAATGTAAATAAAAAGATTTGTGGAACTGGGACAATAGTAGTCATGTAATAAGCTGTACTTGCATGGCTTCAGTACAACATGTTTCTCTGTATGAAAGCATACATAGCTCAATAGATTGAGCAAAAGGCTTGGTTTTTTTAAATATAGTAAATTATATCATTTTTTTTTGTAAAAACTTTTTTCATTTTTTATTGATATTCAAGTACAGTTGTAGCCACTTTTCCCCCGCCACTTGCCTCCACCCCACTCCCCCCAACTTTCCACCCTCAATCCCAACCCCCTTTGGCTTTGTCCATGGGTTCTTTATACATGTTTATTGATGGCCCTTTCCCTTTTCCCCCTCCCCCATCCTCTCTGGTTGCTGTCAGATTGTTCTTTATTTCAATGTCTCTGGTTGTATTTTGCTTGCTTATTTGGTTTGTTGATTAGATTCTACTTATAGATGAGATCATATGGCATTTGCCTGTCACTACATGCCTTATTTCACTTAAAATAATGCTCTACAAAGACTATTCTTTCAGGGATCATTTCTATAGTTTGTTAAAATAATGCTCTACAGTTCTATCCATGCTGTCATGAAGGATAGGACCTCTTCCTTTTTTTCTGCTGTGCAGTATTCCATTGTGTAAATGTACCATAGTTTTTTGATCCAGTCATTTACTGAGGAGCACTTAGGTTGCTTCCAGCACTTGGCTATTATAAATTGTGCTGCTATAAACATTGGGGTGCATAGGTTCCTTTGAATTGGTGTTTCAGGGTTCTTAGGATATAGTTCTAGCAGTGCAATCGCTGGGTCAAAAGGCAGATCCATTTTTAGTCTTCTGAGGAAATTCCATACTCTTTTTTCCATAGTGGTTGCACCAGTCTGCAATTCCACCAACAGTGCACTAGGATTCCCTTTTCTCCACATCTTCTCCAACACTTGTTTGTTTATTCGTTTACAATGGCCATTCTGACCAGTGTGAAGTGGTATCTCATTGTGGTTTTAACTTTTATCTCCCTGATGGCTAGTGATGTTGAGCATTTTTTTCATGTTTCTCAGCCCTCTGTATGTCCTCCTTGAAGAAGTGTCTGTTCAGGTCTTTTGCCCATGTTTTAATTGGGTTGTTTAAAATAATGTAGTTTTATTTCTTTTACAATGTCACGCATATTTGTGAATAAAGAAAATCTTGAACTTGGAAATAATTATAAGCTATTATCAATAGCTATTCAAGCAAAATACAGTGTACACATTTTCAGTCATAAATGTTTTATAGTTTTTAATACATATTACTAAGTCTTAGATACTTTTCTTGGTTCAGAAAATATTAGGTGTTATGGAACAGTCCCTGGGCCTCTCCTGCTAATCTGAGCATCTTGGTCCTAGAGGGAGAGCACTGACCTGGGATGGAGATGACTGAGCCCTTCTCCTCAGTGAGGACAGGGTTGTAGATGAAGCAGGACACGGTTTCTGCAGAGGCATTCCTGACCCTGAGCATGGCTTCCACATAGAACAAGCCATCTTCATCTTGGATGTGATACTCAGAGGAAGTCAGCAGCTTCTCTCCCTTCATGTCTTCCCAATAAACCTGAGGGTCTGGGAACCAGCCTTCTGCAGTGCAGACAAGCTGGATTTCACCTTCCTCAGAGCCCTCCATGTGGATATGAGGGGCAGACCCCAGACCTGTGGAGGGAGGACATAGCCCTGAGGTTCAGAGCCTGTGGAGACACACATCATAGAGACTGATACCCCAGTGCCATTTCTCTGGGGAGAGAGGAGAAGTTGAGGGATCTGGGGAGCAAAGACCATGCCAAGTCTTCTTTCCATTCAAATTGGAGCTCCCATACTCTGTAATTGTTCCTAAGTCTGGATCTTTAAATTTAAGAATATGAGCAATATTTTTCCTTTGGATCTAGACAAGAGAATAAGAAAAAAGGACATCTGACGTGTGGCTTATGTCTCTGGTACTATAAACAAAGATGTGTTATAATTTACTCATGAACCCACGCATACCACAAACTCTGCCTTTTTCATCTTAATATTATTGTGTCAGGCACTTTGCCTGACATTTTAAATGATATCTTGACTCCAATTTAAATAGAATATTTAATATAAAGTCAGACATCACCTCCATGGGGACTATTCTTTCCATTCTTTTTGTTGGCTGTTGTGATCTTGGGATGCTATTGGATATTTGAGGTGTGTGAAATGAGAACCTGCATGAGGAGTTTCTGTATCTAAATATTCCACTCAACGGAAAAGTGTTTTTGAGAAATTCTAGTTTCTATATAATGTTCTTTCTCATCAACACAACTCTCAAACCTAAACAAAGGAAGCTATATTTTCCCTAACTGGTAATTCTGTCTCTATTGCTCCTTCTGTGAGAGCCTTGGAAAACGCGTGGCTTATTTCAAATGTCCCTGACAGTGTGTGCCCCACCCTCTTCACTCCACGTCTCAGGAACACATGGATTCCTTCTTCCACCTTAAATCATCTTGAACATAATAACAATAATGTGAGTGTTTCTTTAAGTATTAGGAAATAGCCTCATGGAGAAGTAAAAAGGAAGCAGTAGCAGCAAGATTCTGCTTTGTTACCATAGAACTACCTGCCTGATAAGGTCAATGGATTCGCCTGATTTTCTCTTCAGCATGTGGAGGAGTTATTCCTGCCAGGGAACCATCTGATCATTTATACTTTTCAGATATTTGTTCTTACTTAAGACACATCCTTTCTTCAGGGATCCCTTTCTTCCTAACTCCTTCCTACTTTGCTAATACAAAACCACATGCAGTACCTGCCATTCACAGTGAGTCCCCAACTCATTGAACATGGTATATGATAACCTCCATAAAAGCACAAAGTTAGTAACCACTTCAGTCCCATCCCTAGCTTTCTAACTGGAGGAATTACACAAGAAACAAAGTGTTCACATCTCAGTTACTGCACATTTGATGCTGGGTAGAGAACAACCAATTCCATCGCAATACGGGTGTTGGACAGTCAGCTAGACTCACTCGGTAACGGACTTGCCCTTCCACATCAGCCCATGTGGCACAAATTCCTGTCTCAGCAAAATTGCTAATGACATGTCATGGATTTAAAATAATTGTCAAGAATAGTCAAAACCATGTAAGTTAAATTTAGGACTATTGTTTATGTGAGCTTTAGAGATTTCAGAACTACTTGCTCTCAGATGAATCCGGCTGGATGGCTGGGCATTAGGAATTGCCTCGGTGATTAAAGGCAGTTCTTTAACTGGCAGTAAACTTACCACAAATTAACAGACTTCTCCCTCCAAGACCCCATGTCTTTTTCCAGATATTCACCTGCTACTTTGAGCAGCAAGCTGGTTTCTCCACGATAGTTCCCCTCTTGGAAATGGCACCAGTGTTGCCCATCATCAGAGGGCTGGATATTGTGAATCTTCAGAGCCACAGTTCCCTCAGCAAAGTCATCCTCTACCCACTGCACTTGGCCCCTGTTGTCCTCCGTCTGCATCTCAGTCACTTCAACTCCGACCCAATGTGCTATTTGTATGCTGGGCTCCAAGTGGTACCACCTCACCTCCATGTGCACTGCGGTCCTCTTGGGGAGGAGCTAATATGTTAGTAGGGCGTCTTCCCCTACCCTGGCCAGGATGGGATGAGCAGGACCAACCACTCTAAAGTCATCTACAAAACAGTGAAAAGGAGGAACCAGGGAAGGCCAACTGGAAGATTAACAAGCTTGCTTTGGATGGCCCAGCCTGGGGACTTGCACATTTGGCTGTTACAGAGACGATTTTCTGTACTGAAAATAGCACACAGCTAAAAAATGTGAGGGCCTGTGCCAAATCTGTCACCAGCTGTGTGATCTGGGGGCACATTATTTTCAGTGAGATTTGAGATTTGGAATCTCAATTTCTTCATCTTTAAGATACTAAAACTATCATTTCTGGGCTGTTTTTATTCTCAAATTAATGTGCAAACCCATGTTTTAATTGGGAACTTCATTAATGATTTCTTTAATATTTTATAGTGATTTATTTTGGTGATTTCATATTGTTAATGACTGACATTGCAATTGCTTTCTTACAATTTAAGCAATACATTTATTCAATAGGTTTTTCAACTTTTCAGGGTTGCTCTTTCTCTCCCCCCCTTTTTTGGCCTGGAGCAGGAAGGACTCCTGTCACTGGGGCCATTGTACAAGGCAGTTTTACAGGGACAATTTCTGGCATATAAAGGAAGTGATTTGTCTAGGGAGTTCGAGCCTTCCAGTCAGATTTTGAGTTTTGTTTGACTTCTTCATTGTTATCTGCAAGTTGAAAAGATATCTAATAATTCTGTTTGTTATTATGTTTAATAATTTTATATGCCATGTATAGTATGTCTTTTTCAGCCTAAAATGGTGTAAGGATATTGTGTAGACCCAATCCTCCTCAGAAAGAATCTCACCTTGCTTAGTTGTTGCTCAATATCAAGAGATGCTGTTCAAAAGTTTTCTATAGAACTCAAGTGGAGTCTGCTTCCGTTCTTCACGGATGGAACCTAAATACGGAGCTAGAACTGGTCATACCATCTGGCTGACTGTTTTCACAGGTGAAGGAAATGCACTCCTCAGAGGGGAGGGAGCCACACCCCGTCACATACTTCCTGGTGCACCCTGTCGTGAACCCGTGCCTTCTGACGTCCTGTCCTGTGAGTTTCCCACTTTGACACACTGCGTTTTTCGGGGGCTCAGATATTACCCACTGACACTGAATTTTCATAATCCTTTTTCAGAGTACACTATTTTGACCAACAAAATTCAGCTACTAAGACTTCCAAACCCACTTACTGGAAGTCTCTCCTTCTAGGATTTTATTTCCAAGTGTTTAATGCTATTCAATTTATGGTGTAAAGCATTTTTGTAGCCTCCAAAGTGCTGTCCTGCAAAGAAGCTAGAGAATTAACAAATGCTCTAACACGTTCCAGGTGGATTCAAGTGTTTCCCTGCACAGACTCATTTAATCTTAAAGCTCACGCTAACCTATGAAACCTAGGTATGTTGTTATTCTTATTATGAAGATGAGGAAACTAAGGCAGAAGTTACTCAAGCAACTGCCCAAAGGTAACAATATTGGAAATATTGTTGGAAATATTGCTGGAAATGGAGGGGCTCTTTTGGGAACACAGATGTTTTAGCTCCTAGTCCCCACTCTTAATACCATACTACCCCTTTCGAATTAAACCTCCGCACCCAGACCAGGTCTCCAGGACACTGGGGCTTAGTGTGGAGCAGGGGATGGCACCCTACCTGACTGCTTCATGGTGAGCAGGGTGAAGAAGAAGGAGGCCACCACACCAGACAGGCTGTACCCTGGAAAGTCCACCATCCTCCCTGGAGCAAATACAAGAGAAAACATGGCCGTATGAGTGAGGCAGCGATACTGACATACTGACTGCACACTCCGTGGCTTCCAGTGATGATGTGGTCATAACGTGGTCAATCCACATCGACCTCTCCACAAGCAAACAGTAAAATGGGCTTGGCTCCTTTTCTCATGTCATTGATCATTTCTGACCCCTTCATCAATGTGTGTCCCTTTAAGCTATGTTTAGGCCTGAAGGAATGTTTCTGATTAAAACAAAGCTTTTTTGGGCTACAAGGACAATAATATTTACGTTTTTTAAAAAAGTCTCCTTGGCTTCATCTATTCGGAGCATGTGAAGACATTATAAATCAGGGGTCAAATATTTTTTTCTCACCCTCCTACCAGCACCTCATGCAAATTCCTTCATCACTAGAGCTTTCTAGGTGTAGAGGAAGGAGCAGGAAGGCTCTGACCACCACGCTGCCGCCAGGAAGCCCTCCCCAGGGCCTGGGGAGAAGCCAGAGGCAAAGGGACGCCTTGGAAAGGGAAGGAAAGAGTAGTGGAAATGGTGCTGCCCAGGAAATGGCCAAGGAAGCAACACTAACTGGCCTTTCAGTATTGTCTTGAAGACACATAGGAATAAATAGAAGAAATAGCCCAACGGGCAGAGAGATTGGCGAACCCAACAGGCTCACTGTACCTGCATTGCGGAAATACTTGTTCACGGCTAAAATGTTTTAAAGCTACCAGGACAAAAACAGAACACCTGCTTTTGTTTTGAAACTAAAGAGTTCAGAATGAAAAAAGTCTAAGACTTACTCTATCTGGTTTGCGAAGTATCTAATTGACAGAAAGACTTGCTTCACCTCAGTAAGTCACTTGCTAATTCTCTTTCCCCAGAAACTAATGCCAGTGACATTTTACAGAGCAGGGAAATCAACAGTCACCTGAATCTCACGTTTTAGGAGATTATTTTACTCTGTTATGAATCTGTTTGCTTTTTTAATGACACATACTGTCATCAAAATATCTCTAAGGAAAATGATATTAGCCCAGTCACGAGGCCTAGATCTGAAAGAGTGCAAAACTATTTATAAGAAAATGAGACTGAGGGCTTTACCACGTATCCGTCACTTCCTCTGAGACTGAAGGAAGTTGCTGACGCCTCTTTGACACCCTTGAGATAAGCAGAAACGTTCTGTTCCACCAAGTAAAAGCAAAGAGAGGCCACGAAGCCCACGCCAAGAACCATGGCTGGTCATGTGAACTAAGGACCCACACTTGCTACAAACCAGTTTATGGGTCTGTGTGCCTTTAGGTCATTTAAATTAAAGCAGCAGGGAAACCTACAAATGCATTCTAACAAAAATTTCTCCAAATCAATGAGGCTTTGAAGAAAGTTGTGAGAATACATCTTAACTGTCACTGGTACTGACAGATTCGTGCACAAGTATAAAGGAGGAGAAACGCTGCCTGGCCGAGAGTTCCCGATGGGGAAGGGGGCGGTTGTGACCTTGGAGGACACTTGGCAATGTCTGCAGACTTTTTTTGTTGTCACACTGGGGGAGGAAACATCAATAGGTGGTAGCGGAATGTTGCTCACCATCCCACGAAGCACAGCAGCCCGGACAGCCTGAAACGTCCGCGGTGCTGAGAAAGAACAGTGGACTCGATCACCCGCCCATGTGCCGAAAATCTGTGGCACATTTTTATACATAAATAACTGGACTTAAGTTGTAACTTTAAATCATAATGGTTTAATTGTAAGCTTTTTGGCATCTCTATCTTATCATTTGAATGTAGGCCATGAATCTTCCCAAACTGCCACTGATGTTAAATGATCAGTGTCAACTTTGCTACCGTCAGGAGACATGATCTAACACGTATATGTGCCACCAAATTCTGAAAAGCCACGTTTCGTTTAACTTTCTGGGTGAAGTACAAGTGTTAAACTGCCATGATAAGTGTTGGCTTGTACTTAGCCATTAGGTGAGTCTCGATTCTGAATCCCAAGGTCTCCTCATATTCATGTGAAAGCCAATTACAGACCACCATGTCAGGTGTTGTTAGAGGGTTTTTTGTAAAAAAAAAAAACCCTCAAAACTTAATTTTTTAAACTGCTAAGTAACCACAGTAATTAACAGGTGAGGATTAAATCAGTTCTCAAAGTCTGAAGTTTACATATCTATTAACTTAAAATATAAACAGCACATCACATCTTAAAACAATACATTTTGATAGTGAGAAAGCAGAGTCAAATAAGAGTTCTCAGAGGCCACGCGTTTCCTTCTGCGTCCTGAGAATCTCTTCTCTGATGGAGATGATTATTCTGACGTTTTTCCAGCTGTATCATCACCATGCAACAGGCAAGGCAACCGCAGCTCAGAGATACAAACACACGTCATGTAGGAAAAGGGTCAGAGTGATCCTGGTTTTCTGAGTGCTGGTCTAGTGTCCTCCCTCACTCACTTGCTTCACAGCAATATTGTGAGACTCACATAAGTGCTTTGAAAAACGTGAAGGGAGCAGCAGCATAGAACAGGAGCGGGAGGCATTCCAACCGTGACAGTTTCCCAGCCGGGCGCCCGCGCTCTACACCTCCTACTTCCTCACCTTCCTCTACTTGCCTGCCTTGCCCTGGTGCCATCCACTGGGACTCTGCAAACCACTCACCTGTCTCCCTCTCTCCTTCAGGAGGACACTGGGCTGGTGGTGTGCTCCTCACCGGAGTTCAGGTGCACCCTTCATCCACAGGCTGTAGTGAGAGCTCTGGGACAGCAGAGCGGGTGGAGGCGGCTCTGGCCTTTGGAGTCAGGTGAGGGAGGGTGTGTGCTGCCGTGTCCACACTGAAGGGAGAGGTGAGGCCCCAAGGCCGGTTCTGGAAATCAGACTCTAATCAGAATAGCAGGTTCTTCCCATCATCTGCCATCCTTTGAGAAGTGAAACTCAGACGACAAGTGGACTTTGACTGAGTTTAGTTATGACTTCTTGCAACCTACAGTGACTTAGCACTCCTCACCCTTCCCCAGAACCAGGACATCAGTTGGGCCCCATGTGACACAGGCTCTGCACCGCTCCCCCCCCCCCCGCAGGTCCTCACACCGCACCCCCTTCCAGTGGTCTGCCTTCCCCTTCCCTGTGCCTGCCAGAGGGCAAGGATGTGCCACCTGGGGCCAAGTTCCCAGAAGACAGCACCCACAGGGCTTAGAGTTGGAAACAAGATGGAATAGCGATGATCCCATCTCTCATTTTACTGATGGGAGACCAGAGGCCCAGGGAAAGGAATTACCTTCTCCCGCATCACAGACCCAGGCCAAGGTCCCTTGTTTGCTAGTTCATTGCTTTTTACTGGATTCTTTATCTCCCTTTGCTGAATAATAAAGAGTTTAATTACCCTCAGATATTGACAAAGAAATGTAATAAGCTTCTCAACACAGTGTTTGGGCACAAAATTGTAACTAGAGTTTGTAGGCACATTTTATGTATGTCGTTTGTTTAGGTTAGATTTTTCCTTAAATTCTCCTTAAGTCGGTTTTTCTTGAATCAAAGTGCGGGTGACCCTGGGGTTAGCAGGTGGTACTGCAGGAATTCAAGAGTTCCCAGAATAGTTTCTAATTTAATTTTGGATGTCCATTTCACTGTAAATTATAAGAATATGTAACATGATGATGTAATTAAGAGTTTCCCCCTGAAGTTTCTTCCCCTCCCATTATCTTCCCCTCCCATATTTTGGCACCTAACTTAGGTTTCTGCTCTTGTTTTTACATTACAGTTGACATGTGATATTATTTTCTGTTAGTTTCAGGTGTAAATCATAGTGGTTAGACATTTATATAATTTACAAAGTGATTCCCCCGATAATTCCAGTACCCACCTGGCACTACACAGTCATTACAATATTACTGACTGTATTTCCTGTGCTGTGCTTTACATCCTCATGAAGATTCTGTAACTACAAACCTGTACTTCTCAATCCCTTCACCTTTTTCATCCAGACCCAACTCTCTTCCCCTCTGATGCCCAGCATTTTCTTCTTTGTATCTGAGTCGGTTTCTCTTTTGTTTGTTTGTTTTGTTCTTTAAATTTCACACAGAAGTGAAATCATATGCCTTTATCTTTCTCTGTCTGACTTATTTCCTTAGAATGATAGCTTCTAGGTCATTCCATGCTGTAGGAAATACTATTTCATTCTTTTTTAGAAGTTGCTGTTTTTTTCTTTTTTAACAATTTGAAGGACCTTTATTAAAACCAGCATTCAAATAGTATCTCAAGGGTAAAATTCTGTTCCAGCAAAACCAATTTAAAAATTAAAAAATTAATCTTGTTAAAGGCGATAATTTCCCTTTCTCCCACTTTATCTGCTATACTTCATTGTACCAAGTAAACAGGGAAGGCATTGTTTGATCGTCTGCACCAAAATAAGAAAATAGATAAGAAGGAAAGAGAAAAATTACATTTTGACGAGTGCCAAATCTCAGAAACCACATCAAATCAGAGTATATATATAGGAAGTTGCTATTTTTTTAAATGCACTTTACTGATTATGCTATTACAGTTGTTCCAATTTTCCCATTTTGTCCCTTCACCCAGTACTCCCCCATCCCCCCCCTACAATACCCCCTTAGTTCATGTCCATGGGTCATGCATACAAGTTGTTTGGCTTCTCTATGTCCTATACTGTTTTTAACATCCACATATCTATTCTGTACCTACCAATTTGTACTTTCTAATCCCTGTGCCTTTCCCCCCATTCTCTCCCTTCACCTTCCCAGCTGATAATCCTTCAAATGATCGCCATACCTATGATTCTGTTTCTGTTCTGTTTGCTTAGGTTTTGGGGTTTTGGGGTTTTTTTTGCTTTTTAGATTCAGTTGTTAATAGTTGTGAATTTATTGCCATTTTAACATTCACAGTTTTGATCTTTTTCTTACATAAGTCCTTTAACATATGTGATAATGGCTTGGTGATGGTGATTTCCTTTAGCCTTACCTTCTCTGGGAAGAACTTTATCCACCCTTCTATTCCAAAAGAGAGCTTTGCTGGACAGAGTAATCTAGGTTGTAGGTCCTTGTTTTTCACCATTTTGAATACTTCTTGCCAGTCCCTCCTAGCCTGCAAAGTTTCTTTTGAGAAATCAGCGGACACCCTTATGGGAACTCCTTTGTAGGTAACTTTCTGCTTCTCTCTTTCTGCTTTTAAGATTCTCTTTATCTTTAACCTTTGGCATTTTACTTATGATGGGTCCCAGTGTGGTCCTCTTTACATGCATCTTGTTTGGGACTCTGTGCTTTCTGGACTTGTATGTCTATTTCCTTCACCAAATTAGGGAAATTTTCTTTCATTATTTTTTTCAAATAAGTTTTCAGTTCCTAGCTCTTAATCGTCTCCTTCTGGCAACCATATGATTCAAATGTTGGTGCATCTGAAGTTGTCCCAGAGGCTCCTTACCCTATCCTCATTTTCTTGGATTCTTTTTTCTACTTGCTCTTCTGATTGAATGTTTTTTCTTCCGCATGTTACAAATTGTTGATTTGATTCGCAGTTTCATTCACTCCACTATTGATCCCCTGTAAATTTTTCTTTATTTCACTTAGTGTAACCTTTGTTTCTGCCTGGGTCTTTTTCATGCTGTTGAAGTACCCAGTGAGGTCCTTGAACATCCTAACAACTGAACTCTGCATCAGACAGATTGCTTTTCTTAATTTTGTTTGGTTCTTTCCCTGGAGTTTTCTTTTGTTCTTTCATTTAGGCCATATTTCTTTCTCTTAATTTTGACAGCCTCCCTGTGTTTGTTTCTGTGTATTGGTAGAGCTGCTTTGACTCTCCGTCTTGGTAGCATGGCCTATTATAAAAAAGTGCACCCATAAGTTGGACAGGACAGAGCCTTAGGTAATTGCCAGGGTGGGACAACCTATGTGAACGAAGTTGATGGAGTCTCAGGGGGTGTCACCATTCTGTGGCTCTGTGTGGGAGAGGGCTCATAAAATGGACAATGATCATAATCTGGCCTCTGGAGTTTTGCCTGGGAGGAAGTTGCCCCCTGCACTCACCCTGACGCCAGACACTTCAGCTTCTCCCCACATGCCACTGGTGCCCTTCTAGCTGCTGCCCCGGTGCTGGAGCCCAGAGAGTGAGTCTGTAAGAGTCCCAAGTCCATTTCAGACCCTTTAAGAGGAGATACCTGAGAATCCCACAGTTTCTCCCACCACCCAAGCCCTCACTGGTTTTTACAGGCAGAAGTTATGAGAATTTATCATCCTGGCAGTAGAACCCTGGACTGAGTGGTCTGGTGTGGGCCTAGGGCACCTCGCCCCCAGGTATCCTTCCCCGTTTTCCACCACATGTTACTGTGGGACTGCCCAGTCCGCATCTCCACCCCTCCTACCGCTCTCAAAGATTGTGACTTATTTAATTCCTTGGTTGCTGGACTTCCATACAGTTCGATTTTCTGACAGTTCTGAGTGGCAGTTCTTTTGTGGTTTAGTTGTACTTGAGTTTTGCTGTGGCTGTGCAAGGAGGCCAGCTGTGTTCACCTACACCTCCATCTTGATGGAATTCATGAGTACCAGTTGCTACTTATTCTTAATGTAAGAGTTTCCCCTCCATTTTTCAGTGTAGGTAACCCCCCTGCGCCACTGTGGAGGATGAGGGGTTTAAAGAGGAAAGACAACAATGTTGGTGGGTCTCTTTACCCTGTCTCTCTCTCAGTCAGAGTAGAGAGGACAGACCTTCCTTGACTTCCGTTTCCGAAATGGCAGCGGTGCCTGCAGACTTCCTGTTCCACAACTGTGCTGAAGGACAGCAGCGAAGGGAAAAGTCATCCGGACAAGAAGAGGTGGGCCTGGGACGGTGCAAATGCTGGGATGCAAGTTTGCTGCTTAAATGCTGGCAGGGAATGATACAGCAAGAGCAGAGGGATTTATGGAGGGACAGTGACCACCAGGGGGCACTTGGGACCATGACACACCATGGAGTCAATGCTGGGAATGAGAGATTTCCGCACTGACCAAGCACAACTTTCTACCTCAGGACTTAGAAATAACCCTGGGAAAGGGCTTATTTTAAATTATTTATTGTTGGGCAAGCTATTGAGTGTATCTGGAAATAGCTAAATTAACTTCTCTGCTGTGTTTGACCTAAAAACTGGGGTCAGTAATAGGAAAGTGCAGAATTTTTTCACATCCAAATTTGTGAAAATATTCTACCTGCTGTACATATTCCATATCATCTAGATGATATACAGTGTGGAAACTCTCCCTGGAGTCTTAGTACCCATCTTTGCATTTTGTTACCGTCACTCCGTCATTAGCACTAGTAAAAAATCACTAATCAACATGGTCACCAGAGAGCAGCAGAGACACATCATTGTCAGGACTTCAAAGGCTCTTTGAAGCCCTTGAAGGACTTCAAGGGCTTGATTCACAGAAGTTTCCTCCTCCAAATGCTGTCAGGTATGACCCACATTTAGACTCCCTCAGCCAGTAAATGACAAAAAGGAGCCCTGAGCTTAGAATGCCTGAGATTTTAATTCTTCTTTTGCCATAAAATTGGACAAGATTGACTTTGGATAAATCTGTTAATTTCTGGGGCTTCAATTTTCTTAGCTTCAAAATAGCAATTCTATTCAGCCGTGAAAAGGAAATTCTATTCAGCTGTAAATCTTAGTTTTTGTGACAACATGGATCTGGAGAGTATTATGCTAAATTAAATTAGCCAACCAGAGAAAGACAAGTACCATATGATTTCACTTATATGTGGCATCTAATGAACAAAATAAACTGAAGACAGACTTGGGGATACAGAGATCAGTGGGGAGGGGGTTAGGGGTTGGCTGAGAATGGGGAAGGGATTATGCAAAAAAGGAAAGAGAAAGAAAGAAGGGGAGACAGAGAGGAGGAAGGGAGGAAGACAGACTCATGGACACAGACAACAGTGGAAAGGGGACAAGGGGAGGAAGACAAGGGTAAAGCAGGGTAAATGGTGATGGAAGGAGACTTGACTTGGGTTGGTAAACACACAATAGAATATACAGATAATGTATTGTAGAATTATGTACCTGAAACTTATGTAATTTTATCAACCAATGTCACCCTAATAAATTTAATAAAAAATAAAAATAAAATTGTGATAATATGTGCATAACTCACATTAAAATATTCTGTAAAGACCCTGGCTGATGTGGCTCACTTGGTTGGAGCATCATCCCCTAACCGAAAGCCTGTGGGTTCGATTCCCGGTCAGAGCACATACCTAGGTTGCAGGTTTGATCCCTGGTCTGGGTGCCTACAATTCCCTGATCTGATAGTGCATGGGAGACAACTGATCAATGTTTCTCTCACATCAATGTTTCTCTCTTTACCTGTTTCTCTCCCTTCCTCTCTCTGTAGAAGCAATAAAAAAATCCTCAGGTGAGGCTAAAATATGTATATTTATGACAGAAAATCCCAACTTAAATATAAGATTTTGTTATTGGGAGTGGGATGTTGTGGAAAGGTGGTAAACTAGAACAACAGAAATGATCGATGAAAATAAGAAAAGAACATTAATGTAAGAGGACATCCTGAGTCTTGCTACGAATGCAGGGAAATTCAGGTGACAGCCATCGGCTCAATTCTTGGGGACTTGGCGGAAAACGTCTTTGACGGTTGTCAGGTCAACTCACCAGAAAGGTAATTATTTATTTCATGGAGTTTCCTGGCAATGGGTCTTATAAATGTAGAGTTCCCTGGGTCGGGGGACAGTTACCAACCTTCATATGCTGGTGTCCTGAGAGTGTGTCACTCTACAGTCGTCTTGGTGTGTTTTCTGACTGGAGGGGAGATGGCACTGATGGAGACGCCACCCGAGTGCTGGGTCAGGGGCCTGGGGCTCCTGAGAGGTGGTTTGATGCTCAAAAAACAGTTGATGGTGCTCCTTCAGCAGTATGGCTACCTGGGGAAGGGCGTCCTGGGCCCCATGTTCCTCCCACCCCTATCACTCTGTGTGTTCTGGAACAACTACAGACAAAAAAAGCCCAACTTTCTGTTGTTGCTGCTGTTCGAAAAAGCCTGAAACTCTGAAATATCATTTAAAACAGTGTTTCTTAGATTTGTTCCTCTTGCAAATTTATGCTTCTGACTCAGAATAAAAGATAGCTGGTTAGAGAGAGGGGACTCCTCACTATCAGGTATTATGAGTCCAGGTCGCCCATTACAGGGTCAGTGATGGTTTTAGTAGGTCCTAGAAATGGCTTTGAGTGCAGGACAGGGCAAGCCAACAGCCCTGAGCTCTGGGACGGCTGCACCCAACAAGGTAGTGTGTTCCTACCTATAAACACTCTGAAGACTAGGTCTCAAAGGGATAGAAACAAGCTCCTCTGTGTCTCTATTGGAAGCCCCTCTGTGATGCTTCAGGGGCCACCAAGATGGAGGTCACACGGGAATAAACACTCAGCAAACAGCTTTGAGGTTCCTTGGTGTGTTAGCCTCCTTGCCCTGCCCCACCTTACCCAGTCTTACCTCCGCCTCAGCAGTGGGCACCCTGGACATGGGGTAGGGGGAGGAGGGCAGCCACATGGGCTGCCCCACCTGAGACCTCCATGGGTTAGGCCTGTGACAATGTGCCTTGCAATCAGAGGGAAGCACAGCATTGTCACCTGACCAAAACCCAAGGAAGAAAAAGAATCAGCGACAAAGTGAGATCCTGTGGACTGAGGAGCCATTTAAAGGACAATGAAGATGATGTAATTTCTAAAGTTCATGCCACCGGAAGAGGGTAACTGTGATATTGCTGTTGCCCCACTTTCTTAACAAAATCTTCCTGACTTTCCACCAGAATGCAGTTTAAAAAAATCAGTAGAACTTTTTCGTGGCGTTCCTTGAAATGCAGGAGCGTTCAGGGCGCGGGGACTGAGGTAGTTCTGGTTTGGACGGACCCGCAGTCTGAGCTGGAGGCTCGCAGTGCTGTCACGTCGGTCGCTGCGTTCGAGTCCAAAAGCGTCTGGTAAACCAATTCCTCCGAAATGTTTAGATTTTTGAAACTATACTTTAAAATTTACGTTTACAAAAAAGTCACAAAAGTGTAAAAGTGACTATCATCCACGGTTTTTCGAAAATGATAAAACTATATATATACAATTGGCTGGCCTGCAGGTTTTAGCCCGAAGGAGTGAAGTCCCTGGGAAGAGACATGGACCTCGTGAAATTCGCGCCAGGCGGCAACCCCCTGGCCAACCAGCTCCGACTCCCGCCCCCGGAGAGAGGAGGACCGCAGAGGGGGCCACGCCGTCACCCCCCACCCCCGCCCCCGCCCCCGCCCCCGCCCCCACGACCTCGGAGAAAGCGCTCACCGGAGGCAGGAGGACCTCCCGAGGGTGAGCAGAAAGGGGGCCACCACGCCTCGTCCACGCGCCCTGCCTCGCCTCCTTTTTCCTTATTTATTTATCTTTATTTTTTTATTCTACTACAGTTGTCCCAATTTTCCCCCTTTGCCCTCCTCCGCCAAGGCCCCCGCCCCCGCAGTCGATCCCTGTGTTACTCATGCATGTTCTTCCACCAATCCCTTTCTGTTCTTTCCACCCGTTCCCCTGTCCCTGCTTTCCTCTGGCAGCTGTCAGTCTGTCCCATGTTCCTATGTCTGTGGTTGTGTTTTGCTCGTTATTTATTTTGTTGGTTGGATTCCTCTCATAAGTGAGATCATATGGTATTACCTCACTTGGCGTGTTTCACAGGCAGCATCCTGCCCTGTTGATGCCTCTCCTTAGAGGCTGTTGCAGTTCCTTCTATGACCAGTAGATGGCACGCTTGTCCAAGAACGAGCACCAGGTTTCAGGGAGGCGGACCCACTTCACTGTGAGAAGGGAAGGACTGAGAGCTGGGTCCTAAACCGTTCCAGACCTTGACTTCCAATCTCTTTCAGAAATTGAACGGAATGGAAGTAGAAATAATACAAAATTGCTGCTTTGGAATATGCTTCAGTCAATCGCTTCGGGGCCTGGGGAAATTTGCTGACTGAACCACCCTGGAGATGGGAGAGGACGGAGGGACAGAGACGGGAAGAGAGAATGCAGAGGAAGTGAGAGGAAAAAAGAAAGGCTGGGGGTGGGGGGGACCTTCTTCATTATATAAATTCATTGTCATCAGGGTTCATTACCAGGCACTTTCAAAGACGCTATGCTGAAAAAATAAATCCAGCTCTCAAGGGCATTTACAGATTTAAAGGGAGAGAACACAGGCACTACATTGTAATAATTCAATGATTAATGCAGCCGCCAAGAGGATCACGGGGTGGCTGGTGCGTGGGATGCAACACAGGGAGGGTCCAAAAGCCATTGGGCCCTGGAGGCACAGGTGGTAGAAGCTGCGCATTTTATGTTAGGGACACAGTGCTTTTGTAATGGTGGGAAATTGGAACAGTAGGAAATCATAACCCGCTCCGCCATCATTTGACATCGTTTCCGTTAAGTGCTAATTCTGACTAATGTGTAGCTTGTAGATGTTTGTATAAGAATCCTAAGAATTAACTTTAAAAAACGCAGACCCCGACTTTCAGGCATCCCAGCCCAGGAGATTTGCTGACTTTCAACCATGAAGCCTGGATGGTGTGAAAACAGGACGACGTGAACCCAGGATGATGTACCAGCCCATCACTTGCCTTAGCAGAATGGACTACGCTCGTCTGCAGGTAGAGAACTTTGCAACCTCCTCCCTTGACCTCTTTCTTCTGTTCCACTCTCTCTCCTTATAAAAACCTCTGCGTCCACTGAGAGGGGCAGATGGGCTTTGAGACACGAGTCCGCCATCTTACAGACGGCCCGCATCCACATGTAAACTACTTTCCTCTACATCAGCACCTGCTCCTCCAGTATTGGCTTCTGTAGCGTCAGGCAGCCAGGCCTGCATTCGGTTTCACTTTCAGTATCAGGAAAATGTGTGGTTGTGGACACATACAAGAACAAAGAGTCTTAGACATTGGCAGAGAGAGGAACTCCACCCCTCAGAGGTTATCCCAGATGCTAAAATGGTTTAAACTGGATCATGGGAACCGGTGACTCTTCAGTTCCATGATCACGCATAAGATATTCAACTATTGTGACTCGTGATTTAACACAAGCTTGGGTATGAAGAACAACTTTAAAATACCCTCATTTTTTTTAGGTAAACAGTCCTTATATTGCAAAAATGATGTTATCTGAAAGGAGCCAAGCAGATCTCACACCAGTTTAGACTCCTTTTGACAAAAAATGAACGTTCCAGCCTAGAAAACACTTTTATGTTTGCATAGAAAACCTTAAGGAAGCTACTAAAAATGTCTACAATGTGTGAATTTAACAATTGCAGTATATAAAAAACAATTGTAATTCTATATACTAGCAGCAGAATACTGCATAGAAAAAAGTGATTTGTATCCTAACAGCAATAAAACACTTGGAGATGAATTTAACCCAAATATGTGTGGTGCATCTGCAGGGAAAAGCACAGAGCACTGATGAAGGAAACTAATGAAATCCCCAGTACCTGGAAAGACATATGTTTAGTTTTGGAAAAACTGATATTGTTCAAATACCAATTCTCTTTAATACAATCCGGATCGATATCTCCAATGGGTTTTTTTTTAGAAATAGACAATCATGAAATTTATATGAAAATGCAAAGGATCTAGAATAGCCAAGACTATTTGGAAGAAGAGCAAAAGAAACACCTAAAACCTGGTTGCATGCCACACTGTGGAGCTACAGGCAAGGCGCCAGGCCCACCAGTGGGAGCCAGAGACTTAACAAAAGCTGGACTTGGTGACGGCATGGATGCCGGGGAGCTCGAGGGAATGAAGACACGTAGGAGCCGGAGCGCAGAGCCCTGAGCCCTGAGCCCTGGATCAGGTGGAGGTCAGGAAGAGGAGCGGCACATAGCGAAGGAGACTGAGAGGTGGCGGTCGGTCGGTCTGGTGTGATGAGAACCCCAAGAGAGTGGTGCTTAGGGACAAATCAAGGAGTATGTTGATTATGCAACAGTGAATAACCATTTAAAAAACCTCCAATGTGATAAATAACCTGATGCCTTAGAAATGACCATTGGATCTGGCAACACTGAACAAACTGATGACAATGACAAGAGGGACTTCGGTGAAAGGCGTGGGCCATGGCCTGATTTGTGCAAGTTCAAGGAAAAACGGGGCAGAACAGAAAGGATTTTCAGGACTTCTCTGCGAGCCAGGAGTGAAGGGCCACCGGTGCGGCTGGGACTGGGGGAGGAAGTGCTGCAGTGCGCGTTGATCGGAGGCATCCACTGCGGAGGAAACAGTGTAGCGCAGAGGCAGCCGCAACGCATTAAAACATAGAGAGAATTTGTATCCGATTCACTTAAAAATCTCCTACAAATCACTTCGTAAAGAGCATGTTTGTCTGGAGGGAGAAGGCAGGAAGCAACATCGCACAGCAGGTGTCCATGAATGACACTCACACACCTCATCACTAATCCGAGGAGCGCAAACCAAGAACACTGGGAAAATAATCGAAAAGTCAAAAACATATCAGTTGCGGGTGAGCACGTAGAATGTTTCTACCGATATACTGCTGATGGAAGTGTAAATGGATGCAATCACTTTGGAAAACAAGTAACGTAACATAGTAACATTGAAAATATACAATATATACTTTAAAATACCTGTTGGAAGTTCATAACCATGTAATTGATAATAGGAAAATATGGAAAACAAATTAGCACCTTAAATATCAACAACAATTGAATGGATAAGTAACTCTATACATCTTCCTATAAATCACAGCTAAATTCACAAGCATGAATGAGGTTTCAGGGCTGCTGAAAGGGCCCTCACCCAGATTTCCTGAGCGGCGCAGGGTCCTGAATCGCGTCTCCGCCCGCTGCTGTGCCGACTGTTGGAGACACACTCGCACAGTGAACCCACTTTCTGACAATGTTCTGTGCTGAGCGTGCTATGCCAGCAGCACAGTCGTCACAGTCACCTCCTGGAGGTGACCACGCCCCACCTCGGGGGAACTCAACAGTCCCACGACCCTTGCTCCTCCCCCGACAGGATCAGCCCATTTGAACTCAGTTCCTGGTCAGCGATGACTGGTGGGTGGTCAGTGCAGTTGGGAGGCAGAGGGACCGCAGCACCGCAAGGAGGAGCGCAGGCCCACAGGGAGGTCATCATCATCTAGGACTGGTCTGATGGACACATTTTCTCCTGTCCACTTAAGACAATTCTAGGTTTTCATCGCAAAGTAACATCTTATCTATCAGGGACAACTGGGGTGGGGGGAAATCCAGGAAAGGTTGGTGAGATCGGGGCAGCTTTCCGTGGTAAGTCACGTCATTTCTTTCTGGAACCAGTCCCAGCTTTCTCCTCCAGTGGGGCCTCGGCTGCCTCAGTTCTTAGAAGCTGCGCAGCCTGGGGCCAGAGTCCTTGCTCTAGGCCCCGCTGCCTCTCCTCCCTCCCCTTTACCGCTGCCTGCACTGTGCTGTGTGACTGTGCTCTCTCTGTTCCATCAGTCACTCGTTAAGGGACATTCGCACTGTTTCCCCTCTTTTCCTGTTGCGCATAATTTTGTAGCAAATAGCCTCACGTGCCCTTGGGCAACTTCCAGATGGCAGGACTGGGGAGCCGTAGCGCTAACAGGGAACAGGAGAGGCAGAGCACTCGGACAGGCCGAGCTGGCTTCCTGGTGTGTGGGGGCCAGCCTCGGACCCAATTCTTTCAGAGCTGTGTGCACCCAGACTTTCTGCACCAGGATTGCTTAGACTTGTGAGAGCCATGAGGTCTGCTGAGCAGTGGGTAGTGCCACCTTCTTCCTGAGGTATTGGGAACGAGAGGTGCCTCCAGAACTTGGAGAGTCCCAAGAATACGTCTGTCTCTCAAGGCAACTCATGAGAGATCGAAAAAACGTGTGCCTGGGACTCTGACCTCTTCTCTGGTGTCTGTGGCACTGTGTGCTGGACTTCTGCTGAGACCCACCTTTGTAACTGCAGGTTTGGGTTCTGAACAGGCAGCCCTGTCACCTTCCCTGCCCACCCTTACCACACCGCCCAGCACTGCACGTCTGTCCCTCCCTGAAGTCCTGTGCTCACACCTCTCCAGGCGGGAGTCAGCATGAAGCAGAAGCTCCAATTCTGTGCCGTTTAAGGGCCATGTTGTCACCGTGGGCTCTCCCTGTCAGTCTGCAGACATACCTACACGGCTCTGCATAAGCAGCAATGCGTCTCTTGCTGTGACCACGACCATCAGCTGCTTTGCTTTCCCATCTCACACTGGGAAAGAGCCCACACTGTAGGTAGACACCCACCGCTGACTCTGGTTTCCCAGAAGCCTGGTAGAAACTCCACCCATATGCAATAGGAATGTCCCTGACACCAGCCCCGGGGGGACACATGGGGACAGTGCTGCCCAGTGCCTGGCTGTGTGATGATGCACAGTGAGTGCCCGCCCTGGTGCAGGAACTATCTGTGCTGTGGTTCAAGCAGATAAGGATGGAACACACCTCCACCGCGCACATGGGAGCTGTCAGGGACCCACACTGGGGTTGGGGGGCTCCTCTCCAAGGCAAGATCCTCGGGCGATGGACAACGCAGCCCAAGTGTTCACAATGATCACTCATCTCACTTTTCCATAGGAGACTCCCTGCTCGCTCATTCCCTGCCTCTTCACGCAGAATCCCGGGCAGAGCTGCAGGGGAGGGTCAATCCATATAAGAGATATAGGGCACATTTGCACAAACCTCGCTGGGTGGGGCCAGGGGTCCTCTAACCCCCAGCTCTGCACTGGGGGACAGGCGGTGTCAGCACACCCCTGGCACTGGGCATCAGCTCCACCTCAGACAGGACGCCCCCAAGGAGCAGGAGCCACAAGTGTGTCAGAGTAGAGATAACTGTGTTTTCTGCAAGCCGCATACGTGTATCAGCAACCTTGTTTATCCTCTCAGCCAGGAGCAAAGTAATTCACACAGAGAAGTGATAGAATTCTTTTACTCCCAAAGCAGCATGGATAGCCAGCAGGTGCACCTTTATGCAGAAAGTAAATGCATAAGAGAGTGTAAAGGAGAGTCATAGATCCCTAAGTACAACATGAACCGATAGAGGAGTGTGTGTGTGTGTGTGTGTGTGTGTGTGTGTGATGGGGTCAGGACAAAGTAAACGAAATACCAATATCTAATGTCACCTGGAAGTTAAGCCCTTTGATTTTGGGACTTAATTGTAAACATGTGGGGGGACCACCCACCCCAAACTTCTGCCACTTTGATGCGTCACAAAACGGTGGTGATAAGGAGACTTGGTTTGGGCTAAGGTCTTACTGCAGGGAAGAGAGTGAGGGGCAATCAAAGCAAGAAGGAGCCATTGTAACCCCTTTACCTGTGGAAATGTAGAAGCAGACGCTTTAGGGGGCCCTTTAACAGTACTGACGATCTGGAGGGTAAGACTAGTGGTCATTGGCCATCGTGGGCTGAGCCGAGGTCGATGGAGGGAGCGCAGGGAGGGGAGGCAGCCAGAGACACGGGGGTGAGTGTCTTCAGGGCAGCACGTCGCGGCGTGCACGACCCTCCGCTAAAGGGCAGTGATGCACTTTGTTATGCCTTATGCCGCCGACCTTGGGTATTGGCCTCTGTAGTACGTGCAGGGGGCACACCTTCCTCAGTTGAAATTTTGCTGGAGGGTCGCAGATGAAGATTTACAGCTGCAACGAAGGTTAGATCCCTGTCCTAACAGAGCCATGTCCTCCCAACTGGCCTGGCCCTCGAGGCTCCTGGGCCGAGTGGCTGGAGGCCACAAGTCCCCGAGGGTGGCTCCTGCCAATATTAATATCCTGACAGGCCATCTGTGTCAGGAGCTGAGAACCACCCAGTAAATGTCTCTTAATGCCCCAGTCTACAAACTCTGAAAAAGAAAAGCTTCTGTTAGGAGTGGATGGTGCATGGAAACTGACAAAGAAGTGTATTTTCAGGCAGTAAATGGATTTGGAATAACCTTAACATAAACCAGATATTTCCACTCTAGGATATGAGAGTAACATTATAATGTTACTCATAATTGCATCAAAAATAAAAGAAGTAAATTTAACTAAAGAAGTAAAACACCGGTATTCAGAAAACTACAGGACATTGAAGAAAAATATCAAAGAAGATATTGTACAATCTACAGATACAATGCAATCCCTATCGACACACCAGTGACAATTTGTACAGGACTACAGATAACCCCCAAATTTATATGGAACCCCAAAGACTCCAAATAGCCAAAGCATTCTTGAGAAAGAAAAGAGTTGGAAGTAGCACAATATTAAACTTTCCTGCAAGAATAAACTAATCAAAACTGTGTGCTACTGTTGCAGTAGATAATTAGTTATTAACAAGAGAAGGAAGCCAGACATCTAATTAAGCTTGATAAAGTAGAAAAGGATATAGTTTCACAGATACCCCAAGGGACAGCCAAATTCTCTGCCAAACAGACTCAATTCTCAAGTAGGCAAAAAGGACCAGCTTTCCAATCTCCCTGGGGAACAACTGGTGTTATGGGAGGCATGGTGGGGAAAGAGAAAACAGTAGGGAGAGTCCTTTGCTGGGCGCACAAGCAGTAGAAGCCTAAATAGCAACCACCCAGGGGAGGAGTCTAGCCTGGGAAAATGTGGGAACAGGATCAGACTGGATAAAGGCACGAAACCTGGAGGATCCAGGAAAGGATTGAATGGGGGGAGCTTGGAGCACAGTCCAGTGAAAACGGAGGAAGGAGATTGGTTAGTTTTAAAGAAAGAGTACTTTCTCCTCGGCCCAGGAAAATACAGGGAAGCTTACCAAGAGAGGGTTTCGCAGGCTCCCTCTGCAGCAGCCCTGTGGGCCCGAGGGCAGCCCTGTCGTGGCCTGGGCACCATCAGGCCTTGACGTGCAGAAGGGGAAATGAGACACAGGCAAGAGCAGCCGGGACAAGAGACTGGGCTGGACTACCAGAGCCCAGGATGGATGACATTGCCTTTCTGAGCCCTCAACTACCTGGCGGACACCTGTGCCCACCAGGCTCGGGACGTCTTCCCCAGATGGAGCTGCGCCGCCTGGAGGTGGATGAGGCCTCAGTCCTTTGTTTTTGCTCCAATACACCTTGCCACTACACTTCAAACGTCTCCTACTCTGCATCCTTGAAATGTGTGTCATGTGGTACCAGGAAAGAACCCTACTTCATTCAGCAATGGTACTGGGATAAAAATAGACACACGGGGAAAATGGAACAGATAGAGCCCAGAAATAAACTCACACCCATATGGTTAATTAATCTGTGATGGTGGAGGCAAGAACACACAACGGAGTAAAGACAGCCTATTCAACAAATGATGCTGGAAAAAAATGGATAGATCCATGAAAAAGAAAAAAGAAACTAGAGACCACCATTCATTCTATGGCATAAGAAACTAGAATACCTTCTTACACCATATACAAAAGTAAACTCAAAAGGAATTGAAGACTTAAATTTAAGAACTGAAATCATAAAACCCCTAGAAGAAAACATAAGCAGCAAACTCTTTAACATTGCTTTTAGCAACATTTTTTAATATGTCTCTCCAGGCAAGAGAGAGAAAAGAGAAAGTGACCAAATAGAACTACATCAAACTAAAAAGATTTTTTCACGGCAAATGAAACCATCCTCAAAAGGAAAAGACAACTTACCAAATGGGAGAAGATATTCCCTAGTGATACATCTCATAAGGTGTTAACATTCAAGCTATATAAGAAACTCATACCAGTTAACACCAAAAGAAAAATAAACAATCTGATTTTAAAAATTCCCATAGGAGCTGAGCAGACATTGCTCCAAAAAGGACATACATATCCAGACATGTGTATGTGAAAATATAATCAATGTCATTAATCATCAGGGAAACGAAAATCAAAACCATAATGAGACACCACCTCACACCTGACAGAATGGCTGTCATCAATAAATCAACAAAACAGTGTTGGTGAGGATGTGGGGTAAAGGGGACCCTTGGGCACTGTTGGTGGGAACTCAGACTGGGACAGCCAGTATGAAAAGCAACATAGAGGTTCCTCCAAAAATTAAAATTAGAATCACAATATGACCAAGAAATTCCACTTCTGGGTATTTATAAAAAAAAATTTGAGCCCTGGCTGGTGTAGCTCAGTGGATTGAGCACGGGCCTGCGAACCAGACGATCGCGGTTCAATTCCCAGTCAGGGCACATGCTTGGGTTGCAGGCCAGTTTCCGGCAGGGGCCAGTTCCCTGCAGGGGATGCACGAGAAACAACCATACACTGATGTTTCCTTCCTCTCTCCTTCCCTTCCCCTCTAAAGATAAATAAATAAAATATAAAAAAAATTTGAGATACTAATTTAAAAAGATACATACACCCCTATGTTCATTGTAGCATTATTTACAATTGCCAAGGTATGGAAGTGTCCACCTACAGATGAGTAGGTGAAGATTATGTGATGCAATGAAATATTACTCAGCCATAAAAGCAATGAACTCTTGCCATTTTTGGCAACGTGGACCTGGAGGGTATTGTGCTAAGTGGAATAAGTCAGACAGAGGAAAATACCATATGATTTCACTTATACGTGGAATCTAAACAACAAAATGAACAGAGAAAACAGAAACAAAGTCATCCACACAGAGAACAAACTGATGGCCACCACGTGGGAGGGGGTCAGAGGTCTGGGCGAAAATGGTGGAGGGACTGAGAAGTGCAGACAGGCAGTTACAAAGCCGTCGCGGGGAAGCAAAGCGCACCATCGGGAGGTAGTCAGTAATATCGTAATAACTACACGTGGTGTCGGGTGGGCACTAAACTGTCGGGATGGTCACTTCATGAGTTACATAAATGTCCAATAACTGTATTGTGTGCTTGAAACTAGTATGATAATGTATGTCAACTGTAATAAAAAGTAAACTAGAAATAAATAATAAAAGAATTAAATTCACTGACCACAAGAGGGAAGCCTAGTCCCACTTTTACTATGAGTTAGAAAAAGCAGGAAAGATGTTTCCTGAGAAGCTTTGAAACATTTACCTATGAACACATTTGACAAGACGACTGTCAGACCCACCCGAGGCTGCATTATGGTTGAAGGGCCTTCAGGTTTTGAATGGACTCATTCTTGGACTGGACAGAGTTACAGAGTCACCGCTGCAGAGTTTGAGACTCGATTTAGAATGCCAGTTTCCATTTTAAAAACTTGACCAAAAGACTAAGTTTCTTTAAAATTCAGGTTCCTCAGAATAAGGAAATAGTTATTATGTAACAAATGAAATAATAAGGTTTAATATAATATCTGTTATTAGTAGTATTTTAATATAATATCTGTTAGTAGTAGTATTTAATTAGTGAGGGAGAAAAATGTACTAGAAAGAATTTTAGTAAAACTAATTACAATCTTCTGGCTTATTTCTCACCTTTCTTTTCCTACCTTGAGTTTCAAAGTTCAAGAGCAACCCCACAAATCCAAAATATGTTATTATGCCTGAAACACCGTATTGCCTCGACCACTCCTCCATCGGCCTGCCTGTTCTCAGGTGCCATTTCTCCCGCTTCTGCTGTAGTCGCGCCACACGTTTCCCTCCTACACCCCCCTCCCCCGCGGGCTCCCTGCTGAATTCAACGCCTCCTTCTCCTCGTGGCTTCTGAGTCTTTGTGAAAATCTCCTTTATTTGTTCAGGACATGCAGACTTAAAATCTTAATTATTTCATTACTTTTTTATTATTTTCTACCACTTTCTTCGTCCTAACACAGTTGGCGGGTCTGGGGATTCAGTGTTCACATTTTTTCTTAATTTGCACACTCTTGTCTTAACTTCTTATCTTCTTGACTATGAGTGGTTTGTATGTTTAGAACCCAGATCCTTGGCCCTGATCACTAACCAAACACATTAAATAAACCATCTTCAAGTTGCCAATTTCTCACCCTCCCCTATACCCGTTAGAATAGAGTGTGAAAGAAGATTGCAGGATACACACGTGTTTAACCATCTTCAGAAACGAGCACAGATCTTGCTCAGTGTATGAACATTTCAGATGATGCGGCACAGGCCCTCAGAGCAGAGGCGGGAGCCACCGCACTGGGCTCTGGACATGGTCAGTGCTTAAAACTCCAGCCCCTACCTGCCTCCTGCAAAGCCAACTACTTTCCTCTGAAAGCATAACCGTCAGCACTAGGCGGTTTTACGTGACATCGAGCCCACAAGAGCAGGTGTCTCTGAGAAGCACACTGAGAGTGGAATGCCGATGCCTTGGGAGAACACAGAATAGACCAATGCCCCAGACACCATGTTTACTCCTGGAACAGAAAACAGGTAGCTTTAAAAGAGTGGAAAGAAGCACAGGTTTATTCCTTACCAGACACACCCCTGTGTAGTTTATTTGAAGAAAAGCCAAGTGACATGCTCTGCCTTCTCTATCTCCCTGGAAGAAACTGGACCAAGGAACAGCTGACATGGCTGGACATATGTTCATTTATTTCATTGTGATATAGTTCTGTCTGTGTGACAACTGACACACGATGGCTGTGATTTATACTCCTTACTGCATAATGTTTGCTTAATGTGTATCTTCTTTCCTCAGTTTCACCTGAGGGGCCATTACTGCAGCTGTATCTACAGACTTGTAGGCTGTCTTCACCTCCTTCGTAGAGTTTGCAAAAGGGAAAACGTGCTTATTATTGTCTCTTCACTGACTAAAAGGTGTTCAGAGAGCACGAGGGAGCAGGTTTGTAAATACCTTTGGATGCATCTGCTGTTTACTATCCACTTCTACCCCCAAAGCATGTGGAAAAGAAACTAATTTATGTCTGGGACCTAGTGAAATTATTTCTAGGGGACCTAAGAGTGTGTTTTACTCAGGTGGTTGATGACAATCTGTTCCTGGTGCCCATCAGGAAGCCGAGAGGGCGGGGGGTGGGGCGGTGGACTAGTGGATGGAAAGGGCGCCCGTGTTGGGAAGGGCCTACCCTAGAGCATTTTAACTAGACTTACCAATTTAATTACTTACTGGGGTCATATAAGTTTCAAGTGTACATTTATATGATACAAGATTTGTGAATTGCACTGTGTGCCCACCACCCAAATTCAAACCATCTCCTGTCTCCACACATCAGGCCTTCTCCATCCCCCACCCCACCCCCTTCCCCACCCCCTTCCTTCCGCACTGCTGCCTACCTATGCCCACATTTTCAGTTTTCAGTTTTATATACCCACCAGTGAAATCAGTGAAATCATATGGTTCTTGATCAAATCATATGGTTCTTGATCTTGATATGGTTCTTGACTTTTTTTTTTTAGTTTTTATTTATTTATCTTTAGAGATGAAGTGAAGGAGAGAAGGAGAGAAGGAGAGAAATGTCAATGTATGGTTGCCTCTCGTGAGTCCCCTTTTGGGACCTGGCCTGCAACGCAGGCATGTGCCCTGACTGAGTATCGAACCGTGATTGTGTGGTTCGCAGTCCTGCGCTCAATCCACTGAGCTACAGGCAGGGCGGTTCTTGACTTTTCTGACTGACTTACTTCATTTAGCCTAACATTCTCAAGGTCCATCTATGTTGTCATAAATGGCAACATTTTGTCTTTTCTTATGGCTGAGTGGTATCCACTGTATTTATGCACTCCCAGAGCTTGTGGGCACAAAGGATGTTTCATTGTTTCCTATGCACTGGACTTAGGCCCTAAGGGGATCTGAAGAGCCTACAAAACCTCACACAAAAGGGAAGCTCTGCTTTGAGCATCAGCCAGGTCCAGAAAACACAAACATCTTATTTCCATTGACCTTTCCTGCCCTTTCCTCTTCCTCCCTCTCTCTAAACCCACCCCCCCTGGAACGTGAGGAAGAAGGAGCACCAAACTCATTCCTGCCTGCAAAACCCTCCAGCATGGGGGAGAAATGTGTTTATCCTAAATTAAACTGTGACTTTTAATTGTTACATTGTACTAAATAATTTAATCGTCAGATTAAGATATACTTGTGCAACTTAAAGTCATTACAGGATGGTCTGCTAATGAAAACTGAGCGAATGCCCTGTGGTATACGTTGCAATTCCTGTACAGTGACGGGGAACAGCCCCTCCAGCGATGGCCTGGAAAGGGCCAGCAGCAGACACGTGAATTCCAGCTCAATCAAAAACTTCAGTGGTGTTTATCCAGCCTCCTAGCTACTTCCATTTGCTTCAGGTGTTCTAAAATACAACGGCAACAAAAGCAGTACCTTAAATATAGAGTAAGATCAGGTAGCATTTAATTAAAGAATTGATAAGTAAGCAAAAATTATATAATTTGATTGGTTGGAAATAGGCTTTTCCAATTCTCCTTTTCCAGCTAACACACACACATAGATGTATTCATGAAACACTTCTATTTTCTACAAAATCATTCAGACCCAGATGGGAGCCGCGGTTTAGACCTCAGGTGATAGAGCGTCAGGTTTGAGGATGCAGTTTCTGGGCTGTGTCTTCCACGGACAGTGACTGAAATCACTCCCTGACCTTGGAGAAGAGGGGAAAGGGAGAGTCAATCACAGGTGAGGGCAGGCACATTTACAAAAATGAAAACAACTCTGCCCTGGAATGCCTGCCTCTGCTCCTGGGATTCGCACTGCCTTCCACTGGGCGAAGGTAACAGAGGAAGTTGAAAGCAGCTCTGAAGTGGCAGAAAGTCTGAGGAATAGGCGGGTGTGCGGAGTGAGGGACTCACACTGCCGCCTGGCCAGGTGGGGCCGCCTGCGGAAGGCAGCGGGTCTTAGGCTCCTCTGGTGATTTTGCAAATTAATCTTTTCCTTCACACTCTCTCAGTTACCGAGTTAAGCTGTGCCTCTTAGAACAAAGATAAAATTGGGAATTATAGAGCAACATGATTATAGATGCTCAAAGTATAGCAGTGGACTCTGTGGTTGGCTGGTGGAGAGACATGCTGAGATGCAGATTCAGTTTCACACACGCTCACGTGCACAGCAAACACAACAGTGCATGTTTGTGTTTGTACATTAAAAATATGTAAGTACATGTATATGTAAAAAATCTACCCAAGCAAAGAAGGGTGATTTTAATCTCTGTGCAGAGAAAATGCAGGCCTTTGAAATGCCAGCTTCCAAAGGTGGAGAGAGAATGAATTAAACTCTCAAATTATCATCCCCCCAGGTTGGAAATGACCCAAAAACCAGGGAGCCCTTCATTCAAATGAGACGTGTTAGTCAGGAAGGCCCATTAGCCCACCACCCTAGCACATTTGTTGATTTCAATAGCTGGCAGTTTTCGATCTGATAGAGACTAATTCCAGTGGACTAGCTTCTCTGCCTCCTCCCAGGATCAGGAGGAGAAATGACACAGAACAAATCAAGTTTCTTAGCTGGAAATATGGGAAAGAAATGCCTAGATCAAAATCCCTTTGGCTCCTCAGGTGTTCTCAGCAGCAAAAATATTGTTATGACTCTTACTGCTGGGGTGGGGGGAGAGTCAGGGAAGGGGTATAAAAGGGCTGGAGGCTCTCTGAATTCCAACCACACGAACATGTAGTAATCAGCACCAGACTCAACTGGGGTCCAGTGAGAAAGTTCTCATTTCTGAGGTATAGCCTTTAATCCAAGTAATACTTTCTCAGGTTCTAAGTTTGGTACTGTGGGGGAAACCACAGTGAGCTATGGTGGGTATATAGATCTGGATCAAAATATATAGATATGTAACTGGAAAAGACACTGGCATTGGGGCTGCCTGTCACTGCCAAACCCAATGAGCAATGACAGCAGTTGAATCTTTAAGAGCACTTTATTCAGATGGCTGGTGATCTGAGAAGACGGCGGGTTCATACCCTAACAGACCATCTTGTCTTCTCTTTCCAGGCCAACCTTTTTATAACTGGGGGAGTAAACAAGGTGCAGCAAGGGCTTTGAGATTCAGGGGGAATTACGTGAAAGAAGCTGCAACATTTCTGTCCTGGGCAGTTAGCTTCTCCCAGGGGAGGATGGTCATCTGCTCTCCCTGGAACACAAAGGCCCAGATGCCCCCACTTGTCCCCAGGTGGTAATCTCTAGCAGTTTTCCCAGGAGCCAGAAGGGACCTTATCTGTAATTTTTGGAACAAAAGCTTTAACATACATGTTGCTTGCTAGACATAACTTTTTACCTTAAATTAAAATTTTCCAACTCTCGAGTCCACTTTCAGATATAGTATTTGCATTTAGTCTTTAAAAATTGTTTTCATTAACTTTTTATGGTCTTGTCTGTATTTCTGTAAATAGATTTAAAAATACTACATTTCTTAGATTCTCCTTCCCCCAGGCTTCTACATGTGGCCAACAGTCTGCCAGTGAAGCAGCATCGTGAGATTTGGGAGGGGCGGGTAGGCTGAAGCCCTCTCATACGGTGGACACAAAAGCTTCCCAGATAGGATCTTGGCAAATCACCTCGGGTTCTGGGAATGTCCCTTTCCCTGGGGCTTTAGAGGAGCTGTGACGTCAGCAGTGGCCTCTACTGGTCTCCAAGCTCTCAAAGTTGTGGTCTGCGCTGGCCTGTGTCCTCCAGCATTCCAACAGTGTTAAGGTACAATCTCTTGTAACAGGGAAGAATGCAATAAAGAGCCCGTCTATAATGTGAGAGTGTCTATGGAGATTTCTACTTCCTGACTGAACTTAGACCTTACAGTGGCTCTTCACTATCTGCGTCACCGGGAATATCTCATTCAGGAGCCCTCAGAAACTTCCTCAAGCACACAGGAAGGAATAGGGAACCATGAGTACTGTTCAGATAGGAACTTCTTTACTATCAGAGAAAGGGAACTAAAATTTTTTTTTAAATCTCCCAAATTTAGTAATCTCACGAGGAAAGCCAATCAGTGTTTTAGGACTGAACACTGTCATTAGTTGCCAAGCAACACCTTGGGTTGAAGGTGCTATTACAACATGTAAACTATTTTTCTGAAAAATATCTGATTGCCATATATTTTTGAGCTCCTTGTAAGAATGAGGCATTATGGCAGCACAGGGCAAGCATAGGAAAAGCGTACATGTTTTTTTCTCTGAACAAGCAGGTGGCAAAGCCTAAGTCATAGGCAGAGACTGACACTGCAGGGCTCTCCTCTGGCCCATGCCCCTGCCTCCAGGAAACGCATCCCTGAGCAATTCCAGAACAGAGCTGTGCTGTGGGCCTCCTCCAATGACCTAGGAGTTGGTGTCAGAGAATGTTCAAAGCCCAGATTCAGTCAGATAACCAGTAACTCACAGGGAGTGGGCCCTCACGATCTGTGAGGCAGCTGCAGGACAGGATAAGGCCTCAGCCCAGCAGTGTGGAAGTCCACCCGGGGGTCTGTGTCCTGACTGACATTGAACAGGGAACTCACCATCCGATGGGCTGCCTCATTGCCAGGTCTTTCTTTGAGGAAAGTATTTGGATTCAAGCCCTTTCCATATGTGGTTTAATTTTCCTTTATATAAAACTATGCTATAAAAAATAAAAGGGTTATAGTGTTTTAACTTTCAGTACTCTCAATAGTAAACATCAAAACTAATTCTTTTTATCAGAACTTCCATAATCTTATGACATGGTGAAGAAATGGTAAAGCCGTCCTCCAGGTCAGTCTCTAGCATCCCCAGTAAAATAGCTCTGCCCAGTCTACTTCAGGCTGTTCATCCACTTAAGCCCTCAAGTGAGGTGTGTCCCCAAAAGTCTACTCCAACCTACGATCGTATTTAAGATGGTAGGCATTAATAAAAGGTAGCCCCTTAACAGTTCACTGTCTCCAGTACCCACTACCCATTTCCCACGTGGTAGCTTTCCATCCCCCTCCATTTGGGGAGTGTTGACCCTCAGAATTTCCCCTCTGGTGTTCACTAAGGGTAGGACAGTGCCTGGGGTCCTGAACTCTTGGACACAGCTGGCCATCTTGGAGCCCATGACACTGGAGGAGAAGCCTAAAGCAATGAGAAACTCCTTAAGTGAAGCTCTGTCACCCAATGTTGCCAAGATTCAGGTATTTTCCATAGCCTGGTAATTTATCTTTTTTTAAAAGGACTAGTTATCCCTTGAAAGAAACTCTCCAGATGTCACAGCACCAAAGCATGATACCTGATCAGCTCTAACTTCAGTTGTTCCACCGCTTATATTCTCACTCATGTGCTTCAGGTTTATGCCTTTCTAGAACTTGGATTGAGATGGGAGAGTGTGAGTGATTGCCTAACATTCTCAAAAACTTGATTTTTTTTGCTTTCCTTTGTTATGCACTTGTTTGATTAAGAATTTTACATTTTTGTCTGTCTCCTTTCTTAGACCCTTTACAAGAGTCTTTTCCTTAGCGACAAATAAGTCATCTCAAAACACTTGCTGATTGGCTGTAGTTCAACTGATTTGAATTTTAGTCAATCAGACAACAGCACACCCTACATTCTCTTTTCTTTTATTCTTGTCTATTCTGCCCCACTGGAGCTCTACAGATCCCCATTAAAGCACTCAGGAAGAAAATGGCCATAACTGGAGTTTCAACGTCAGGATTTTTCATCACAGTCCTCCTAGCAAGCCTTCAGGAACTGTGGGCTATCAAAGGTAAGTGCTGAGAAAATCATAACTAGAAACAATAAGCTCTGAGAGCATTGGAGGAATGAGCAGTGGACATTTGCAGGACAATATTTGGAGTGAAGGAACTGTTTAATCGGTATTCAGTGAGTCCAAATCTAAAGTATAATAAGTAGCAGATTGATGAGTTTTCTTTCTACCACAATTTGAAGTAAGTTAAATTTACTTCACAGGAACAAAACTGAGTTGTATATTGGCCAATGCCATTGACTTCGAGGTAAGCCAAACTTAAGGGAGAAATATTTTCTGACAGGCATTAGCAAACTGCATTTCTGGGTTTTAATTTATTTTTCTAGAAAATTGGTAAATTAAAAACTTCATAAAATTTTGGGAGGATTAAAGGAGAAAAATATGAGACATTCTTAGCTGAATTCATGGTAGCTATTCTCTGACATGTGAATCTCGTCAGAATATTTTAAACAATGACTTTTATTTTGAAGATCAATGGAAAGGAAAGTCACCAAAAAACAATAATCTACCCAAAAGACAGGGAAGGGCCGGTATGCTGACAGGACTTGCATTTAATTTACTGCCCCTTGGAACAATGATAGTCCTTGTGTATTGGGTCTTACAATGATCTTCACTCACTGTTATTTAGTGATTTTTCCAAGACAGTAAGAAACATGTGTAAGGAAGTGAAGAGTCTGACGTTCTCTGCCATCTGCTGGGCAAACATTGTGCTGTGGTGAAGATGTATTATCAAAAAATAGCTCTCACCCAAGATGACCACCACAGAGGGTGGCAGGTAGACCAGAGTAATAAGTACGGCAATAATACAACTCCAAGACTCATGATGGCAATAGCAGGTTTTACATTTCTCAGAAAGGGACGTACATGGGGATGCACACCTGGAAGGAGGGAGGCTTTTCCCTTGGCTTGGAAAGGGACAACTAGAATATTTGTGTGTGTGCACTTGTGTACGCACACATAGCTGCAAATACTAAACCAATCCTGGTTTTACCAATACACAGACAGTTTTTAAAATCCCCCCTCTTTTCTACACACACCACGGAGGCTATATATACTCTCCAACTGCAATTTTCTTATTTCAGATTGATTATTACCTTGCTATAGTTTATTCTCAGTATCAACCATAATAGAATAGATCCTATAATGTAAGGAGCTTTCAGATATAAGGGCTCGTTGCCAAGAGGTATCCGCAGTGTAGGAGTGGATCCAGGAAAGTGTGTTACTTCAGCACTACAAGGTCTCAGTCTTAATTTCCTGGGTACCTCAGAGTCCAGTTATATTTTCCATGGGTCTCCCTCTTAAATACAAAGCAGTTTCTGGTATTTGTCTTTCACTGACTGGCTTATTTCGCTTAGCCATATGATCTCACTTATAAGAGGAATCTAATGAACAAAATAAACTAATGAGCGAAATAGAACCAGAGGCACAGAATCATGGAGTAGACTGACAGTGGTAAGGGGGAGAAGTGGGGGGACTGTTTGGAAGTGGGTTGAAGGGTTAGTCAAGGAACATATATGAAGGACGACACATGGACATGGACAATGGGGTAGGGATTGACTATGGAAGTGGGGGGAGGGCTGGGAAGAGGGGGACAAAGGGAGAAATAATTGGAACAACTGTAAAACATAAAAGTAATAAAGATAAAGAAAGAGAAAGAAATAAGTAAACAAACATATAAATAAACAAATTTCTGACCCCAAAGGGATTGCTATAGGCCTGATGATATACTAAGAAATTACTTACCTTGTCTGATTTAATCTGAAAAACAAATCCATGAAGAAGCAAAACCACAGAAGAAAATAATAAGAAAACTACATGTAAGTAGGTGAAGTAATTTGCTCAATTCACGAGGTAAGTAAGTAGCAGAATAAAAATTCAAAATTGAATTTGATTTCAGAATTCAGAACTCAATCTTTTAGGAGCTGCTGCTGGATTTCTGAAGTGGGAATTGCTCTTCAGCTAGTGACATGGAGACAAAGCACAGCTTCAGGAAACTGGATTTTCAGCTCCCATTTCCTTCAGCCCACCGTCTCTGGCACTACCCCTATTTCTCCCCTCACATCTCTGTTCAGCACTAACATGCTGCACCTCGGCCTCATCTTCCCACTCACCCCTACTCCCCATTACTGCTCTTCTTCCACTGAGCCTACCTGTTTCAATTCCTGCCCATAACTTGTGTCATCATCCTGGCTCTTCATTTCTCTCTGCTTGTTCCAACCCTAACTCCCTTTTTCACTTTTTCAGAGGATCATGTGATCATCCAGGCTGAGTTCTATATGACCCCACACACATCAAGCGAGTTTATGTTTGACCTGGATGGTGAAGAGATTTTCCATGTGGATATGGAAAAGAAGGAAACGGTCTGGCGACTTGAAGAATTTGGTAATTTTGCCAGCTTTGAAGCTCAGGGCGCATTGGCCAATAGAGCTGTGAACAAAGCCAACCTGGACATCATGATGAAGCGCTCTAACAACACCCCGAACACTAATGGTACCTCTCCCTGCTGCACTTCTACATGTGGGAATCATAGCTTTAAAATAGATGCTTTAGCTCCTTCTGCTACATTACTGAGAATAACTTTCCCTTCCTGGAGCCTAACTTTGCCATAAGCAAGTCCTAGATTCTCAAGCCATAGGCCCCAGAACTTCATGTTTTTTTTCATTTCTTGATGTTCTCACGTCTTTTCTCTGTCATTCATAGTCATTCACAAAGTTATTGCCCTCAATCTTTGTTGGGGGAGCCAGGAATGAGGTCCTTGGATATCTTGTACCTCAACGTTGGTTACAGTTTATGGGTGAGGGTGTCAGAGACAGGGACCTGAGACTGTGGCATAGATTCTCAAGGCACAGTATCAACTTCTGTTTCAGCTTTAGTGGGAGAGAGGGAGGGACCATGCCTAAGCATAGAAAGCTAATTTCTGTCCTGTGTCCCCAGTACCTCCAGAGGTCACTGTGTTCCCAAGCAACCCTGTGGAACTGGGAGAGCCCAACATCCTCATCTGTTTCGTCAACAAGTTCTCCCCACCAGTGCTCAATGTCACGTGGCTTCAAAATGGAAAACCTGTCACAACTGGAGTGTCAGAGACAGTCTTCCTGCCCAGGGAGGACCAATTTTTCCGCAAGTTTTACTATCTCCCCTTCCTGCCCTCAACTGAGGACATCTATGACTGCAAGGTGGAGCACTGGGGTTTGGACGAACCTCTTCTCAAGCACTGGGGTACGGACCATCCTCCAATTTCCTGATTTTCTGGTTTCCTTCTTTGGTGCATGTGTGTGGGCCTTAGGGACACAGCACAGAGTCCTGTTTCATAATAGCTGCTACAATTCTTATTCTTGTTTCTCCTGTTATCCAGCTTTCCTTGTTTTCTAAGTTGTAATTCCCTTAATACATTATTCTATTTTCCTCTTCTTCAATGGATTAATAATTATTATTTTATTATTTTATTTTTAAATTTATTTAATTATTTTTCAAGTACAGTTTTCTATTACTCCCATCCCATCCCACCACCAGTGCTCCCCCCTCCCTCCAATTTCCACCCTTCTCAGTTGTTGACCATCTATCCTTTATATATGTTCCTCTGAATCCCTCCCTTATTTCCCCTGAAATTCCCTCCCCTCTGGTCACTGTCAGCTTGTTCTCTATTTCAGTGTCTTTGGTTATATTTTGCTTGCTTGTTTGTTTTGTTGTTTAGCTTCTTGTTAAAGGTGAGATCATATGGTATTTGTCCTTCAACACCTGGTTCATTTCACTTAGCATAATGCTTTCCAGTTCCATCCATGCTGTTGCAAAAGGTAGGAGCTCCTTCTTTCTTTCTGAGGCATAGAATTCCATTGTGTATATGTACCATAGTTTTTTGATCCATTCATTTACTGACGGGCACCTGGGTTGCTTCCAACTCTTGGCTATTGTAAATTGTGCTGCTATGAACATTGGGGTGCATAGGTTCTTTGGGATTGGTTTTTCAGGTTTCTTAGGATACAATTCTAGCAGTGGAATTGCTGGGTCAAAAGGCGGGTCCAATTTTAGTTTTCTGAGAAAATTCCATACTGTTTTCCATAATGGTTGTACCAGTCTGCAATCCCACCAACAGTGGACCAGAGTCCCCTTTTCCCCACACCCTCTCCAACATTTGTTGTTTATTGCTTTGTTTATGATAGCCATTCTCACCGATGTAAAGTGGTATCTCAATGTGCTTTTAATTTGCATCTCTCTGATAGCAAGCGATATTGAGCATCTCTTCATGTGTCTCTGGATCCTCTGTATGTCCTCCTTGGAGAAGTGTCTGTTCAAATCTTTTCCCCATTTTTTAATTGGTTTAGTTGTCTTCTTAGAGTGAAGTCGTGTGAGTTGTTTGTATATTTCGGAGATTAAACCTTTGTCTGAGGTATCATTGGCAAATATGTTTTCCCGTACAGTTGGTTGTCTTTTTATTTTAATGCTGTTTTCTTTACCTGAGCAGAAGCTTTTTATTTTGACGAGATCCCATTGGTTATTCTTTGCTTTAAGTCCCTTGCTCTAGGGGACATATCAGTGAAAATGTTGCTGTGTGAAATATCTAAGATTTTCCTGCCTATGTTCTCCTCTAGGACTTTAATGGTGCCCCTGCTTATATTTAAGTCTTTTATCCACCTTGAATTACTTTTTGTGTGTGGTGTAAGTTGGTGCTTGAGTTTCATTTTTTTGCATGTAACTGTCCAGTTCTCCCAACACAATTTGTTGAAGAGGCTATTTTTATTCCGTTTTATGTTGCTGCCCCCTTTGTCAAATATTAATTGACCGTAGAGAGTTGGGTTTATTTCTGGGCTCTTTATTCTCTTCCATTGGTCCATGTGCCTGTTTTGATGCCAGTACCAGGCTGTTTTGATTACAGTGGCCTTGTAATACAGTTTGATATCAGGTATTGTGATTCCTCCTACTTTGCTCTTCTTTCTCAACATTGCAGCTGCTATTTGGGGTCTTTTATGGTTCCATATAAATTTTTGAAGTGTTTGTTCTATGTCTGTGAAATATGCCATTGGTACTTAAATAGGTATTGCATTGAATCTATAAATTGCTTTGTGTAGTATGGACATTTTGATGATATTAATTCTTCCAATCCATGAACACGATATATGTTTTTATTTGTTTGTTTCTTCCTTGATTTCTTTCTTCAGTGTTGTGTAGTTTTCTGCATACAGGTCTTTTGCCTCCTTGGTTAGTTTTATTCCTAGGTACTTTTTCTTTGTGCTATATCGAATGGGATTTTTTCTTGATTTCTACTTCTGCTGTTTCATTGTCAGTATACAAAAATGCCTTTGATTTCTGGATATTGACTTTGTATCCCGCTGATTTGCCAAATTCATTTATTATGTCAAGCTCTTTTGGGGTAGAGTCTATAGGATTTTCTATGTACACTATCATGTCATCTGCAAACAATGCCAGTTTTGTTTCCTCCTTTCTGATTTGGATGCCTTTTATTTCCTTTTCTTCTCTGATCGCTGTGGCTAAAACTTTCAATACTATATTGAATAGAAGTGGTGAAAGCGGACAGCCTTGTCTTGTTCCTGATCTTAGTGGAAAAGATTTTAGTTTTTGCCCATTGAGTATGATGTTGGCTGTAGGTGTCTCATATATGGCCTTTATCATGTTGAGGAATGCTCCCTCTATTCCCACTTTGCTGAGTGTTTTTATCATAAATGGGTGTTGTACCTTATCAAAAGCTTTTTTGGCATCTATTGATAGGATCCTGTGATTTTTGTCTTTGCTTTTGTTTATGTGATGTATTACATTTACTGATTTGAGAATATTGAACCATCCTTGCATCCCTGGGATGAATCCTACTTGGTCATGGTGAGTGATCTTTTTGCTGTATTGTTGGATGCGATTTGCCAATATTTTATTGAGGATTTTAGCGTCTATGTTCATCAGCGATATTGGCCTGAAGTTTTCTTTCTTTGTTGTGTCCTTATCTGGTTTTTGAATTAGGATGATGCTGGCTTCATAAAAAGAGTTTGGGAGTGTTCCATCATTTTGGATATTTTGGAATAGTCTGTGAAGAATAGGGCTTAGCTCTTCCTTAAATGCTTTGTAGAATTCTCCTGTGAAACCATCTGGTCCAGGGCTTTTGTGTGATGGGAGTTTTTTGATTACTGCTTCAATTTCATCTGCCGTTATTGGTCTGTTCAGGCTTTCTACTTCTTCTTCCTTGAGTTTCAGGAGATTATATTTTTCTAGAAATGTGTCCATTTCACCTAGGTTTTCAAATTTCTTGGCATACAATTCTTCATAGTAATTTCTTACAATCCCTTCTATTTCTGTGGTATCAGTTGTAATCTCTCCTCTTTCATTTCCGATTGTGTTTATTTGGGTCCTCTCTCTTCTTTTCTTAATGAACCTACTTAAAGGCTTGTCTGTTTTGTTTATCTTTTCAAAAAACCAACTCTTGGATTCATTGATCCTTAGAATTGTGCTTTTAGTCTCTATGTCATTTAATTCTGCTCTGATCTTGGTTATTTCCTTCCTTCTACTTGCTCTGGGCTGTCTTTGTTGTTCTTCAAGTTCTTGCAGGTGTAGGGTTAGGTTGTTTGTTTGAAATGTTTCTATCTTCTTTAGGTAAGTCTGTATTGCTATGAACTTCCCTCTCAGGACTGCCTTCGCCATGTCTCATAAGTTTTGGGTTGTTGTGAGTTCATTTTCATGTTTCCAGGAACTTTTTGATTTCTTCCCTAATTTCAGTTTTGACCCATTCATTGTTTAATAGCATACCATTCAGTCTCCATGATTTTGGGTGTTTTGGGTTTTTTTCTTTGGGGTTGGTTTCTAATTTCAGCCCCTTGTGGTCAGAGAAAATGCTTGGTATGATTTCAATTTTCTTGAATTGTTGAGGCTTGTATTGTGTCCTATCAGGTGGTTTATCTTTGAAAATGTTCCATGTGCATTTGAAAAGAATGTGTATTTAGCTTCTTTGGGATGAAAGGTTCTATATATATATCAGTCAAGTCCATTTCATCTAGAGTGTTGTTTAGTGCAGCTATATCTTTGTTGATATTTTGTTTGGAAGATCTGTCCATTTTTGACAGTGGGGTGTTAAAATCCCCTACTATAATTGTGTTGCTGTCAATATCTTTCTTGAAGTCTTCTAGGATTTTTCTTATATATTTGGGTGCTCCTATGTTGGGTGCATATATATTTATGATGTTAATGTCTTGTTGGTGGATTCTTCCCTTGAGTATTATGAAGTGACCTTCTGGGTCTCTCTTTATGGCCCTTTTTTTGAAGTCTATTTTGTCTGATATTAGAATTGCTACCCCGGCTTTTTTTTTCTTGACCATTTGCTTGGAAAATTTGTTTCCAGCCTTTCACTTTTATTCTGTGATGGTCTTTTGTCCTGAGGTGGGTCTCCTGTAGGCAGCATATGTGTTGGTCATGCTTTCTTATCCATTCAGCTATTCTATGTCTTTTGATTGGAGCATCTAATCCATTTACATTTAAGGTTATTATTGATAGGTACTTATTCATTGCCATTTTTGTACCAGAGTTCCTCTCTGTCTCTCTCTTTTCCTTCATTTCATTAAAGCAGTCCTTCTAGTATTTCTTGTAGAGCTGGTTTGGTGGAGGCATATTCTTTTAGACTTCTTTTGTCTTGGAAGCTCTTTATTTGGCCTTCTATCTTGATTGAGAGCTTTGCTGGGTAGAGTAGCCTTGGTTGTAGGCCTCTGCTTCTCATTACTTGAAATATTTCTTGCCATTCTCTTCTTACTTGGAGTGTTCCCATTGAGAAGTCAGTAGCTAACCTTATTGGGGCTCCCTTGTATGTTACTTCCTTTTTCTCCCTTGCTGCCTTTAAGATTCTCTCTTTGTCTTGGAATTTTGCCATTTTAATGATGATGTGTCTTGAAGTGGGCCTCTTTGGGTTCCTCTTGAATGGGATTCTCTGTGATTCCTGGATTCATGTAACTTTTTCTCTCATCAAATTAGGAAAATTTTCCATCATTACTCTTTCAAATAGGTTTTCTATCCCTTGTTCTTCTTCTCCTTCTGGTATTTCTATTATTCGGATATTATTACATTTCATATTGTCTTGCACTTCTCTTAATACCTCTTCATTCTTTTTGAGTCTCTTTTCCCTTTCTTGCTCTTTCTGGGAGATTCTTTCTACTGTGTCCTCCAACTCGCTGATCTGATCTTCTGCCTCATCGATCCTGCTTTTCATTCCTTGTACTATGTTCTTCAGTTCCGAAATTGTATTCCTCATTTCCTCTTGGCCTTTGCTGATAGTTTCTATTTCCTTTTTCATGTTGATATAGTTTGCAGAGGGCTCATTGTAGCTTCTCTCTAGTTTCTGGTAGCTCCCCTCTAGTTTCTGGTAGTTCATTGTGAGCTCTTTGAATTTCCTGATAACTAGTGTTTTGAATTCAGTATCTGATAGCTGACTTGCCTCTCTTTCATCTGACATTATTTCTGAGACTTCCACCTTTTCTTTCATTTCTTTCATTTGTTTCTTTGTCTTCCCATTGTTTATGAGACTCTTCTTGTTAGCCTCAGCTTCCTAAATTGATCTGTTCTGACTCCCTGGGTTTATGGTGTGAACTTCTGTGGTAGAAAACCTGTGAAATTCAGTGGTGCAGTCTCCTGCAGGTATGTTGATGTCCTCCACTTCCACCTACTCCTTTCTTTGTGTGTGTGTGATCAGTTGGAGGGAGAGGCAAAATGGTTTATGACAACAGGAGAGTACTTTATGATATTTACAGTCACAGCCAGTAGAGAAGAGATAGAAGATCTTTAGGCTATATATAGTGTTAACTGTAATCTTCAACCCAATTTGCCACTTTTAAAAAGGATAGACCAAAGATAAGTGTCTTGTTGGGGAGGGAAGGCTTGTGAGTTGTATCTAGAAAGCAGTGAGGTTGTGGGAGGTCAGATTTTGAGGTAAGGTGAGAGTAAAGAATAGTAAATAGGCATAGCATGTGAGCAAGTAGAGTTAATCACTACAAGAATAGAATTCAGGAACCTGTAAAGTGGGCTAAGACCCGAGAGATGTGAAGTATTTACAGTGGTATAGAAAGCAACAAACAAACAAACACACACAAAAAAGGGCAGGAGAAATGAGGAAAAGCAATAAGTTTGGGATGAAAAGAAGAAGGAGTAAAACAGGAAAAAAAAGGAGAGGAAAAGTACTGAAAGATACAGCAACAATAAAATTTAAAAATATATGATTACTGAAAAAAAGTTTTTAAAAAAGTAAAAAAAAACAACAACCTCCCTTGTTGGTTTCAAACTGTCCAATCCGGTTTTTCTGGTTTCAGCAGGACCCCTCTGTGGGCTGGGTTGTAGGCCCAGGTGCACACCCGCACGAGCCAGCCAGGCTACCAGACTGGGGTGTGGGCGCCCGCCCACCTGACAGGCTGCCTGGGTCCCACGGGGTCTGGTACTGGTCCTTCCTAGTCCTGTGGCTGGGTGAGAAGCAAGTCAAGCTGCCTTCACAGGAGAACACTGCAGTCCACTTTCCAATAAAAACTTCTCCAGAAAGCCTGCCTCTCAGCCCAGCCCAATCCCCAACCCCACTGGTTAGGACAATGCTCCTCTCAAATTTCCCCAGGCTGGCAGGCTGGTGGGCTGGCGACCACAGAGATCGCAACTGAACACGGACCCCTGTCCTTGCCACCCTCCCTACAAACCTAGGCAGACAGGTCTCTGCCACCCAGCCCCGCCTAGATGGGGAGGGATGGAGCCAGCTCTCTTCCAAGGACCCCACAGCCGGCCCAAGGCTCCACTGGGTGCCGGGTTCCTGATGAGTCCTCCGTGGCACTGGCCACAGACGGAAGCCTCTACACCCCTAACACAGCGGCAGTGGCGTGTCCGAGGTGTTATGGGCTGGCTGAGGGCAACCGGCCCTGCCGCTGCTGCTTTTGTGTTTACTCTGGGGTGCCTGGATCCCAATGAGTCCTCCGTGGCAGACGCCCCTGTCGCTGGGCACAAACAGAAGCCTCTGGGCCCCGACCGCTGAGGCAGCCGTGGCTCCAGGGCCATTATGCACTGACCGAAGGCCACTGGCCCGGCCACCTCTGTCCTTACTCGCGATCCTGAGACCCCACCGACCTATAGCTGTCTGGTCCATCACTATCTCTGGTCTCTTATTTTCATAAATGTTGGGGAATTGTTGGTTGGGGAATTGATTGCGCTGTTCCTCGGTAGATCTGCCAGGATTTTCTCCCAGGGGTACGAGAACTGGAGTCGCTCTGTCCTACTCTGCCGCCATTTTTTCTCCTAATAATTATTATTTTTTTACTTAGTACCACATTCATTACTCTGTTTTGTATTTCTCCAGAGTTTGAAGCACGAACTCCCCTCCCAGAGACAACAGAGAATGTGGTGTGTGGCCTGGGCCTGGCTGTGGGTCTGGTGGGCATCATTGTTGGGACCATCTTCATCATCAAGGGCATGCGCAAAGGCAATGCTGCTGGCCGCCGAGGTCCACTGTGAGGCACTTCAGGTAGGTTTGGTGTGGTCAGAGCAACGCACATATGAAGTTATCAAAGGAAGGAAACACAGTAGGGGAAAGAACATGCGATGTCTTTAAGGGGAAACATGGAGAAAGTCATGGCTCTTGACTTACGTTTGCTAGGACAGAATCAGACATAGCCCCTTTCTAGTATCCCAGAGCTTCAAAGTGCGTCATCCCTTCCCATACGTGTGCAGCTAGACCTTCAGTCTTGGACATTATTTCCAGTAATTCACATTTCACACTCAACCGTTTCACATTAGAAAATTAGGTCCAATGACCTAGGAAAGTTAGCTTCAAGATTTGGACGATTCTTGGTTTATATTTTCTGAGGCAGGCAATCCGTTGGGTCAAAAGCACTTCCAGAGCTTGGCTCTTTAGGGGCCAGTGTAGATTCATTGTAAGAATTCCAGTGCTTGTTTCTGCTCCTCCCTCTGAAAAGTGGTGTCTGGGGTGCTGATAGAAGGTAAACCATGGTCTGCTCATTTGTGCTCACTCTGCTGGTAGAATATAGCAGCTCATGTTGGAAAGGTTGCATTTACTAGAGGTCAGATGAATATTAAGAGACTTTTCCAAAGTCAAAGGACTAAGAGAGAAGGGGAATGAAGCTCAAATACTCATTTTAAGCTCTATAGAAACTGCGTGTGTCTTTCTACAGGTAATGGACTTTCTTAGAGAGAAGATCAATGAAAAGATTTCTGCTTTAATATTTTTACAAATCTGGCAAGTCTCCGGTTGTTCAGCTCTGTGAAGACAACCTTTCTTCAGCACTTCCCCCCGGCCTTAGTCACACTAGGAGAGGTGACACCTTCTCAACCTCTCCATACTCTAGCATCTAGTTGGGTGTCCCTGATTGTTGCCCTTTCCCATACCTGTTTTCCTGCCATTTCCCACTATCTTTTTACTATCAGCATGCAATGCCTCAGCAACAGGCCCCATAAGATCATGCCTTTGCTGTGGAAACTTGCAAAAGTTCTATAGGAACTCATTGTTTGGGGTTTCTTCAGTGATTGTGACTTTTCTGAATACAATAAACCATCTGATAAGTCTTAGGTGAAGTTTTGGTGTCTGAGCCATTTCTTCAGAAAACTTGGGGTGTCTGAGCTATAGTCCGAAGGGCTGGGGAACATATGTAAACTTTTCATCCTTTGTAATTAATAAAAAATATCCAGGTTCATTAGGGTGTGGCCTCACTCAGAGGATCTGTAAGCCACCCAGTTGCTGTGGCCCAATCTTTATCTGGATGCCTCTAGAGTAAGATTTGTTGCAGGGGGGGTCTCTACAGGCAACCAGTTCAGAATTTGGTTTTGGTTCTTGAACCCCCAAGTCAATGAAATATGTGGATCTTAAGTAGAATGAATCTGAAAGCCTCGGGTTTGGCCTCTGATAACAGGTGAGACAGGTGGTGAGAAGATGAAGTGGAGTGGAGCACAGAAAAGAGGAAGATCCACATGTGTTATAGCATTTACATATCGGCATCACCCATTCCAGACTTAATGAGGAATGAGATAAGACAGAGGATTTTATTTACATAAATGTGGATCCCTCTTTCACTACCAGGTGAATGGTCTGACTTACTCTTGGAAACATCTTCTATTTGGAGATGTAACCCTGAGTGGAAAAACTGGGTAAAGTGTTGGGGGATTATGGCATTAAACAGGAGAATGTTTGCGACACAGTGACACAGATAAATTGCTCATTTATCTTTGAAACTATTCCTTGATATTTATTTCTAAAATGGTTACCAGAACCTCCCCTAAACCATGAAGACTGATTATTCATCACAATGTGGTAGACTGACATGAAAGTGTATCTGAAATGAATTAGTCTTGGGCTTCATCTTGATTCTTATCATCTACTAGCTAAGCCACTAGTATCTTTTTAAATTAAATATACTGGGGTGAATTGGATAATAAGATTAGATAGGTTTCAAGTGTACATTTCTATGATACATGATTTGTATATCGCACTGTGTGCCCATCACCCAAAGTCAAATCATCATCTGTCAGCATATACTTGGCCCCCTTTTCCCATTGGTATCTTACCAAAAGAAGGGAATTATTAAAGTAACTAAACAGAGAAGGTTCTTATGCCTTGGTAGCCTACATTAGCAAACCCAAACCTAAGTCAGAATCAATTGTACAAATGTACTTGTATCCCAGAAGATGAACTTTAAGAACAATCAAACAGCCAACTAAGCTTTCCCAAGTAAGGCAGCCACTTAAATTATAGCCGATCAAATAGTTTCCTTGCTTTGCATCCTTCTGTTTTCTATAAAAGCCTTTCCCCTAGTTCCTGTTGGCAAAGCATTCCTAACCACTTGCAATTTGATGCTGCCAGATTCAAATCAATGTTTGCTAACATAAACTCTTGAAAATTTTAGTGTGCCTTATTTATCTTTTAACAACCTTACAAGCATGACTAGTGAATAGCAATTCTCTGTACCAGATTTTTAGTATTAAAGCGAAGGATTTAGAAAATTGAAGATACAAGCCCTGGCTGGCGTAGCTCAGTGGGTTAAGCGTGAGCCTGCGAACCGCAGGATCGCAGTTCGATTCCCAGTCAGGGCACATGCCTGGGTTGCAGGCCGGTTCCCTGCAGGCCAACTCCCAGCAGGGGACCTACGAAAGGCAACCATACATTGATGTTTCTCTCCATCTCCTTCCCCTCTAAAGATAAATAAAATCTTTAAAAAAAAAGAAAATTGAAGATACAATAGACCCAGATTTTTCTTTTACATAGATCCATTTTTAATTTTAAAATAAGTAGATGTACAATAGAGAATATACTAAAGTCAGACAAATATGGAATAAAAAGAAAAATAGTAAATCTATATATTATCATGTTCAACAAAGGCATTTGAAAATAGGCTTTACTTTTTAGAAAAGCTTTAAGTTGACAGCAAAAATATACAGAAAGTACAGAGTCCTTTAATCCTCATCCTCCCCCCTGTTCCACTTAAGGTATCTCCTAGTATTAATATCTTGCATTAGTGTGGTACAGCTGTTACAACTGATGAACCAATACTGATACATTATTATTAATTGATGTCCATAGTTGACATTAGGGTTCACTCTTTATATTATAAAGTTCAGTGGCCTTTGGCAAATGCATGATGTTATGTATCCACCATTGCCTTTTCAAACAGACTGATTCCACCGACCTGAAAATCCCCAGTACTCTCCCTGTTCATCCCTGTCCTCCTCTCCCTGGACTCTGGAAATCAACGATATTTTTACCATGTTCATAGTTTTGCTTTTTCCAAAATGTCATATAATTGGATTCAAATAGTAAGAAGCTTTCTCAGCCTAAGATAATTCTCTCACTTAGCAATATGTATTTAAGATTTCTCCATGTTTTTTCACACCTTAATAGCTTCTTTATTTTTATCACTAAACAATAATTGTGTGCATGTACCAGGGCTTGTTTGTTCATTCACCTATTGAATGACATTTATGTTACTTCCAAGTTTTGGCAATTGTAAATAAAGCTGCTATAAACATTTATGTGCAGGTTTTTGTGTGGACAAACTTTTTAACTCATTTGTGTAAAGCCCTGAGACTATGACAGCTGAAACATATGGTAAGAGTGTGTGTAGCTTTGTAAGAAACCACTAGAGTGTCTTCCACAGTGAGCGTGCCCTTTTGCATCCCCACCACAAATGAGTGAGCCCCAGTTGTACCACACCCTTGCCAATGTTTGGTGTTTGAGTGTTCTAGATCCTAGCTAGAAAGCTAATTTTTCAAAACTTTTTATGTGAACTATTTACAGATTCAAAAAATGCAAAGACAGTACAGAGAGATCCTGTGTACCCTTTCACCTATTTTCCCAAATGGTTATATTTTGAGACTATAGTACAGTGTCAAAACCAGAAAATGGATATTGGTGCCTTGTGTGAATATAGTTCTTTTCCTATTTTCCATTGCATTTTAGATTTGTGTAACCCCCACTGAAATCAAGCACAGAACCACTCCATTATCACAGAGATCTCATTCTTGCTACTCTTCATAGCTACCACCACCTCCTTCCGTACACCATCAGCCTATCATCTGACAACCATCTGTTCTCCATCTCTATAATTTTGTGAATTTGACAGTTAGTTAATGGAAATCACACAATATGTGACTTTCTGAAGTTGGCATATTTCACTTAGCATAATGCCCTTGTGAGCAATCCAAGTTGCCGCATATATCAACAGTGGGTTCTTTTCTATTGCTGAGTAGTATTCCACAGCATGGGTGTACCACACTTGTCTGTTCACCTATTGAAGGGCACTTTGGTTCTCATTTGGGACTATCACAAATAAAGCTTCTATGGACATTTATGGAAGGTTACTGTGTAAACATGTTAATTTCTCTGACATAAACATATAGAAAAGTGATCACTGGATCATGTAGTAAGTGTATGTTCAGTTTTTTAAGAAACTGCCAAACTCTTTTTTTTTTGTTATTTTAATTGTTGTTCAAGTACAGTTTTCTGCCTTTTACTCCCATTGCAGCCCACCACCTTAGCCCTCCCCATCTCCCTCCCATTTCCACACCCTTCTTGTTTTTGTCCATGTGTCCTTTATACTTGTTCCTGTAAACCCTTCCCTCTTTCCCCTCAAATTCCCTCCCCTCTCCCCCCGATCACTGTCAGCCTGTTCTCTATTTCAGTGTCTTTGGTTATATTTTTCTTGCTTGTTTGTTTTGTTGTTTAGGTTCCTGTTGAAGATGAGATCATATGGTATTTGTCTCTCACTGCCTGGCTTATTTTGCTTAGCATAACACTTTCCAGTTCCACCCATGTTGTTGCAAAGAGTAGGAGCTCCTTCTTTCTTTCTGCTACATAGAATTATGTAGCTCCTTCTTTCTTCCATTGTGAAGCTCAGAGAGTCCCAAAGAAGTTGGACCCAAGAAGGAACACACCAAGGCACATCATAATTACATTAGCCAAGATGAAAATGAAGGAGAGAATCCTAGAAGCATCAAGAGATAAGGGGACAGTCGCCTACAAAGGAGTTTCCATCAGACTGTCAGCGGATTTCTCGAAAGAAAACTTACAGGCAAGAAGGAGCTGGAAAGAAGTATTCCAAGTCATAAAAGGCAACGACCTACATCCAAGACTGCTCTATCCAGCAAAGCTTAGATTTAGAATGGAAGGGCAGGTAAAGTGCTTCTCAGATAAATCAAATTCAAGGAGTTCATCATCACCAAGCCCTTATTATATGAAATGTTAAAGGGACTTATCTAAGAAAAAGAAGATAAAAATATGAACAGTAAAGGGACAGCAAACTCACAGTTATTAACAATCACACCTAAAACAAAAGCAAACTAAGAGGACAACTAGATCGGGAGTGGAACCATAGAAATGAAGAACACATGGAGGGTTAGCAACAGGGGAGTGGGAGGAGAAGAGTGGGGGAAAAGGTACAGAGAAAAAGTAGCATAGATGGTAGGTAGAAAATAAACGGGGAGGGCAAGAATAGTGTGGAAAATGTAGAAGCTAAAGAACTTATGACACATGGACATGAAAGAAAGAAGGGGAATGGGGGGAGGGGGTGTGCAGGGTGGAGGGGAATGAAGGGTGGGAATAGAACAACTATAATGGCATAATCAATAAAATATATTTAAAAAAAGAATTCCATTCTGTAAATGTATCACAGTTTTTTTATTCATTCATTTACTGATGGGCACCCCAATTGCTTCCAGCACTTGGCTATTATAAATTGTGCTGCTATGAACATTGGGGTGCATAGGTTCTTTTGGATTGGTGCTTCAGGGTTCTTAGGATATAATCCTTGCAGTGAAATTGTCGAATCAAAAAACAGATCCATTTTCAGTTTTCTGAGGAAATTCCATATTGTTTTCCATAGTGGTTGTACCAGTTGCAGTCCCACCAACAGTGAACTAGGGTCCCCTTTTCCCCACAGCCTCCCCAATATTTGTTGTTGGTTGCCTTGTTTATGATGGCCATTCTGACTGGGGTAAAGTGGTATCTCATTGTGGTTTTCATTTGCATCTTTCTGATAGCTTGCAATACTGAGCATCCTTTCATGTGTCTCTGGATCCTCTGTGTGTCCTCCTTGGAGAAGTGTCTGTTCAAGTCCTTTGCCCATTTTTTAAATTGGGTTGCTTGTCTTCTTAGAGTGGAGTCATGTGAGTTCTTTATATAATTTGGAGATTAAGCCCTTTTCTGAGGCATAATTGGCAAATATGTTTTCCCATACAATTGGTTCTCTTTTTATTTTAATACTCTTTTCTTTAGCTGAGCAGAAGCTTTTTATTTTGATGAGATCCCATTGTTTTTTCTTTCGTTTAAATCCCTTGCTCTAGGGGACATATCAGTGAAAGTGTTGCTGTGTGAAATGTCTAAGATTTTCCTGCCTATGTTCTCCTCTAGGACTTTAATGGTGTTACAGCTTATATTTAAATCCTTTATCCAGCTTGAATTTATTTTTGTGTGTGGTGTAAGTCGGTGCTTGAGTTTCATTTTTTTGCATGTAGCTGTCCAGTTCTCCCAACCCCATTTGTTGAAGAGACTATTTTTAGCCCATTTTATGTTGCTACCCACTTTGTCAGATATTAATTGACCGTAGAGAGTTGGGTTTATTTCTGGGCTCTTTATTCTCTTCCATTGGTCCATGTGCCTGTTTTGATGCCAGTACCAGGCTGTTTTGATTACAGTGGCCTTGTAATACAGTTTGATATCAGGTATTGTGATTCCTCCTACTTTGCTCTTCTTTCTCAACATTGCAGGTGCTATTCAGGGTTGTTTATGGTTCCATGTACATTTTTGAAGTGTTTGTTCTATGTCTGTGAAATATGCTATTGGTACTTTAATAGGTATTGCATTGAATCTGTAAATTGCTTTGTGTAGTATGGACATTTTGATGATATTAATTCTTCCAATCCATGAACACGGTATATGTTTCCATTTCTTTATGTCTTCCTTGATTTCTTTCTTCAGTGTTGTATAGTTTTCTGCATACAGGTCTTTTAGTTCCTTGGTTAGGTTTATTCCTAGATATTTTATTTTTCTTGTTGCCATATCAAATAGGATCTTTTTCCCTGATTTTTGCTTCTGCTGTTTCATTGTTGGTGTACAAAATGCCTTTGATTTCTTGATATTGACTTTGTATCCCACTTTTTTACCAAATTCATTTATTAGATCAAGCAGATGAAACCGCCAAACTCTTTTCCAGAGTGGCTGTACTGCCCCACATTCCCACCTTCAGTGTGTGATGTTCTCACCAACATTTTTTATTGCCAGTATTTTATGTTTTTGTTGTTTTTATAGTGGGGCGTCATCAAGTTCTTATTTTGCTTCTCTAATAGCTACTGATATGAAACATCATTCAACATGCTTATCTGCCGTTTAGATATCCTCTTGCTGAAATGTCTCTTTATGTATTATGCCCATTTTGAAATTAGATTTTCTCAGTGTGGAGTTGTGAAAATTCTTTATATATTCTAGATATTGTACAGACATTTGTAATATTTGGGAAGTGCAAATAATTTTCTCTGCAAGTTAACTTTGCATTCTCTTCACAGGATTTTTGCAGAAAGTTTGTAATTTTGACAAAGCCCCATTTGTTGACACTTTTCTTTTTATGGATTATGCTTTTAGTGTCATGTCTGAAAAGTCTCCACCAGGCCATAGGTCCCAAAAATGTCTTCCTAATTTTCTTCTAAAAGTTTTATATTTTACATTTAAAAGTTGATCTAATCTGAGTGAACTTTTAAATGGAGTGTGAGAATTGGTCTTCTTTCTTTCTTTCTTTCTTTCTTTCTTTCTTTCTTTCTTTCTCTTTCTCTCCTTCCTTCCCTCCTTCATTCATTTTTTTAGTTTAAAGTGAAAGAGTTTATTAGTGAAGTAGTGAAACAGAGAGAAAACTACTCCATAGGCAGAGTAGCCTCTTTCTTTTTTTTTCTTTTTTGGGGGTGGTAGCTGCTGGGGGGGATGGACATTTACTTTCTCCAGCACCATTGGAGAGACCACCCATCTTCCATTCGATTACTTTGCACCTTTGTCACAAGCAACTTGGTGTGGATCTGTTTCTGGGTTTTCTCTACTGGGTCTACCAATCTATGTCCATTCCTCCACAATACCCACCAGTCTTGATTAATGTAGCTATCTTAAGTTCTTAAATTTGGTTAGAGTGATCTCTCAACTTTATTCTTCTTTACTAAATTCCCTTTTTATTCTAACTTCTTTGCTTTTTCATATACATTTTAGAATAACCTTATCTACAACTATTAAATTATTGTGGGGATTTAAATTGAAATGCATTATAGTAAGGTATCAGTTTCAGAGGATATGTAACATCTTTACTATTTTTCAGCTGATAAATATGGCATTCCCATTTATTTAGATTTTTTATTACTTTTATCAGCATTTAAGCATATAATTCCTGTGTCCTGCTAGAATTGTATTTGTATTTATTTTTTTTAGTGACTGTAAATAGTACTGTATTTTTAATTATTGTTTTATGTCTGCATTACCATATACAGAAAGGCAAACTAAAATTTTTGGTTGGTCTTGGATTCTGCAACCTTAATGAACTGCCTCTTTAGTTCTAACAAAGTTTTTTGGGGATGGAGGGAGCAGTCTGTGGGATTTTTTGTGTAGACATTTACATAGACTGAATAGGAACAGTTTTATTTCTTCCTTTCTGATCTCTATGTGTTTTGACCACCTCCTCTTCATCCTGTTGAAAAAGGAGGGGTCTTTCACCCTAAATAGTATGAGATGGCCACACAACACCCAAGATAGAGAGATGAATTGATAGCAGTTTATCAAATGTTCTTACAGCCTGAGGGAGCAGGACTCCAGGTGGGGTCACTTGGGGGTTGCAGTCAGGAACCCACTGAACCAGCAGGGGGTGTGAGAGATGGGCTTTGTAGTAACAAGAGCATGGGGTGTCCCCTGTTTCCTGAAGGAGGATGTTGTTGGCTTAGTTCCATGGTCTGGCAGGGACTGAATGAAGCCCTTGTGCTGAGAATCAGTGGAGAGCAGCTGCTCAGGCTGATACAAGAAGTAGCTGGGTGGGGGACTGTAACTGGTGAAAGCAGGAGAGCTCTTTGGGTCTTCGGGGCCCTCTGAGGCTCAAAGATGTCAAAGCAGCACTTGAAAACTCAGATTTCACAATGTAGCATGACTGTTTTTTTTCTTGTTTTATTTTGCTGGCCAGGACTTCTGTTACTAGGTTAAAAAAGAGTAGTGACAACATAAGAGGACAAGCATTAGTTTTTCACCATTACAAGTGATTTTTTAAAAATATTTTATTTATTTATCTTTAGAGGGGAAGGGAAGGAGAGAAATATCAATGAATGGTTGCCTCTCGTGAGTCCCCCGCTGGGGACTGGCCTGCAACCCAGGCATGTGCCCTGACTGGGAATCAAACCGCGATCATGTGGTTCGCAGGCCCGCACTCAATCCACTGAGCTACACCAGCCAGGGCACAAGTAATTTTTGTAGAAATTATAAAGTTGAGAAGTTGACCTCTAGCCCTACTTATTTTAGGGTTTTTAAAAATCATGAATAAGTGTTAAATTTTGTCAAATGCTTTTTCTGTGTTAACTGATTTGACCATGTGGTTCTTTTTCTCTAGCTTCTTAGTAAGATGCATTACATTGGTTGGCTTTCAACTATCAAACCAGGCTTGCATAGCTGTCATCCTACTATGGGGCGGGGGGGGAGGTGTTAGAGGGTGAAGGATTGAGCAAAAAGGAAAAAGGACTCATGGACATGAACAACAGTGTGGTGATTGTGGGGCGCAAGTGTAAAAGGAATAAATGATAATGGAAAAATGCAATAAAAATAAAATATGATAAAATATACATCTCCTGCAAAAAAGTAATAAGATAAAATAAACCAGACTTGTATCACTAGAATAAACTCCACTTTGAAATAGTGTATAATTCTTTTGAAATTCTGCTGAATTGTTTTGCTAATATTTTTTAAGGCGTTTGCATCTATAATTATTCAGGTATATTCTCCTTTAATGTTCTTTTGTTGTACTGTCTTTGTCTGCTTTTGGTATCAGAAGATACTGGCTTTGTAAAATATGATGGGATGTATTCCCTCATTCTCTATTTTCTGGAGGAATTTTGGAGACTTGTTAATTCCATTTAAAATATTTGACAGATTTCTCCAGTGAAACCATCTGGGTCTTGAGATTTCTCTTTCATTAGTCTTCCAATTATGAATTAAATTTCTTTTAGAGTTACAAAGGTATTCAATCTATCTATATTGAGTTGGTTGTACTAGTTTTTGATTTTTAAGAAATTAGGTATTTTCACCTAAGTTCTCAAATTTATGTGTAAAGTTGTTTTTAGTAGTCCCTGATGTCCTAGAAATGCTTGAATTGTCTGAAATAATATTCTGTTTTATTCTTGAAACTGGCAATTTGCATGTTCTTACTTTTCTTTTCCTTGTCTGTCTTCCTATCCTTTAACCTTTTCAAAGAACAGCTTTTTCTTTTTCAAATTACAGTTGGCATACAATATTATATGTTTCAGGTGTTCAACACAGTGATTCTACATTTATATACCTTACAATGTGATCAACATAATATGTCTAGTAAACCATCTGTCACGAAATTTATCATGATATTTTTTGCTATATTCCCTGTGCTATACTTACATCCTTATGACTTATTTATTATCTAACTGGCAGTTTGTACTTCTTAATTTCTTTTGCCTTTTTTTTTAAAGAGAGGGAGAGAAACATCAATGTGTGGCTGCATCTCATGTGGCCCTCACTGGAGACCTGGCCTGCAATCCGGCATGTGCCCTGACTGGGAACCGAACTGACGACCCTTTGATTTGCAGTCCATGCTCAATCCACTGCGCTACACCAGCCAGGGCCCTTTTACCTTTTTCATCTATACCCACAACCCCTCTCCCATCTGGCAACCATCAGTTCTCAAAAAATAAAAAACTCACCTATGAGTTTTTTCTGTTTTGTTTGTTTACTTATTATTATTTTTTAGATTTCATATATGTGAAATAATGTGATATTTGTCTTTGATTTATTTCACTTGGTATAATACCTCCATCCATATTGTCAGAAATGATGACATTTCCATTTTTGTGGCTGAGTAATATTTCATTATCATTATCCATTTTCATGATCCATTTATCTGTCTATGGGCACCTAGGTTGTTTCCATTTTGTAAATAATGGAAGCTATTATGTAGCTATTGTAAGCCTACGATGTGTATTGTAGCCATTTTGTAGCTATTGTGAGTAGTGCTGCAGTGAACAGGGGACGCACATGCTTGTTCGCATTAGCATGTCTGTTTTCTTCAGCTAAATACCCAGAAGTGGAATTGCCAGATCATATGGTAGTTCTATCTTTACTGTTTTGAGGCACCTCCATCCTGTTTTGCACAGTGGTGGCACCAATTTGGATTCCTACTAACAGTTCACAAGGGTTCCCTTCTCTCCACATCTTCACCAACACTTGTTATTGGTTGATTTTTTGATAGTAGCCATTCATACTGGTGTGAAGTGGTATCTCATTGTGGTTTTAATTTGTTGACCACCATATGTGTACTTCATAAAATGTTTACTCAGGTTTTCTGCCTACATTTAATAAGATTGTTTAGTGGTTTATTTTTTTTTTGCTATTGACTTATATGAGTTTTTATATATTTTTTAAAATATATTTTGTTTATTTTTAGACAGAGGGGACAGGAAGGAGAAAGAGAGGGAGAGAAACATCAACATGTGGTTGCTTCTCCTGTGTCCCCTGCTGCGGACCTGGCCTGCAACCCAGGCATGTGCCCTGACTGGGAATCGAACCAGTGACCCTTTGCTTCACAGGCCTGTGCTCAATCCACTGAGCTACACCAGCCAGGGCAGTTTTTATATATTTTTTATATTAACCCCTAATCAGGTATATAATTTGTAAAGATTTTCTCATATTCAGTAGGTTACATTTTCATTTTCTTGATGGTTTTCTTTGCTGTACAGAGGCTCTTTAGTATAATGCAGTCCTACATTTATTTCTGTTTTTGTTGCCTTTGCTTTTGCTGTCAGATTCAAAAATCATCTCCAAGATTGCCATCAAGGAGCTTACTGCCTATGTTTCTGTGACAGGATAGTAAGAAGTGAGAAAATTCCTGGGAAAGTGGAATAGGGAAATTGAGACAAGAAAATTAAACAGGCCAAACAATTTGAACAACTTACAACCAGTTGGTGAATCACAAGACCTTATCTCCCCTAACCAAGGACACCTGAGAACAACTGGTTTATACCTCTCCTCCCTAACCAGGGAATACATGACTTAAATCTCCCTGGTCTGGGAAATAAAGAATAGAGATCAGAGGCCCAATTAATGCCATTTGAGCCAGCTAAACCCAAGGACAGATGAAGTCAGAGGAACAAATAATAAAACCCATTAAAGCCAGACAGACCCAAGATAAAACCAAAGCAGTAAAGCAGACAAAGAATAATCCCAACACCCCCACATGCTCATTTTAATGCATCAGCATATTGAAAATATACCTGGAAAGCTGATGAATATTTGGCTGTAACCCTCTCCTAAGATTCTTACCCACAGAAGAGAGATAAAATCCTCAAGACAAAGACTGGGTGTGGGATCGCTTTAGAGTACACCCATGTCCCTTCCTAAGCATGACCTTTTCGTTTTTTCCTAAACTCTGAGGGTCCCCATAAGAGTTGCAGCCAGGGGAGAAGTAGTCAGTGGCTGATCATCCTGGACTTACCCCTGACCCTGTCTCCAAGGCCCCTTTTTCTCTGACTTCCCAGGGAATTAACAGCAGCCCTACCTTGACTCACTGCTTTCCTATAATGTTTCTGGGGAGCCAAAGCAGACCACTGCCTAGACTTTCTCCTGTTACTGCTTCTACCCTAAGTCCTTCCTTTGATTCACTGTCCCCCGCTATAATAAATGTCCTCTCAAAATCACCGGGACTTGTGTTGTGAAATCTTTCCTTTGTGAAGTCCAGAACCCACACACTACAGGCTGGCCTGAGGCAGACCTGCTATGGGCCTATCCCTGTCTGGTAACATTTTCTTCTGGGAGCTTAATAGTTTCAGATCTTACATTCAAGTTTTTAATTTATTTTGAGTTAATTTTTGTGTATGTTCTAAGACATTGGTTGAATTCCATTGTTTTGCTTGTAGCTGTCTAGTTTTCCCAACCCCATTTATTGAAGAGACTGTCTTTATTCACTGTATAGTCTTTCTTTTTTGTCATAAATTGACCATATTTTTAGGTGTATTTCTGGGCTCTTTGTTCTGTTCCATTGGTCTATTTATTGCTTCTACGTCAATATTACATAAATTGACTACTGTAGCTTTGTAATATAGTTTGAAATAAAAGAGCATATGCCTCCAGTTTTGTTCTTCTTTCTCAGGATTGTTTTAGCTATTTCAGATCTTTTCTGGTTTCATACAAATTTTTAGTTTGTTCTATTTCTGTGGATAAAGCCATTGGAATTTTGTTAGGGATTGCATTGAATCTGTAGATTGCTTTGGGTAATATGAAACATTTTTAACAATATTAATGCTTTCAATCCATGAGCATAGAATATTTTTTCATTTATTTGTACCTTCTTCATTTTTTCCATCAATCTTATAGTTTTCAGTGCACAGATCTTTTAACAATTTAGTTAAATTTATACCTATGTATTTTATTTTTTTGTTGCAATTGCTAATATTTATCTGACCCTGACCCTGACATGGGTCTCTCCAAGCCCTGTAGATTCCTAAGTGATAAGAGCACTAGGAGCATCTTTTGTTCTAATGAGGTGACTCTGGGGGGTCCTGGATGGCTGGCTCCTAGGTGGGTGTGGGTCACCTGAAAGACCAAGCCATGGCGAAAAGTTTGGAATTTTCAGTCTTACCACCATACTCCAGAGAGGGAAGAGGGCCTGAAAATGGACTTAATAATTGATCATGTCTCTGTGAGAAAGCTTCCATCAAATCCCAATAGTAAGGAATCAGAGAGCTTCCAGGTTGGTAAACACATCTACACTGGAGGAGTGACATAGCCCAACTCTAGCGACAGATACTCTGACACTCAGTACTCGCCCAGTCCTCGCCTCTTGTATCACTTCATCTGTATCTCATCGTGCCCTTTAACAAACCGACGAACTAAGTAACTGCTTCCCTGAGCTCTGTGAGCCACTCTAGCAAATCAATCAAGAGGAAATCATTGAAACCTCTGACCTACAATTGGTTGGACTTGCAGCTGAAGTGTGTGTGTTGGGGAGGGGGAGTCTTGTGGGACTGAGCCCTTAACCCATGAGATATGACACTCTCCAGGTTGATACCGTTAAAATTGAATTAAATTGTAGGATACCCAGCTGGTATCACAGAGAATTCTTCAAAAATTGGATGATCAGAAGTGTCTGAAGTAAAGTGTGCTCTGTGAGTAGTAACAAAGGCATAAAGGGAAAAAAGACACAGTAGGGGAGAACTGGGTTATTCTCTGTTCAGAAGGCCAACTGAATGAGCTCTCCCTGTATACTGCTCTGCCAGAAACAAATAAAAACCAAAGTCAAGAAAATGTTACTATTCACAATAGCATCAGAAATATCAAACGTCTAAAAATAAGTCTAACTATAGATGAACAATATTTCTATACCCAAAACTAGATGACATCACTGGGAGACACAAATGCGCTTACAAAAATAACAAGAATATACAATTTGGCCCTGGCTGGTGTGGCTCAGTAGGCCTCAGTGAGCACGGGCCTGTAAACCAAAGTGTCACTAGTTCGATCCCTAGTCAGGGCTCATGCCTGGGTTGCAGGCCAGGTCTTTCAGCAGGGGGTGTGCAAGAGGCAATCACACATTGATGTTTCTCTCCCTCTTTTTCTCCATCCCTTTCCTTCTGTCAAAAAACCAACCAACAAACAAACAAATAAAAGAATACACAATTTGGAGATTATAAGAGTAAATATTTTTAAAGTTTTCTCAAAATTGATCTACAGTTAGTAGAAATATCACTTATAATCATAGCAAGAATTTTTCCCTTTTTATTGAATTTATTAGGGTGACACCAGTTAACAAAACTATACAGGTTTCAGGTGTACAATTCTATAATACATCATTGGTACACTGTATTGTCTGTTCACCATCCCAAGTCAAATTACTGTCCATCACCATATAATCTCCCTATACCCTCCTCCATTTCCTCCCAACCCCCTTCCCCAATCACCACACTGTTGTCTGTGTTTATGTTTCATTTTCTCTCTTTTTTCTTTTTTGTTCAATCTCTTCATCCCCTCACCCCACCCCTCAGCTCCTCCTCGACTGCTGTTAGCCTGCTCCTATCTATGAGTATGTCTCTCATTTTGCTTGTTAGTTCATCGTGTTTATTAGTGGTATATTTACACAATGGAATACTACTCAGCCATGAAAAGAAGGGAATCTTACTCTTTGGGACAGCATGGATGGACCTGGAAGCTATTATGCTAAGAGAAGTAAGCTAGTCAGAGAAATACAAATATAATATGATTTCACTCATATGTGGACTCTAATGAATAATATGAACTAACAAGCAATACTTTTTTGTTTGTCTCATTTTGTTTCTTCTGGTTTGTTTTTGGTTACTGGTGTGCAAGGGCTATGAAGCTAAATTTAAAATTCATATTCACATATAAATACTGATTCAAATTAGTCAAGGAAATTTGAAAGCTAAGAACAAAACTGGAAGAAATTCAGTACAAGATAGCAAAATACTGTTAACATTATTGGTATTGATTATATTAGTTCACGTCTTGTGGTGCACTAATTACCATAGCATAGAGTAGGCTCAAAAGTAGATAAACTAGACAACAGAACAAAATAGAAATTCTGGAAGGTCTTCTCCAAATACAATGCTCTGGTTGCTGGTGACACTGCAGTGCAGTAAGAGAAAGATGGTCTTTTCAATGAATGCTAATAAGTCATTTAAATATTCACTTGAGAAAATTTACTATCTACTCAAATCATGAAGAAAAATAAATTCCACTTAAAGGTGAGATCATGTGGTATTTGTCTTTCACCACCTGGCTTATTTTACATAGCATAATACTCTCCAGTTCCACCCATGCTGTAATAAAGGATAGGAGCTCCTTCCTTCTTTCTACTGTGTAGTATTCCATTGTGTAATTGTGCCACAGTTTTTTGATCCACTCATTTACTGATGGGCACTTAGGCTGTTTCCAGCACTTGGCTATTGTAAATAACACTGTTATAAACATAAGAGTACATAGGTTCTTTTGAATTGGCGTTTCAGGATTCTTAGGGTATAGTACCAGCAGTCAAATTGCCAGATCAAAAGGCAGTTTCATTTTCAGTTTTTGAGAAAATTCAATGCTGTTTTCCACAGTGGCTGCACCAGTCTGCATTCCCACTAGGGTTCCCCTTTCCCCACAGCCTCTCCAACACTTGTTGTTTGTTGCTTTGTTTATCATGGCCATTCTCACTGCTGTGAAGTGGTATCTCATTGTGGTTTTAATTTGCATCTCTCTGATGGCTAGCAATACTGAGCATCTTTTCATGTGTCTCTAAGTCCTCTGTATGTCCTCCTTGGAGAACTGTCTGTTCAAGTCTTTTGCCCATTTTTTAATTGGGTTGTTTGTCTTCTTAGAGTGGAGTCATGTAAGTTCTTTATATATTTTGGAGGTCTATTTTCAATTGCATTAATTTCCTTTCTTACCCTTAGTACTTCCTTTCTTTTTACTTTCTTTTTTTTTTGTTAAATTCACTTTTCCTAAATTCTGAAGTTAAAGTTTAGATCTCTGATTTTGATATATTTCTCCATTTATATTATAAGCATTTAAATCTTTAAGTTTCTCTCTAGGAACTGCTTGGATTTCATATCACAAGTTTTGAAAATCTATTGTAATAGTCCCTTATTTTAAAATACTTAGTTCCTCATCTGATTGTTCTTTCATAAACCATAGATTATTTAGATATATATTATTTTAATTCCAAAAAGTTAGATGTTGCCTCAGTTTTATTGATTTGTAATTTAATAAGATTGTGTTAAAATAATACATAAAGTGTTGTTCCTGTGAAATTTCTTGAGACTTGTTTTAAGGCCATAATATATGGTCTATATCATAGATATTCTTTGTAAAATTTAAGGAAATATTTATCCTGTAGTTATTGGATATAGGCAATACACATGTCAATTTTAACTGTTAATTAGGTCCAGATGATTGAAATTATTGTTCATGTCTTTGGTTTCCTTACTGATGCTTATTTGCAGAAAACTATATTAAAAAATTTGTGCCTTCTACCTACCTCCCAAGTTCCCACATCACTACTGTGGACACAGCAACAGTTCTGGGAGGAGACTCAGCTGCCAGGGAAAGCAGTGTATATAACATTATACCTCACAGCTCATAGACTCCAATCCATCTCATGCCCACAAAGTTATTAAAACTAACTGGTTTCTCCTTACCCATCATCTCCCTTTCTGTGCCAGCCCCAATGGCCACCCATGCTGATATTCAGCAGGTGACCCAGGAGATGAGAATCGGCCCTTGGACACCCAAGCAGAAGGTATCCAACTCCAGAATTTGGCATTGTTAGACTTCTTTGCATCTGTACCTTTCTTAAGTCTTTAAAAATAATATTTTCCAGTTTACCTGTTTAGTTTATACATTTTTTCTTGTTCTTATGTTGGCAATGATGGCCCTAACTGGCACTATGATTTATATTTTCCTAACCATGTTGATAGTGCTAGTAAATTTATTTAAAGTCCTGCATATTATTCTTATGCATGACTATACCATAATTTATCTGAAAATTCAGACTGTTTCACCTCTTCTATTACATCTTTATACATTACCTTGGGCATGTATGTGAGAATTTATAGAGTGTAAACCCCTGGGATAGAGGTATTAGATGATCCAAACTATAAAGAGGGGTGTACCAATCTACGCTCATATTACCAGGTGTGATGCCCATGCACCATCTTACAGCATGTTGTCCTTTCACATATTTTTACTGCCTGTTGATGTATAAGTCAAGACAAACTTATCAGTTTTTATTTTAGAATTAGAAAATGTTTTTATTATTCCAAACCCATATGCAAGAAAAAAATCCAATTTTATGGCTGCTTGGGCTCATATAATATTATTTCTTTAATACAGATCTAAAAATGGATGTTTATTGTTGTTAGTCAAATAGCATTTGCATTTGCAATCATAATAGTCACTGCCAAGCTGCCACCCACTCAGGACCCTCACAGCAGTCATTATCTGAGGGAATCCATCCCCATAGACTCTTATCAATCCATGACTTAAAGTGAAAAAGAACTATATTTGCCAATTTAGAGGAAAATATTTAATCTCATTGTTATTTGAATTTGAATTTTTCATATTATTTTATATGAGTTTCAATAAATTTTTATGTTTACTGGCCATTGCTTTATTCTCTTCTGTAGATAGTATATGTGCATTGCCCATTTTTGCTGGATTTTTGTTAATTTTTATTGACTTGTTGGGAATTTTATATAGTAAAAAGACCCACTATCTACCTTGTGTGTTGCATTTTTTTCTGAACTTTACATATTTCTTTTAGTTTTATTTTTACATGCAAAGAAATTTTCTATTCAAATATATTTTTAAGGTATGTCTTTGGATTTTGAATTGTTTACAAAGACTTTTTTTAAAAAGTTTGTTTTTAACAGGTTAATTAAGGTATAATTTACAGAACACAAAACCCACTATATGAGTAAAATTCAATAATTTTATGCCCTGGCAGGGTGGCTCAGTTGGTTGGAGCAGTGTCCCATTCACCAAAAGGTTGTAGGTTCGATCCCTGGTCAGGGCACATACTTAGGTTTCAGGCTTGGTCCCTGGTCCAGGTGGGAGGCTACCAACCATTCAATGTTTCCCTCTCACATTGATGTTTCTCCTTCTCTCTCTCTCTCTAAAATCAATAAACATATCCTTGGGTGAGGATTAAAAATAATCCAATGGTTTTAGTAAATTTATAGATGTATACAACTATCACCTCAATCCAGATTTAGAACATCTACTACCCTCAGAGGTTCCTTATTTACAGTTAATCCCCACCCCCATTCCAAGGCTCCCACTGCTCTGATTTCTGAGTCTATGAATTTGCTTTTTGCAGACATTTCATGTAAATGGAATCATATGACACATCGTCTTTTGTGTCTGGCTTCTTTCATTTAGTATAATGTTTCTGAAGTTCATCCATGTTGTAGCATGTATCATCATTTTCTTTATATGTTTTTCAGTTGTTCCTTTCTTTGTATTGCTAAATAGTATTTCATTATATGGGCATTGTACATTTTGCTCATCCATTCACTAACTAATGGAATTTGGATCATTTCCCATTTTGGCCTATTACAACTAATGCTACTATGAACATTTGCACATATACATTTGTAATGACATACGCTCTTATTTCTCTTGAGTTGATTCCAAGGAGGAGAACTGCTGAGTCACATGGGAAATTTATGTTTAACTTTTTAAGAGACTTCCCAAGTATTTTCTGAAGTAGTTAATAACATTATATCAGTAATGCATCAAGGTTTAGAAAGGCTTTTTATCCTCAGACATAATTATAGCAATGGTGATGATAGTAATGGAAATAATAACCATTATTTTATTAATTTTTATTTTCTTTCTATGTTTTGATTTTTATTCATCAAGGATCCATTTTGTTAAAAGGAATGGGTTTGGAATTCATCTTGCCAATAATTTCAAATGATCTTAAACTAAACCTCAACTGTTCAGGGACCTAATTTAGGACTCTGTTTTACTGGTGTATTTAACCAAAAATTAATCAATGTAAAAAAGTGCTTATTAAAATAAAGGTGTATTAGGTTTTAGCATCTTAAAAAGGTAGTCACTTCCATGTGTCTTTTTTCAAATTTTCCCATTGAAAACATATATTTTCATAAAATTAAGTATCACCCTAGTAAGTTTTAAAAACAAATTAATCCTCTTGCTTACTTGTTTGTTTTTTGTAATTAGGTGTATGGCTGACATTTAATACTCAGTATTAAATGATTTAATTTAACACGCAGTGTTAAAAAAAACAAATGTCATAATCTTGAATTGCTGCTGTCCATGAAGAATCTGTCATCCTTTAGGAGAAAACTCTTAAAAATATAAACAACCCGATAGTGCAGAAGCTATAGCTTCTGTACCCTAAAATCATTCTTCCCTACCCCATCTACCATTTCTTTCTTTCCAAAAAAAATATAAATTTGCTCCTTCCTCCCATGTGCACCAGGAGAGGCGGGCCCAAGCCCACAAAGGGTGAGTCACAGTTTGTCTGGGTCAACAGCTGTAATCGGAGGATCCTCCTAATGTGCAGAAAGTGGGTCCACTGGGAAGACTCCTTATAGGAAAAACAGTTCTCCTTTTCTACCTTTAGAAGTTGTTGTGAGAGAATACGAAGCCTAAAGCTGCTGCGGGCATCCTTGTACCATGTTAGGAGCACCGACACGCACAATAGGGATATGAGGTACAAAGTCCCCGGCTCACTGGTGATGCTACTGACCTGATGAATTGGTCAGCTCTGGAGATGCCCCACCTAGGGTCTACCTTCTTTGTAAGCTAATATGTTCAAGAAAAATAGAGCAAATTAGGTTGTATTTTCTACTAGTAGCAGAAAGCATCTTCATTAAAATATTCATATCATATACTTTAATTCTACCTATAATTTCACACCATAGGTCTCAGATAAAATGACACAACTCACTTCTTCATGTCAGAGAACAAAGTGAGAGTAAAGTTGCAAACTGGGTTTAAACAGAATTTATCTCAACTGCAGGCATATTGCAGATGTTACCATCAGTGTGTTAAATTCCGGCAGGATGATAACCTTTCATACAACTAATGCACAAGAGAATTAAAATATGCATGAAATAATCTTTAAATTTGCTTGGAAAAAAACAGTCATCTTTGACAATAGAGAAATTGTGTTCAAATTACTGTTCATTTGAAATAAACTTCCGAGTCAATCATCTGCTCTTTAGATTTTAGATTCACACTTGAACTGTTCAGATGAAACACAAGAGCAGAATGTACCGTCTTCTAACCACAGTAGCTGTCCTTCTCTGAAACCTGCCCAGCTCCCTCATATTACCGTGGAGTGTAGAACCAAGTACTGATTTACAGTTACAGTTTCACAATGTTTTAGGCTAGGATCAAAATATTTTGATTTACTTTTCTAGCTTGTTTTTCATTATACATTTTTGTCAGGATTATTTCAATTGTTAGTTTGTTTTCAGTTTTTATGGATTGTCTTTCTAAACTTGTGGTTTAAACTTTCTATTATATACAATATTCTAATGTTCCTCAAGATAAAATTATGCAATGACATGTATTTTAAAAGTCTGCCTTTTATCTCTCAACCCTCATTTTGCTCCACAGAAAACCATTTTTTAAAAATTCTCCATTGTTTCTGTTTACAAATATAAGGATAGAGAACAGCTATAGCTATAGATTCCCATTCTCCTCTATTTTATTAAACATGTATGCGGTGTACTATGCATACACTCCTGTTTCTTGCTCCAAACATATTCGGAAATTATTCCATTGCAGACTATTCTCTTTTTTCCTTCCAGTGCAGAGCATTTCATTGTTTGGATGTACATCAGTGGATTCATACATCCCCTTGCTTTCCAGCATTGCCTCTGATCTATGCTAAGATAAGATCCACACAGGAGTTTCCTGTGACAGACACTGAGTTGGTCACACAACCTGGAGGCCCTCAGAAGTGCATCTTTTACACTAGATTGTGCTTTGTCCTGAAGCCTCTAAGACCTGTGTATGGGCGAGGGTGCATAGCAAGGCAGAGTCAGCACAGCACTGATTTTTATCTGAGACACAGAAAAAGATGGAAGTATTGAAGCCCACCATTAGTCTAACAAACAGGGACTTCAGGAAGTACCCAGGTTTGCCCTGGTGTGGCTCAGTAGGTTGGGCATCGGCATGCAAACTAAAAGGTCACCAGTTCGATTCCCAGTCAGGGCAATGTCAGGCAACCAATTAATATTTCTCTTACACATCAACATTTCTATTGCTCTTTTTCCCTCCATTCCTCTATTTCTAAAATAAATAGGCAAATAAGTAAGTAAAATCTTTTTTTTTAAAAAAAGAGTACCCAGGTTTGTCTTGGCCATGTAGCTGAGTTGGCTGGAGTGTTGACCTGATACGCCAAGGTTGCCAGTTTGATCCCTGGCCAGGGCACACACAAGAAGCAACCAATGAATGCATAAATAAGTGAAACATCAAATCTCTGTGTTTCTCTTTCAATTCAATAAATTTAAAAAAATTATAAGTACTCAAATTTACATTCTTTAAAAAAATCAAAGAAAAAGAGACCAAAGAACATGATTATAGAAATTGTAAAGGCATCCCATCCTTACAAGCGACCTGCATTTCTTATACTCATTGTCCCTTTCTTGTGTCTCATACTGCAAAGGGACTTGAGTGTTTGTCCTTGAGAATCAAGATGTGGGAGACCACCATGTATTGCAGGTTTTGTCCCAGCTCAGGAAAACATGCCTAATCACAGAATGCAAAAAACTCATGAAAAAGCATGGACGGGAGCAAGGAAATCTTCCAGATCCCCATGTGACTAAAATTCAGGACTATAAATGAAAAGTATTATTATATTATGATGAAATCCTCTCTTTCCCTTTTCTTTCTACTTCTTATCCTTGAAGCCACATGAAGTAGATGATTTTCACTCCATATTTAATTGAGGAAATTTTTACAAAGAAACATGGGCAGAAGGTGGAGTCAGGTGCACTGGAGACAATAAGGGTTGAATACAGAGGGACCAGGGAAGGAAGGAAGGTAAGTAAGGCACCGCAGTTGGTCGCTACTTGAACTTCCAGGTCAAGGGTACGGGCTGAGGAAGCCAGCAGGGAGCACATGATCTGTAAGGTCACTTGATGTGACACCAGCCTGCAGTGTCTGAGGTGTTGTGGATGAGATACAAGACAAATTCACATGGACTACCGAGTCCTGTGGAGAAATGGGGATGGCACAGCCAACCTTCTCAAGAGGAAAGGACCCCGACCTTTGCCTTGACAAGCTTTTATTGGCTTTCTAATAGCATACATCAAAGGTTTTCATTCATTATACTTAGGTTTGCTTTGGGTAATTACTTTTTACAGATAGCAATGGGAGGGATGTTACTGATTACTTCTTACAGATTAACTAGGAAAAAATGTTGCAAATGCAAGGGAAGGATAAGAATAACTGGTCTGGTTACACTTCAGTCCTTGGGAGAATTAGCACAGACTTGAGATTACTTTAAAGGTACACAGTAAACATTTTCTGCCTGAACTCAGGGTGAGGGAGTTTTAGCAAAAGCAAGTCTCAAAGCAACCTAGGTATAATGCAGGCCTGATTTCCCATGGGAGAACCAATCTGTGGGTTGGACTCCTGTGTGCCACAAAGAGCCTATTGGGCTTTTCAGTAGGGCTGAGCTACAATTGCCATTGCCAGGCAGATCAGTTCCCTAAGGTCACTGAACCAGGACCAAAGCAGATCCTGAGGAGGCGCTCTCTTTGTAGAATAAGAGGCAAGCAGGAAACCTTTTCACGCAGCAAAGAAGTGAAGAAGGGAACAGGAGATTCTTTCTTCCTGAGTGTCACCAGTGTCACCATTGTCACTTCAGTTCAGGAGTCCTGCAGACAAAGGAGAGTGCTGTTCCCAGGCCTGGCCAACAAACAACCTTTCCCCCTCCCTCTCAGGGCCTCCTGTTACAGCTCTGAAGTAAGAAGAAAAAAAGTTCCCAGGTCACCCTGAGTCAAAGCTGCTTTAGAGCAGGCCTTTTATTAAGTGGTGAGAAGTTTAGTGTAAACTGGCTGACCAGAGAGCCAAAGGCTTTCCCATTATTTCTGTCTCCTCTCTTGTCACTTCTACATTCTGTAGGGAAACCAACTATGTTTCTAAAATGCAATTAAAGATCATTACCTGTTGGCTGAACTCCAGAGTGCCCTGGGAAAGAGAAGGAAGATATAGACTTAAAAGATATAAAGGTAAATCTGTCCCCCAAAACAATGCCACCAGCCCCAGACCACCTGACATATCCCTAACGCCACAACCCACCAGAGTAGAGAGGAGAGCAGAAACTGAGAACGGTGACCCACAAAACTTTAGTCACACAAATCCGGTGTAATTTTTGCTTTAGTCACACATTCCTTCATTTACTCCAGGAATGTTATCCCCAAGCATGTTAACCCTTCTCTTACCTCTACAGGTCATTTTTCCTTATGTTTCCACTGTAACTACCCATGAACTATTTATTTCTGAGTTTCCAGGAAATTTTAGATTGACCTGGGAAAGACAGGCCTTATACAGGCCACTGATATACAGAGAACTAACTTGAACAAAGTCGTATTTCTTACCCCGTACAGTCTGTGGGGACCTTCAGCTGCCCACAGGTTCCTTACCTTTCTGATTCCTGAAGTAGACGAACAGCCCCGCCGCAAGGAAGAGCAGACCCAGAACGAAGCCCCCAACTCCACTCAGCATCTTGCTCTGTGTAGCTTCAGACTGTACCTCTAAGAGAAGAAGCTGGTTTTAGCAATTTTTATCCCAAACCCTACTTCTCTGATTGAGACTTTGGGACTGAGAGCTTTGAGGGTGGAAGAAGCCTTCCCTAGGAGAACCAGAACAACCGGCCATTTCTGGAAAGAGGCTTAAAATCACACTGAGGAGACACAAGGTTCAGGCACTGAACTCATTGAAACATCACAGCCCTGACATAAGGTCACTACTTCAGTATCTGATGGATGCGGAGCCTGGGGATCAGTAAGGTGGAGTCCTTGTCCAGGGTGACAGAGCTAATGGATGGCAGAGCAGAGACTGAACTCTCCCCATGTCAGGAAGGTCCCTACACTGCAGAGGATGTGGCTTTGCTCAGATCTCACTGGACAACTCAGAGCAACGGGGCAGAAGTGCCGCCCCAGCCAAGGCAGGGGACTGGTGCCCAGGGCCAAGGAGGAACATGACTTGTGACATCATGGGAAAGTTTGTAACAGAGACAACTGCTCTTCTGACTGCCAGGAACTCCCTAGCCTCCCCAAGGACTCTAAGTATTTATAGAAATTGTCACAGGACCACCCTTCCACCCCCATGACCTATGCAGAAGGAGAGAATATGAGCAAATGAGAACGTGGTGTGGTGAGGGGAGAACCCTGACACTCAGAGATGAGCAAAGCCCCCCGTGGTGGGTGAGGCCTGAGTGGGGACGGAACACTTCTCACTCCATTCCATGGTGACAGGGTCCGTCAGGCTTGGGTGCTGCACTTGGCAGGTGTAGACCTCCCCACTCTGGGGAACGGTTTCCAGCATCACCAGGATCTGGAAGGTCCAGTCTCCATTCCTGATCAGGCCAGTGGACACGACCCCGGCCTCCTCTTCCTGGCCATTCCGCAGCCACCGGACTTCAACGTTGCCGGGGTAGAAACCATTCACGGAGCAGACCAGGAGGTTGTGGTGCTGCAGGCGCTGCGTCTTTGCAGGGTACACAGTCACTGCAGGCACAGCTAGGAGAGAAAAGGTGGGGGGACATGAGGAATGCAGAGGCAGCTCCTGGGCTAGCTGTCTTTCAGCCTCCAGTCTCACCCCAGGCTCCAGTCTCGGGCAGGCCTCCCTCAGAGCTGGCCCTGTGGCCCAACAGGAGTTAGTGCCATGAGCCTTGGATCTATCCCTACAGCACGGCCCACCAGTTGTGAGAGGTTGAGAAAACTTGTGGTATTTTTTAATATCTTGAAACAGCTATTCACTGTCAAACTGAAGTGTTTACAAATCTTTGCAAGGTATATAGTGCATTAATTGAAAGTGTGATTTCTGGAGCAGGGCTGCCTGAGTTCAAATCTAGGCTCTCCCTTTTACTGGTTGACCCTGAGATAATTTTCACATTCCTCCATTCCGAACTTTCTCGCCTACAAAGGGGGATAATAATACTACCTTAGCTCTTAAGGATATATGAGGATCAATGGACCTAAAACATGTAAAATAATGGCTGGAACTTAGCCATCAATATATGTTAGCTATTTATCATCCTTGTTCACTTGGAAAGAGAAGGTAATTCAAAGCAGTGAGGATGAATTGGGGAACATTGGGGAAGATGGGCATACAGGGTATAAAATCCTGGGACTGCGACATTCACACTGGAGAACAGCACAGAACTGGTTCTACCTCGGGAGTGGGAAAGCCACAGGTGATTCTCTAACTCTGTGAGCTCAGTCCCAGGAAAGCATGAGTCCTGGAGAAGGGGGGAAGGAGCAAGGAATCACTCATTTAAAAATACTTATAACTTGCCCTGGCTGGTGTAGGTCAGTGGACTGAGCATGGGAACCAAAGGGTCACCAGTTTGATTCCCAGTCAGGACATATGCCTGGGTTGCAGGGCCAGGTCCCCAGTTAGGGATGCATGAGGGGCAACTACACAGTGATGTTTCTCTCCCTTCCCCTTTCTCTAAAAAATAAATAAAAATATTTATAATTACACTCAGTTGAGCAATCCCTCTCCTTTTCAAAAGAAGCATATCTATTATTGGAATTACTATCGTTTTATAATTGTTTCTCTTTTTAGCTGACACTGAGCTCAGGGCAGGATCTGGGACTCATTAATACCTGTGCTTCTTGCCTGAGGCCAAGGTCAATAAATACAATGGAGAAGGGGGAGTGAGAGGAAGAGGAAGGAGAGGAGAGGAGAGGAAACCTGGGGAGAAACATTTTACAATACCACAAACTGGTAGATTTAAGATTGATAGTAAATCATTGCTAAGAACCTTGCAGTCCATTTCATTACATTGAAAGTGTTTAAATTCTTAATATGGAAAATAATAAAGCAGAGATAAAGCACAAACCAGGAAATGGTGAAACTGCTGAATCAAATATTAGCAAACTGTTCGCCTTACTGCATGGAGACCCCATAAAATCCCTGACAAAAAACGGTGGGACCCCCGCAAAACTCGGCCTGATCCTCCTTCCCAATGAAACGCATGAAACGCTGGGGCAGCAAATACACGACCGGACCCAGGGGTTCAGGGCGGAGACGGGTTCGGCCGCGACAGACGGCGACTCCCCTCGTCCCACCCCGACCTTTCACCCCTGACCCCTGCTCCCCGAACCTGCACCCCAACCGGACGGCACCGCCGCGTCCCTCACACCGGCCGCCGCCACCCTGCGTCCCCGACCGACCGCGGGCCCCGCGGGGGCCTCACACGCGCTCGCTCCCAGCCCCACAGACACACACGCACGTACACACACGTACACACTCACACACGTACACACGCACACGCCGGAACACACACGCAGACACACGCGCGCACACACACCCCCGCCCCCGCCGCGCTCACTTTTCCGGTGCAGCAGGAATCGGTCCAACACCCCGTAGTTGCGTCTGCAGTACGTGTCCACCGCGCCCCTCTCGTCCTCCAGGATGTCCTTGTCCCGGTTCAACTTCTCGGCGCTCGGCCGCCCCAGCTCGTTCACCGCTCGGAACTCGCCCACGTCGCTGTCGAAGCGCACGATCTCCTCCCCGTTGTAAAAGTATCTGTCCAGGAACCGCACCCGCTGCGTCCCGTTGGTGAAATGACACTCGTGCCTAACCCCCTCCAAGAAAACTCCTGTGGGGACAGGAACGAGCCGGTCACTCGGGTCAGAGACAGACGGCGACGCCGCCCAGTGCGGGCGCCGGCCGGTGGGGACGCGAGGCCGCCCGCACCCCGACTGCCAGCGCCGGGGTCGCCCCGCATCCGGGGCCCGAGGGAGGCGGCGGGGGCGACCCCTGGGCCTCAGCGGCGGGGACCCCGTCCCGGCCCCGCGGCCCCGGGGCATCCAGAAGGGAAACGGGCCTCTGCCCGCCGCCCGGAGCTTCACCGGTCGGGCCGGAGAAAAGCGTGCAGTTCCAGGGCAAAGTCACAGGCTCTAAGCGACACTAGGGTGACGGGAAGTGGCCTCCGAGTGACTCCGACGAGGAGACGAGGAGGTTGAGTCGGTGTGAGCGGAGGTCTGGGGAAGGGGAGGCACGTTCCTGGGAAAGGCAGCAGCACGTGCAAGAGCCGGACCGAACCCTCGAACCTCCGCCAGCGACCGGGGAGAGGGAGGCGGGGACGTGGGACTGGACGGTCGTGGGGCCTGTGCCAGGGCCTGCGGGTCAGCGAGGATGGGGGCCTCCTCATTCCGCCGAATGTGACGGGAAACCACTGGCGAGTTTCAGGGAGAAATAAGCACAATCCCAGCAGGGCCACATCTCTTCGGCATGTCCCAACCTAGAAAGCTCATAAAACCAGAATAAACCTGTGGTTAAAAGGGACAGGAATAAATGGAAACTTACGATCTCATCAATAGTGTGGAAGGTAGAATTACTGCAGAAATTTGAGGCACTTTACTGGAAATATTGCTGACGTAAAAAGACAAGTTGTTGAGGTCTTCTGGCCAAGATGGGGGCATAGGTAGGCACACCGTGCCTCCTCACACAACCAAAAGAAGGACAATAACAATTTAAAATCAAAAAACAACCAGAACTGACAGAAAACCGAACTGGATGGAAGTCGGACAACCAAGGAGTTAAAGAAGAAACATTCAACCAGACAGGTAGGAGGGCCTAAGTTGGGCAGCTGGGGCAGAGAGGGCTCCTGGCAAAGCAGTGGCTGGCGGACCCAGCCAGGTGGCAGATTGTGAAGTAGGGCACAGCGCACACTGTGGACAGGTGGTCCCAAATTCGCCGGCACAGATAAACCAGGCTAAACTGGGAAGCAGGACTGACTGCACAAACCAGGGTCCCAGAGCAGGGAAATAAAGCCTCAAACCACCCACTGAAAACACCTGTGAGGCTTGAGGTGGCAGCAGGAGAAACTCCCAGCCACACATGAGAGTTTGTTTGAGAGACCCACAGGGTCCTAGAATGTATACAAACCCACCCACATGGGAATCAACATCAGAAGGGCCCAATTTGCTTGTGGGAAGTGGGGGAAGTTACTGAAAGCTGGCAGAGAACAAAGACAGCACCATTGTTCCCTCTCAGACCCCTGCCCCAAATACAACATCACAACCCAGTGACCTGGATTACCCCAGCTGGGTGAATACCTAAGGCTCCATCCTTCACCATGTAACAGGTGCGACAAGAAAAAAAAATGGCCCAAGTGAAAGAACAGATCAAAGCTCCTAATTAAGTGACGAACAGGTAACCATCTATCAGATACAAAGTTCAAAACACTGGTAATCAGGATGCTCACAGAATTGGTTGAATTTGGTCACAAATTAGATGACAAGATGAAGGCTACACTAAGTGAAATAAAGGAAAATGTATAGGGAACCAATAGTGATGGGAAGGAAACTGGGACTCAAATCAATGGTATGGACCAGACGGAAGAAAGAAACATCCAATCAGAAAAGAATGAAGAAACAAGAATTCAAAAAAAATGAGGAGAGGATTAGGAACCTCCAGGACATCTTTAAACATTCCAACATCTGGATTACAGGGGTACCAGAAGGGGAAGAGGAAGAGCAACAAGTGGAAAGTTATTTGAACAAATAATAAAGGAGAACTTCCCCAATCTGGCAAAGGAAATAGACTTCCAGGAAGTTCAGGAAGCTCAGAGAGTCCCAAAGAAATTGGACCCAAGGAGGAACACACCAAGATACTTCATAATTACATTACCCAAGATTAAAATGAAGGAGAGAATCCTAGAAGCAGCAAAAGATAAGGAGGCAGTTATCTACAAAGGAGTTCCCATCAGACTGTCAGCTGATTTCTCAAAAGAAACCTTACAGGCAAGAAGGGGCTGGAAAGAAGTATTCCAAGTCATGAAAGGTAAGGACCTACATCCAAGATTGCTCTATTCAGCAAAACTTTCATTTAGAATGGAAGGGCAGATAAAGTGCTTCTCTGATAAGGTCAAGTTAAAGGAGTTCATCATCACCAAGCTCTTACTATATAAAATGTTAAAGGGATTTATCTAAGAAAAAGAAGAAAAAATATGTACAGTAAAATGACAGCAAACTCACAATTATTAACAACCACACCTAAAACACAAACAAACTAAGCAAACAACTAGAACAGGAACAAAACCACAAAAATGGAGATCACACGGGGGGTTATCAACAGGGGAGTGGGAGGAACAGAGAAGGGGGAAGGTACAGAAAATAAGTAGCATACATTGTAGGTAGAAAATAGACAGGGGGAGGGTAAGAATAATATGGGAAATGTAGAAGCCAAAGAACTTATATGTATGCCCCGTGGATATGAACTAAAGTGGAGGAGAATGGGGGTGGGAGGTGGTATGCAGTGTGGAGGGGAATGGAGGGGAGAGAAGGGGGAGAAATGGGACAATTGTAATAGCATAATCAATATATATTTTTAAAAAGACAAGTTGTTGAAAGATGTGATGACTCATGAAATTTTGAAAAACATTGCATAAGGCAAAAAGTAAAAGTGAAGATTTTGAACTTCAATTGATTGAATGGATTCAGTAAGAAAGTGGTGAATTTATGTCTGTCTGTCTCTCTCTCTTTCTCTGTGATGAGCTAAAATAAACCATGAAGAACTGTATTGGAAGGTGCGTATATAAAGGCTAGAATTTTTAGAAAAGGCAATGTAAAGCAGTGTTCTCAACCTCAACACTTATTGACATTTTGGATCAGATAATTCTTTGTTGTTGGGGGTGGGTGGGCTGTTCCGTGCACGGTAGGCTGTACACAGCATCCCTGGCCTCTCTGCCTACTCATCATCAGAAGAAACCCCTGGGTAACGACCAAACTGGCTCCAGATGTTGCCAGATGTTCCAGGGGTGGGCAGAGCGGTGAAGAGGTGGTGAACTTTCACAAATTGCGCTCCAATGGTGTGAACCATCTGAAAAAGCTGTGGTGAAAAAGCCACTGTTAATTATGGAGCAGCTGAGACCTACATAGAAAGTTCTATCAATATTATATCTATTGAAAATATTGGTCCTATATGAAATTTGTGTTTTCTAGCAGTTTGCTCCCAGTACAGAGTACTTTTTTTAGCAAAACAAATTTGTTCAGGACCAAAGTTTGCCTGTTTCCTTGTCTTGTCATCCAATCACCAAGTCACACAATTTATCCTTCACATCATCTTCTTTCTTAATTTTTCTGCCACTGGTCCACTACTTATGTACAGTAGAAAACTAAAGCCACAGCCATTTGATTCCTGTTCAATGTCCCAACTAATTCATTTTCTGTCTCCTGCTCCCGATAGTACCAGAGGCATCAAATTACCAGCCATGGCCAGACGTGGAACTTTCCTTTTTACAGTTGTTTCTCCTCAGAAGGGGAAAAACTAGGATGACATTCTCATGGAGACAGTTTACAAAAATGAGCAGGTCCCAGACTCTGAGTAGAGACCTTCACTTAGAAATGAGGACAGAGAGGAGGGTGCTTTGCTCACACCACATTTATTCACAAATTCTCTAGTACTTCCTGGCACATGAGAAAGTTGAAAAATAAAACTGTGAAGTTGCTGTTCACTGTAGCCTGTGTGGTTAGCACTGTTGGTTCCTGTTCACTGCCCAACTCAAAGTTTCCAAATATAACAAATAAAAATACAGAGTGTCTGGTTAAATTTGGATTTCAAATAAATAATTGTTGGTTCTCTGAAATTCAGATTTAATTGGACATCTAGTATTTTATTTGTCAACTCTAGCCTGTCTTGCTAATAAAATCTCAGAAAAGGGAGTGTGTTTAATACTTCTGTGTTCTTTCTCACAGTAGTCTGCACATAGTGTGAGCCCATATGGAACTTTTCAAATCATAAATGCAAAGTGAATGTTAATTTCTTCTCTACATCAGAACCAGCAGCCCTTTCATATGTCCACCCCCAACCCTCAGACACACACTGGCACATGTGAACGTCAGAAATTTCATCAGTAACTCAGTCTCAGCCAAGTCACTGTTCACTCACTAGTGGTGGTTAGAAGCCCAAACTCTAGAATTAGAAAATTTAATTTTGAATATTAGCACTTCTGCCCATGAAGAAGTGCTAATATTCAAATAACCATGTCCCTCTTTTTCTTTATATCTAAAATAGATTTAATGATAGTGATAGTGATTTAATGATATCACTTAACATGATAGAACATGTTAAATGTGAAATTAAATAATGTTCACATAAAAATACTTCATAAATAATTTGTTATTTTAATACTTATAACCTCAAGAAGGCAAGCTCACAAGATCTTTTTGTTTTTTAACTTCTAAAGCAAATAATATCTTTATCATAATTTGTCAGTTGTCTTTAATTAGTCGTATCACTAAATAGCATTTTGAACACATGAGGACAGAATTTTGGTTTGTGTGTAGTAACGGGACATACACAACCCTCATGTGAGCGCACTGATGTACAAGAGAGGTCCCTTCTAGATACTGAGAGTTAAACTACGTACTCCGGGTTCTACAACTGACTGTGTGACTCTGGGTGAGTTACTTAAACTTTGAATTTTAGATTCCATAGAGCATTACATTTTTAATTACTGCAGATAAGATAGGGTAGTTATGAGAATTACATACTCAAATTTATAGGCCTGGTACATAGTAACTGCAGAATGTTGCGATGCTCCATGCTGATAGAGACCAGGTTTGTTTTGCTGATGCCTCCATCCTCATTATCTAGGGTGATAACTGGTCTATTTTAGGTCATGAATAAACACTGGCTGCATAGTCAGTGGATTTTTGCATAACCAATAACTTCTGCATTCAAGATCACTGTCGTGATTCCTTGCTCCTGACTGAAATCCTCCCAGCTTCCTTTCAGACTATTCTTGTGCTTCAGGTCCAGCTGACTCCATGGTACTGGAGCTCAGTCTCTCCCTGAGGTCAGCTGCTCAAAAGAGTCACCTATAATCCATTGTTCACATCTTCGGTTCCAATTCTTTCTTCAAACAGTCCACTCCAGTTTCCATCTCATACAATTCTCAGACTGCACACGTTACATCTGCCAAACTCAGTGCTTACTTCTCTGCATGTTCTTGCTTCCCCACCTCCTTTCCACACCTGGCCAATCTCTGGGAAAATTGGTTGCCCTCCACCTTTATGCATCACACTCTCTTGGTTTTCCTCAAGACCACTGGCACCCCCTCTCAGTCCCCTTGGCTACCTCACTAGCCCTTGGTCCTCCGGGCTCAGCCTTTCCTATCTTCTTGTCTGTCACAAACACTTGTTTGCTCACTTTGTGACCTCCTCCACTTTCCTGGACTTTAACACAGCACATGTGTCAATGACACCAGCATACGCACCTCCAGCCCTGGCCAGCCCCCCGAACTCCAGGCTCCTGTATTCCACTGACCTCTTGACAGATCCACATAAATGTCAAAAAATCCTTTCAAACTTAAACACAACATTTATTCCTAATCACCCACTTCAAATTATTTTCATACAGTCCTCCTTATCTCAATAAATAGCACCACTAAATTTATTCAAATTATTTAAGGCAAACTTTTTAGGGATAAGCTTGATTTTGTACTCCTCTTTCATTTGATCCATTAAAAGTCATGCAAATATCTCCTCCAAATCTGGTCACCTTGTCTTTACCACTGTCCTTGTCACTACCACATGAAATGGAGCCCCAAGCATATTTTCCCTGGAGAACTTGTCCATGCTCCTAATGGCCTCACCAACTCGACCCATCAACCCCTACAACCCAGTCTCCACATGGTAGCTAGTGTTATTTTTTTCATAAATATAAGTAGACTCTTCTTGTTTGAGTGTCTCTTCAAATAAAATTCAAATTTCTTACCATGGCCATTAGGGCCCAGTATGATTTACCTCCTGTCTTCTCCACCCTCAGTGTCTCTCAACAACTTGCCGGCTGTGCCTGAGCCACACTAGCCTTCACACATCCCCACACTTTGGCATTTTCCTGTTCTTCTCCCTGGAAGTCTTGTCTCTTAAATCTTCACATGATGGCTTCCCTCATCATTCAGGTCTTGAAAAAATGTCACATTCTCAGGAAGAGCTCCCTAACCACCTGAACTGAAGTCAGGTAAATTCAATTTTCTCTGTCCCATAGCCCTGGTATATCATTTTCAGAGCCATTACTATTCCCTGAATCTTTTTCTTAACTGTTATGGGGTTATCTATTGTCTTTCTCCCCTGATATTAGCTTAGTTACATGATAATAGGGGACTTTCTATCATATTCAAATAGGATTCTCTGGGCCTAGAACAGAGCCCAGTGAATAGTAGTTGATCAGATAATACCTGTGGTCTCAGTGAATGAAGCCAGGTTCTGGGACTTCATCATTGCAGGGATCCTGGAAAGCAGAGGGGCTCAAGCTTCTGCACTCTTTTTTTCAGATGACACATTCTATCCCTTCTACATTCTGTGAGAAATTTAAATGAAGTTTTTTTTCCTTTTTCTATTTTCAGAAGAAACTTTCACCAATAAGGAGAGGGTGACTTGTTTAAAAAAAGAAAATATCACACATTTTCTCTTGCTGTGGATCTGTTCCAGTGCTGAGGATCTGTGCCAACTTTGGGATCTCAGGAATGCTGATGATATGGGGAAAGAATAGGGAGAGACTGAGTCCTGGCTGGTATGGCTCAATGGACTGAGTGCCAGCCTGCAAACTCAAGGGTCACTGGTTCAATTCCCAGTCAGGGCACATGCCTGGTTTGTGGGCCAGGTCCTCAACTGGGGTCATGCAAGAGGCAACAGCACATGGATGTTTCTCTCTTTCTCTTTCTCCCTGCCTTTCTCTAAAACTAAATAAATAAAATCTTTAAAAAAAAGAGTAGAGAAGACCTGGAAGTAGAGGTAACCAAATATGGCTAATCAAGGAAAACAGAGGGCTTGAGGAATGGACCTGTGACATTTGGGGCCAAGACTCCAAGAGGCCAATGATTTTCCTTGACCTGATTCTTGATTTTCAGCCCCTGGGATGAAAGCAGCCTTCATACTCTTTACTCCTGCTCAAGGTGTATAATTTGAACCTATGAAATCGCTAATATTTGACTCTTTTTAACTTAAGGAACAGAACTTCATACAATTTATCTCTTCTAGTTTAATCCCTCCCATGGTCTCAGATCAGACAAAGGAAGATGTAGGAGAAACTAACAATATAGAAAGGTTCAAGACAGATTCGTAATGAACACAAAACTGGCCAGGTGTTCCAAGCAACAAGAATCTCTACTTCTTCTCCAGGGGGCTTTCCATGGGAGGAATAAAGAGCACCAACCCCAACTTCTGTCAGAGAACCCCAGGTTCTGTCAGAGAACCTCCATTACAGGGACACAGGCCTTATAAACACTGGGGTTCAGGGAGAAAGGAAAGGATAGAGTGGAGGGGCTCACATATCAGAGAGGCACCCACATCAGAGATTCCGTTGAGGACATAACACGGGGTTTTCTAGGAGAGACCCTTCTAATTTGTCTTGACTCCCAATAAAATTTCAGAGAAACTTTTCCTCTTCTTCAGATAACTCAGTACAACTAATGGAACCACTGGATGGGAATTAGTTTGATACCATTGTTTCTAAATCCTCTCAAGACCCAAAGGAATGGGACACAAGGCTGGAGAGGCTTTGCTGGAGAGGCTTTACTGGAGGAGAGCTGAGAAGAAACGACCTGTGTACATGGAGCCCCTTTCACAGCTCTGGTGGAGGGCGAGCACCCAGGCTCCTTTTGTTGTGGGAAGAATTGGGGATCCATACGATAAAGACAGGTCATCGCTGAAGAAAACGTCACAATTTTCTAAGGGACACAGCCTAGACACAGTGATAAAGTGAATCTCTTCCTTCTTTCACCCCAGAATTTCTCACCCCCCACACCCAAGATGTGCACTTACGTGGTGTGTCCCTGGCCCAAGCCAAGAGAGGGCTCAGTACCAACAGTATCACCATCAGAGCTGCCATCCAGGAGCCTCCGGGAAAGCACAGACGCACCATGCTGGAGAGTGGAGAGGACGGGTGCAGAGAGCAGGCAAGTCTCACTCAGTGAGCACTGTGACCTTTCTCCACCCACGTCTCAAATAATACCAACCAAGGAACTCATTTCTTTATTCCTGGATTGGGTAATTTCAGTGTTGAGAACCAATCAGCATGAGAGATGAATAGTGTCATCAAATGCTGGTCAGAGATTCAGTATGAAGGTCTTCTTCTGAAAGGTAGAATTTCCTGCATTGAAAAGATTGTTTTAATTTAGTGCTTTAAAGGTTTGATTCAGTTGTCTCTGAAACATTTTACTGGGCCCCTATTATGAGCCAATTCTGTGTTGGTCAATGCTGTGTGAACAAGTTGGAGCCTTTTAGGAGTTATATTCATTTCTCAGACTTGCAGGCAGAGCCATTTTGACAAATGTGTGTATGAGTGTGTTTTAGGAGTTTAGGGGATGGAGAAGATGATCACAAATTAGGAGACCCTCAATTTTGCCCTCATTGCATTGTAGCTTAGTGTTGTAGATTTGGGGAAATTACTTAAACTCTCACAATTAAGGTCACTGTGATCTTTCAGGTGTTTTAATCCTGGAAATTGCTGTGATTCTGTGGACACTTCAAGGAGCAGCTTCTCCTAGTAACTGGTGACATAACAGACTTACAACCACTGATTGGACAATATAATCTGTACCTCTTTATAAGGAAGATGTCTCTGACTGAAAGAAACTGAAAGTTATTCAATAATTAACCTGATTAAAAAGTTTTTTCAGATTCATCTCCTGATGTGCTCACTGAGCTTGGCGGCAACTTCAGAATACACATAGAGAGAGGGCTTAGAGGAAGTGATCTATGTGGAATGGAGGGGAAGTACCTTTCAATAGCACCTTTGGATAACATTAACCCAACAATGTGATAAGGCCAACTGTCCAAATCAAAGTATTGGGGCAGTTGAGAGATTTATAAAGGACTCAAAGTCAGCCTATGACACAATTCTGCTTTAAAACAATTAATATTTTATGTGAAAACAATGTCCAATGCTTTACTCTTAGTCTCCATTATGATTTTTCATTTTCTTAAAGACATGCCCCCTTGCTTGTTAAACTCTTGCTTCCTTCTAAGAAAAGTTAAAAAAGACTTTATTAATAAAATTGTTATACAATGTTCAGGAAATGGAATGCTGTGGAAAAACTAGAAATTATATCCTTTGATGTAATTATATAATTTTAAATGTATAATTCTACTTTACATTATTACTTTTATAATTATTCTATTACCTTATATTCTACCTATATGACTATTACATATAATTTCAATATGAGTGTAATTCTCATATTGAAATTATGTGTGATAATAAGTGAACTTTAAAGGATCATTCTCTATCTGAATGTCAGCATTAATTCTCACTCCATGACAGTACTGACATGTGGTTCTTCATCATTTGCCTTCATATTTGTAGTGACAGAATATTTACCTTGCTGCAGTAAAATGACTACAATTTAGTGCATGAAATGGATGAAGATGCCCAAAATGTACGAACTTCCAGCTATAAAATAAATGTCTTGAAGATGCAACGTATATCCAAGAGTAGATCTTTTTCTTTTATTTTTAATTATATTTTAGTTATTATGCTATTACAGTTTTGTTGGGAACCACCCTGCCTGGTTTTAGGAGCTGTAACCCCCCCCCCCCCCTTGGCTAAGGCTGAGTGAGCGACCTTTGGACTACAAGCCTTTAAGGAGACAAAGCTATCTTCCTGGCAGGGGCGTTGCTTCTGCTCCTTTTTTTGTAACTGGCCCCCAATGCTTGATCAGTTAGCCAATAATGGGTAAGATTCCCCAAGGGGGGAATGACCTAAGACAGGCATGATCACATGGAGGCCCCAGAGAAGGACTTGGGGGGCTATGGAGAAAGGGGGTGATGGACTCTTGCCCCTTGGCTTTGACAAAGCCTGACTCCCTTGAGTCCATGAGAAGTCTCTGAAAATTCCTTGACTATCTGCCTCCTCTGCCTGACTTAAGCCTGAAACAATGACAGAGGGTGGTGCAGCCCTGTGCTGGAAAGGGTGGGCTCTCTAGGTGATCAGGCCTGAGAAAAGATATGTAAGATCCTGTGAAGCCTGCTTTGCTAAGAATGCTCTTAGTTAAATGATAAAGGTCCAAGCAGGAAACGAGTTTGTTTCCCAAAGTTTTGTAGCCTTTTAGCTGATAGACCCTGATTCAGAAGAAGCCCTAATAGTTCAAATAGTTCTTTGTGTCTACTGTTTGATCCTTACTGCCTGACAATGATTAATGAGCTGTACCAGTATTCCTGCCCAAATTAAACCCAATAAAAGCTTGTCTAGGCAAGGGTCAGTAGACTCTCCCCTTGAGAGAGTGGCCAAGCTGCTCTGAGGTGCTCCCCCCCTTGGGGGAGTAGCAATGTGGTTCCTTTTCCCCCACAGAACTCAATAGTCTGTGTAAATTTGTCTCATATGTCATCCAGGACACTGTGGGCACTGCAGGCTGGTGCTCGCATCACAGTTTTCCCATTTTTTTCTCCCCTTTATCCCTCCTTTACCCTGCACCCCACTGCCATCCAGCATTCCTCTCTTAGTTTGTGTCCATGGGTTGTACATATAAGTTTTTTGGCTTCTCTGTTTCCTGTACCATTCTTAACCTCTCCCTGTCTATTTCAGGACTACCATTATGCTTCTTATTCCCTGTACCTTTCCCCCCAATACTTCCCCTCCTGCTCCACACTGAAAACCCTCCATGTGATCTCCATTTCTCTGGTTCTGTTCCTGTTGTAGTTGTTTGCTTAGTTTGTTTTTGTTTTTTAGGTTTAGTTGTTGATAGTTATGAGCTTGTTGTCAATTTACTGTTCATAGCTTGTGATCTTCTCATATTTTTTAGATAGGAGAAGTTTCTTTAACATTTAGCATTTAACATTTAAGTTTCTTTAACATTTCATATAATAAAGGCTTGGTAATGATGAACTGCTTTAATTTTACCTTATCTGGGAAGCAATTTATCTGCCCTTCCATTCTAAATGATAGCTTTGCTGGATAGAGTACCTTGGTTGTAGGTCCTTGCCTTTCATGACTTTGAATACTTTCTTCTAGCCCCTTCTTGCCTGCAAGGTTTCTTTTGAGAAATCAGCTGATAGTCTTATAGGCACTTCTCTGTAGATAACTCTCTCTTTCCCTCTTGCTGCTTTTAAGATTCTGTCTTTATCTTTAATGTTGGGTAACTTAACAGTGATGTGCCTTGGGTGTGTTCCTCCTTGGGTCCAATTTTTTGGGGACTCTCTGGGCTTCCTGGACTTCCTGGAAGTCTATTTCCCTTGCCAGATTGGGGAAGTTTTCCTTTATTATTTGTTCAAATAAGTTTTCAATTTCTTGCTCTTGTTATTCTCCTTTTGGCACCCCTATGATTTGGATGACAGAGCATTTAAAGTTGTCCCATAGGTTTCTCAACCTCCCCTTATTTTTTGAATTCTTGTAACGTCATTCTGTTCTGGTTGGATGTTTATTTCTTCCTTTTGTTCCAAATCATTGATCTGAGTCCTGGTTTCCTTCCCATCACTGTTGGTTCCCTGAATATTTTGCTTTATTTCACTCTGGGTAGCCTTAATTTCTTCCTTCATTTTGTGACCAAGCTCAATGAGTTCTGTGAGTATCCTGATTACTAATATTTTGAACTCTGCATCAGATAGGTTCTCTATCTCCTGGCCACTTAACTCTTTTTCTGGAGTTTTGATCTGTTCTTTCATTTGGGCCATATTTCTCTATTTCAGCACACCTGTTACATTGTGAGGGGGCGGAGCCTTAGGTATTAGCAAGGGCAATGCAAGCCTCTTTGCTTTGTTGTGGCACTGTCTGTCTAGGAGGGATCAGAGAAGGAACAATGCTGCTTGCTTGCTCTGCTTTAGCCCCACTTTCCAATGAACTCTCCTGTGAGAGCAGGAGTCTCTCCAGCACTCACAATGCCTGCAGTATTTTACAGCTAGGTTTGAGTGTTTAATTTTTTGTTCAGCCATCCCCATCTTATCCCCATGATCCAGTGCCTTGCCACACATCCTTTCTGCTCAGCTGCCTGTCTCCAATCTCTGCCCCTCCTACCAGTCTGGGCAAATGTTTCTTTAACTCCTTGGTTGTCAGAGCTCCATGCACTTTGATTATCTGGCACTTCTGGTTGTTAATTGTTTTTAAATTGGTTATTATACTTCTTCTGGTTGTGAAGTGAAGCAAAGTGTTTCTACCTATGCCTCCATCTTGGCTTGAACTCCCAAGAGAATAGATCTTAAAGGTTCTCATCACAAGAACAAATTTTGTAACTATGTGTGGTATAGATGTTAACTAGACTTATTATGGTGATCACTTCACAACAAATACAAAGATCAAATCATTATGGAGGGATGTCCAAGATGGTCACCATATAGCAAGATGGTGAACTCACCCCTGCCCATGAGCACACTCAAATGGACACCTGTATATAGAGAGAAATTACTCCTGCAAGGCAACTGAGGGCTGAGTGAACAGCTTCTGAACAATGAACAGGAGAAAGAGACTGAATAGGGATGGCTGGGAAACTGGAGGGGCCCCTCTGGGAGCTTGGGGAACTCTCTGGGCCAGAAGAGCTACTAAGCACCACTGTTTACATCCCCCTCCACTTGGATAAGGCCGGCAGAGTTTTATTTGGGTGCTTTGGCCAACTGGCAGAATCACCTCAGTGCATTCCCAGACATACTACATGAAGTGGTTTTTGTCCAAACAGAGGGAACAAACAGGAACAGTAGGGCACCTCAGCACCTGGCCTCCCTGCTAGGAGCTGCTCCAGCCTAGTTGGCCATGCACCAGGTACTGTAAATGCCTACCTAGCTTCTACTGGCTTCCTAAGACTACTTTGCACATAAAGCCTACACAGAGGTCACATATACACAAACAACTTCTGATACAACAAACAAGAGAGAGACTATATAGATAAGGCTGGGGAGCCATGGGAGCTCTCCAGGGACTGAGGAGAGATCAATTCTCCAGGGAGCCAGAGGAAAACATTGAGTTACAAACAAAGGAAATGCAGTAAAACTATCAGCTGATTTATCTGTGTCAACTTTACAGGACAGAAGGGAGTGGCAGGGCATCTTTAAGATGCTAAAAGAAAGGAACTTACAACCTAGAATAATTTACCCAGCAAGGTTATTATTCATATTTAAGTAGAAATAAAGAGTTTCACACACAAGCAAAAACTAAAGGAGTTCATCTTTATTAAAAAGACAACGTGGTTGGGGAGGATTGAATGTGGGAAGTGAGGGGTGGGCAGGGCAAGGGAGAACAATGGGGGGAAATGGGGTCAATTGTAATTGGACAATAATTTTTTTAAATAAATAAAACAGCTTTACAAAAGTATTAAAGAGTCTTTTTTAAGCATCAAAGGGAAGGCCATAGTCAGAAATTAGAAAATATTAGAAAGAAGAAATGTCACAGGCAATGCCAAATATTTAATAAACACAGTTATTCAGACATTTTAAAAGCTACTATGAAGGTCCAAAGCAAAAACTATGAAACAACTAAAACAAAACAAAAAGATCTAAAACATGACAGCAATAAAGTGTGGAGAGGCAAGTAAAAATGCAGTCCTTCTAGAATTAAATTCCTATCAGCTTATAGTAGATTGCTATAGATATAGAATGATACACACAAATTTCATGGTAACCACAAACCAAAATTTTCAGAACATATGCAAAGAATAAAGAGAGAAGAAACCAAAGAAAATCAGCAAACCATAAGGGAAGAGGTCAAGAGAAGAAGAAAGAAACAGAGAACTATTAAAATAACCAAAAAACAGATAACAAAATGGCACTAAGTATATACTTATCAATAATTATTTTAAATGTAAATGGATTAAATCCTGCAATAAAAGATATAGAGTGAATGGATTTTAAAATATTACCTATCTATATGCTACTAACAAAAAACTAACTTAAAAAAAAAGACACATACGGATTGAAAGTGAAGGGATGGAAAGACATGCCATGCAAACAGAAGTGAAAAGAAAGCTGGAATAGCAACTCTCATATTAGTCTAAAGAGACTTTAAAACAAAAAAAGTAAGAAAAGACAAAGAATATTACTTAATTATAAAGGGGTAAATCCAAGAAGATATAACAATTGTAAACGCAGATCAATTTGGCCAAATATCCAAACAAGGACAAACACATGTCCTTCTCAAACTATTACAAAATATTCGAGAGGCTGGAAGACTCCCAAGCTCATTTTATGAGACATGCATTATCTTAGTTCTGAAACCATGTAAAGACACTACAAAGAAATAAATTTTTAGGCCAATATCCATGATGAACATAGATGTATACATTCTCACAAACTGTTATCAAACCAAATTCAGCAATACATTAAAAAGATCATACATCATGATAAAATGAGATTTATTTCTGGGATGAAAGATTGGTACAATACCCACAAATCAATTAACATGATACACCACATAAACCAAATGAAGGATTAAAATTATATAATTACATAAATAGATACAGAAAAATCATTTCACAAATCCAGCAACAATTTATGATTTTTAAAAAACCTCTCAGCAAAAATAGAATAGAGAAAACATAGTTCAAAATAATAAAAGCAATATATGGCAAACTCACAAACTCTAAATCAGACTCAACAGGCAAAAACTAAAAGCATTTTTCTTAACATAAACAAAACAGGAATGTCCACTTTCACCACTCTTATACAACATACTGTGAAAAATATTAGCCACAGTAATCAGGCATAAAGAAGAAATAAAGGGAATCCAATTTGGAAAGAAAGAAGTAAACCTGCCCCGTTACCTGTCACTTTCCACCTGGTGGTATCCTGAGAATGAGGTGACTTGACCATAGAGGGAACCCCACCACCTCAAGGAGTACAGAGCATTTTCCAGGGTCAAGGTGACACCATTTTACTGAGATCCAAGAGGTACCAAGTGTTCAGGAAGAGAAAACAAGAACTTCTGCTGTAGCACTATCTATTGAGAAAAAAATTAAAAATCTGTACTCCTCAACCTATTAAGTGATTAAGAACAAAAATGTACCTAATAGAAAAGAGTTTCCTACTTTACCTGCCCAGGCAGAGAAACCATGTATGAAGTACCATAAACAACCAAAGTAACAAGGTCTCTCAGAAGAAATATGAAAAGTATCCAGAAAACAATTTTTTATTATTGTTCAAGTATAGTTGTCTCCATTTCCCCACCACCACCACTCACCCCAACCCAAGCCATCCCCACCTCCAAACCTCCATTCTACCTGCCTTCAGCTTTGTCTGTGGGTCTTCATACACATTCCTTGACAAACCTTCCCCCTCTTTCCCCCATTATTCCCTGTCAACTTCAGTCAGGTTACTGTCAGTTGGTCCCTAACTCCAATGTCTCTGGTTATGTTTTGCTTGCTTGTTTGTTTTGTTGATTAGGTTCCACATATACGTGAAATCATATTGTACTTTTCTTTCACTGCCCAGCTTATTTCACTTAATAATGCTCTCCAGATTCATCCAAACTGTCCCAAAGGGTAGGAGCTCCTTCTTTCTTTCTGCTGCATTTCCATTGTGTAAATGTACCACAGTTTTTGGATCCACTCATTCACTGATGGGCACTTAACTTGCTTCCAGAACTTCCCATTTGGCTATTGTAAAATGTGCTTCCAGAACTTGGCTATTGTAAAATGTGCTGGACGGTGAGGTACATAAGTGTTTTTTAGATGGTGTTTCAGGATTCTTAAGGCATAGTCCCAACAGTGGAATGGCCAGGTCAAAAGGTAGTTCCATTTTAGTTTTCTGAGGAAATTCCTTACCATTTTGCACAGTGGCTGCACCAGTCTGAATTCCCACCAACAGTTCCTTGGGCTCCCTGGGGTTCCCTTTTCTCCCCAACCTCGCCAGCATTTATTTACTGATTTGGTTATGGTGGCCATTCTGACAGGTGTGAAGTAATATCTCATTGTGGCTTTAATTTGCATCTCTTTGCTAGCTAGCGATGCTGCACATCCTTTTATATTTCTCTGAGCTCTCTGTATGTCAAATTTGGAGAAGTGTATGTTCAGGTCCTTTGCACATTTTGTTATTGGGTTGTTTTCTTCCTGGAGTGGAGTCATGTGAATTCTTTGTATATTTTGGAGATCAAACCCTTGTCCGAGGTATCATTTACAAATACATTTTTCAATATGGGTGGTTCTCTTTTCATTTTATTGATGTTTCCTTTAGCCATGCAGAAGCTTTTAATTTTGATGAAGTCCTATTTGGTCTACTTCTGTGAAATACAATGTGGGCATTTTGATGGGAATTATTGAACCTATAAATTGCTTTGGGTAGTCTGGACATGTTGATGCTGTTAGTTCATTTTTTAAAATATTTTTAAAATTATTGTTCAAGTACAGTTTTCTGTTTTTTACACCAGTCCCAGCCCACCCCCACCCCGCAGTGCTCCCCTCCTCCCTCCCATTTCCATCCCCCCCTTGTTTTTGTCCATGTGTCCTTTATACTTGTTACTGCAAAACTTTCCCCTTTTCCCCTGAAATTCCCTCCCTTCACCCCCCTGGTCACTGTCGGCCTGTTCGCAATTACAATGTCTTTGGTTATATTTTGCTTGCCTGTTTGTTTTGTTGATTAGGTTCCTGTTAAAGGTGAGATCATATGGTATTTGTCTTTCACTGCCTGACTTATATCACTCAGCATAATGATTTCCAGTTCCATTCATGCTGTGGCAAAGGGTAGGAGCTCCTTCTTTCTTTCTGCTGCATAGAATTCCATTGTGTAAATGTACCATAGTTTTTGGGTCCATTCATTTAATGATGGGCACCTAGATTGCTTCCAACTCTTGGCAATTGTAAATTGTACTGCTACGAACATTTGGGGTGCATAGGTTCTTTTGAATTGGTGTTTCAGGGTTCTTAGGATATAATCCTAGCAGTAAAATTGCTGGGTCAAAAAGCAAATTTATTTTTAGTTTTCTTAGAAAATTCCATACTGTGTTCCATAATGGTGGTACCAGTCTGCAATCCCACCAACAGTGAACTAGGGTCCCCTTTTCCTCACAACTTCTCCAACATTTATTGTTTGTTGCTTTGTTTAGGAGAGCCATTCTGACTGGTGTAAACTGGTATCTCATTGTGGTTTTAATTTGCATCTCTCTGATAGCTAGCAATACTAAGCATTTTTCATGTGTCTCTGGATCCTCTGTATGTACTCCTTGGAGAAGCACCTGTTGAACTCCTTTGCCCACTTTTAATTAGGTTGCTTGTCTTCTTAGAGTGGAGTCGTGTGAGTTCTTTGTATATTTTAGAGATTAAACCTTTGTCTGAGTTATCATTGGCAAATATGTTTTCCCATACAGTTGGTTGTCTTTTTATTTTAATGCTGTTTTCTTTAGCCATGCAGAAACTTTTAATTTTGATGACATCCCATTTGCTTATCCTTTCCTTTATGTCCCTTGCTCTAGGGGACATATCAGTAAAAATATTGTTGCATGAAATATCTAAGATTTTCCTGCCAATGTTCTCCTCTAGGACTTTAATGGTGTCCCTGCTTATATTTAAGTCTTTTATCCACCTTGAATTTATTTTGGTGTATGGTGTAAGTTGGTGCTCAAATTTCATTTTTTGTGNAGGTCTTTTGCCTCCTTGGTTAGGCTTATTCCTAGGTACTTTTTCTTTGTGCTATATCGAATGGGATTTTTTCTTGATTTCTACTTCTGCTGTTTCATTGTCAGTATACAAAAATGCCTTTGATTTCTGGGTATTGATTTTGTAACCCACTGTTTTGCCAAATTCATTTATTACGTCAAGCTCTTTTGGGGTAGAGTCTATAGGATTTTCCATGTACACTATCATGTCATCTGCAAACAATGACAGTTTTGCTTCCTCCTTTCTGATTTGGATGCCTTTTATTTCCTTTTCTTGTCTGATCGCTGTGGCTAAAACTTTCAATACTATATTGAATAGAAGTGGTGAAAGTGGACAGCCTTGTCTTGTTCCTGATCTTAGTGGAAAAGATTTTAGTTTTTGTCCATTGAGTATGATGTTGGCTGTAAGTCTCTCATATATGGCCTTTATCATGTTGAGGAATGCTCCCTCTATTCCCACTTTGCTGAGTGTTTTTATCATAAATGTGTGTTGTACCTTATCAAAAGCTTTTTCCACATCTATTGATATGATCATGTGATGTTTGTCTTTGCTTTTGTTTATGTGATGTATTACATTTACTGATTTGAGAATATTGAACCATCCTTGCATCCCCGGGATGAATCCCACTTGGTCATGGTGCATGATCTTTTTCATGTATTGTTGGATGCAATTTGCCAATATTTTGTTGAGGATTTTAGCGTCTATGTTCATCAGCGTTATTGGCCTGAAGTTTCCTTTCTTTGTTGTGTCCTTATCTGGCTTTTGAATTAGGATGATGCTGGCTTCATAAAAAGAGTTTGGGAGTGTTCCATCATTTTGGATATTTTGGAATAATCTGTGAAGAATAGGGTTTAGCTCTTCTTTAAATGCTGTGTAGAATTCTCCTGTGAAACCATGTGGTCCAGGGCTTTTGTGTGCTGGGAGTTTTTTGATTACTGCTTCGATTTCATTTGCTGTTATTGGTCTGTTCAGGCTTTCTACTTCTTCTTCCTTGAGTTTCGGAAGATTATATTTTTCTAGAAATTTGTCCATTTCACCTAGGTTTTCAAATTTCTTGGCATACAATTCTTCATAGTAATTTCTTACAATTCCTTCTATTTCTGTGGTATCAGTTGTAATCTCTCCTCTTTCATTTCTGATTGTGTTTATTTGGGTCCTCTCTCTTTTTTTCTTGATGAGTCTGCTCTAAGGCTTTTCAATTTTGTTTATCTTTCCAAAGAACCAGCTCTTGGATTCATTGATCCTTAGAATTGTGTTTTTAGTCTCTATGTCATTTAATTCTGCTCTGATCTTGTTTATTTCCTTCCTTCTACTTGCTCTGGGCTGTCTTTGTTGTTGTCTCGAGTTCTTGCAAGTGTAGGGTTAGGTTGTTTGTTTGAAATGTTTCTATCTTCTTTAGGTAGGCCTATATTGCTATGAACTTCCCTCTCAGGACTGCCTTCGCTGTGTCCCATAAGTTTTGGGTTGTTGTGAGTTCATTTTCACTTGTTTCCAGAAACTTTTTGATTTGTTCCCTAATCTCATTCTTGACCCATTCATTGTTTAATAGCAAGCTATTCAATCTCCATGAATTTGATGTTTTTTGAGTTTTTTCCTTGAGGCTGGTTTCGAGTTTCAGCCCCTTGTGGTCAGAGAAAATGCTTGGTATGATTTCAATTTTCTTGAATTTTTGAGGCTTCTTTTGTGTCCTATCATGTGGTCTATCTTTGAAAATGTTCCATGTGCATTTGAAAAGAATGTGTATTTAGCTTCTTTGGGATGAAGTACTCTATATATACCAGTTAAGCCCATTTCATCTAGGGTGTTGTTCAATGCCACGATATCTCTGTTGATATTTTGTTTGGAAGACCTGTCCATTTTTGACAGTGTGGTGTTAAAATCCCCTACAATAATTGTGCTGGTGTCACTATCTTTTTTGAAGTCCTCTAAGATTTTCTTTATATATTTGGGTGCTCCTATTTTGGGTGCATGTATATTTACAATGTTTATGCCTTCTTGATGGATTCTTCCCTTGAGTACTGTGAAGTGACCTTTGGGTCTCTTTTTGTGGCCCTTGTTTTGATATCTATTTTGTCTGACATAAGTGTTGCTGCCTTGGCTTTTTTTCCATTACATTTGCTTGGAATATTTGTGTCCAGTTCTTCTCTTTCAGTCTATGTAGGTCTTTTGTTCCAAAGTGGGTCTCTTGTAGGCATATGTGTGGGTCATGCTTTCTTAACCATTCAGCTATTCTGTCTTTTGGTTGGAGCATTTAATCTATTTATGTTTCAGGTTATTATTGATAGGTACTTATTTATTGCCATTTTTTCATACCTGTTTTCTCTCTCACTGTTTTTTCATCTTGTTCTTATAATAGTTTCTTTAGCATCTCATGCAGAGCTGGTTTGGAGAAGATGTATTCTTTTAGACTTTTTTTTTTTTGTCTGGGAAGTTCCTTATTTGGCCTTCTATCTTGATTGAGAGCCTTGTTGGGTGATGTAGCCTTGGTTGCAGTCCTCTGGTTCTCATTACTTGGAATATGTCTTGCCATTCTCTTCTGGCTTTGAGTGCTTCCATTGAAAAGTCAGCTGCTAGCCTTATTGGTGCTCCCTTTTATGTTACTTTCTGTTTCTCCCTTGCTATCTTTAAGATTCTCTCTTTGTCTTGGAGTTTTGCCATTTTAATTATGATGTGTCTTGAAGTGGGCCTCTTTGGGTTCCTCTTGATTGGAACTGTGTATTTCCTGGACTTGTGTGACCTTTTCTCTCTTAGAATTAGAGATGTTTTTCATCATTACTTTTCCAAACAGGTTTTGTAATTTTTGCTCTTCTTCTTCTCCTTTTGGTATCCCTACTATACAGATATTGTTACATTTCATGTTGTCCTGCAGTTCCCTTAACACCTTTTTGTTCTTTCTGATCTCTTTCCTTTTCTTGCTTATTCTGGGTATTTTTCTACCTTGTCCTCCAGTGAGCTGATTCAATTCTCTTGTTCATCTAGCCTGCTTTTGATTCCTTCTACTGTGTTCTTCAATTCAAAAATTGTATTCTTCATTTCCTCTTGGCTCTTGTTGATAGTTTCTATTCCCTTTTTCATGTTGATATAGTTTGCAGTGAGTTTATCATAGTTTCCCTGTAGTTTTTGCTCATTCTCTATGAGCTCATTGAGCTTCCTTATATAACCAATGCTTTGAACTTAATATCTGACAGATGACTAGCTTAATATCTGATAGATGACTTTCCTCTATTTCACTTAACATTCTTTCTGAGGCTTCCTCCTTTCCTTTCATTTGGGATTTGTTCCTTTGTCTTCCCATTGTTTTTGAGACTGTTCTTATTAGCCTCTGCTTCTTAAATTGATCTGCTCTGACTCCCTGGGTTTATGGTATGACCTTCTGTGTTAGAAGACTTATGAAATTCAGTGGTGCAGTGTCCTTGATGTCCTGAACTTGCTGCTTTTGGGCTCTCATTTTTGTTGGCTCTCTGAATGTATTTTGAATTTGAATGTTGTTGGGTATTTCTTTAGTGGGTCTTTCCCTTCAGCTGGTTACCTGAAGGTCACTTCACCCACCAGGTCTTATATGCTGTTGTGCAGGTACAGACAGATTATGTTGAAGCTGGTTCTTCTGCCTGTCTGAGGTTTGGGGGCTTCTCTCTTGCTATTGTTCAGTTGTTTGTTTTGGGTAATTTCTCCACCTTTCAGTTGTAATTCCAGATCGGCACTGGGAGGAGATTGGTGTGACTTCCGTTCACTCCTCCAACTCTTTTCCCACTGCCTATAGGCCAAAACTTTCTGGGTTCAGTCCCATATTTTGTCCAGACTATCTCAACCCCTTGCTTTCTTAAAGCTGTGTCCTTGAAAATGCTAAGTGCCATAAATTAAATGTTTGGTCATATTTTGAGAAAAACAGGCTAAAAATTTAAATTCTATTTAAAACTACTTCTGTGACTGACTTATTTCACTTAGCTTAATACTGTCCAGGCCCAGTCACACTGTCACAAAAGATAATATTTTCTTATTTTTTTATAACCAAGTAGTATTCTGTTATGTAAATATACCATAGATTTTTTTTATTTACTCATCTACCAGTGGGCACTTGGGCTGCTTCCAAATCTTGACTACTGTAAATAATGTTGCAATGAACATAGGGGTGAATATATTCTTTTGAATCAGTGTTTCAGGGTAAGCCAGTCAGAGAAAGACAAATACCATATGATTTCAGTGATATGTAGAATCTAGTGAACAAAATAAACTAACAAAGTAGAAACATACTCATAGATACAGAAAACAGACTGACAACTGTTAGAAGGGAGGGAGATTGGGAGGCTTGGTGAAAATGTGAAGGGATTAAGGAAAAAGAAAACAAACTAATAGACACAGACAACTGTACGGTGATTACCAGAGGGAAAGGGGTCAGGGGATGTCAGTGATGGTTAAAGGAAGATAAATGATGATGGAAGGAGACTTAACTTAGGGTGGTGAACACACAACTCAATATAATTGTATGCATGAAACTTACATAATTTTATTAAGCAATGTCACCTCAATAAATCCAAGAATAATTTAATGGAAAAAAACTACTTCTGGGTGCAGGAAGGGGCTATGAGAGTGTATGTGTCATATCTGAAAGGGTATTCTCTCCAGCAATCAGCCATGCTTCCCTCTGGAAAAGGATACTAGCAGCTGCAGGATGGGCACCTGTGTCCTACACCATATGTTCCTTAAATGTTTAAGTTATTGCAATAGATACGTATCATTGTACTTTTATGATTGAACCACCATGAACAGATGTATATAGAAAGAATTAGGGAAGGAAATATTAATAAATGCAATAAAACCCAAGATAGTAGAATTACTGAGTATATCTTAAATTTATTTTTATTTTATTTTTTAATTTTAATTGTTGTTCAACTACAGTTTTCTGCCTTTTACTCCCATCCCAGCCCACCCCTGCAGCCCTCCCAACCCCCCTCTCATTTCCACCTGCCCTCCCTTGTTTTTGTCCATGTGTCCTTTATACTTGTTACTGCAAAACTTTCCTCTTTTCCCCTGAAATTCCCTCCCTTCACCCCCCTGGTCACTGTCGGCCTGTTCGCAATTACAATGTCTTTGGTTATATTTTGCTTGCCTGTTTGTTTTGTTGATTAGGTTCCTGTTAAAGGTGAGATCATATGGTATTTGTCTTTCACTGCCTGGCTTATTTTGCTTAGCATAATGCTATTCAGTTCCATCCATGCTGTGGCAAAGGGTAGGAGCTCCTTTTTCCTTTCTGCTGCATAGAATTCCATTGTGTAAATGTACCATAGTTTTTTGACCCATTCATTTACTGATGAACACCTAGGTTGCTTCCAACACTTGACTATCGTAAATTGTGCTGCTATGAACATCGGGGTGCATAGGTTCTTTTGGGTTGGTGTTTCAGGGTTCTTAGGATATAATCTTAGCAGTGGAATTGTTGGGTCCAAAGGCATGTTCATTTTTAGTTTTTTTTAAAATTTTATTTCTTTATTTATCTTTAGAGGGGAAGGAGAAAGGGAGAGAAACATCAATGTATGGTTGCCTTTCGTGCATCCCCTGCTGGGAGTTGGCCTGCAGGGAACCAGCCTGCAACCCAGGCATGTTCCCTGACTGGGAATCGGACTGTAATCCTCTGGTTCACAGGCCCGCGCTCTATCCACTGAGCTACGCCAGCCAGGGCTCATTTTTAGTTTTTATTAGAAAACTTCAAACTGTGTTCCATAGTGGTTGTACCATTCTGCAATCCCACCAACAGTGAACTAGGACCCCTTTTACCCACAACCTCTCCAATATTTGTTCTTTGTTGCTTTGTTTATGATAGCCATTCTGACTGGTGTAAACTGGTATCTCATTGTGGTTTTAATTTGCATCTCTCTGATAGCTAGCAATACTAAGCATTTTTCATGTGTCTCTGGATCCTCTGTATGTACTCCTTGGAGAAGCATCTGTTGACTCCTTTGCCCACTTTTAATTAGGTTGCTTGTCTTAGAGTGGAGTTGTGTGAGTTCTTTGTATACTTTGGACATTAAACCCATGTCTGAGGTATCATTGGCAAATATGTTTTCCCATATAGTTGGTTCTTTTTAAATTTTAATATTGTTTTCTTTAGCCATTCAGAAGCTTTTAATTTTGATGAGATTCCATTTGTTTATCCTTTCCTTTATGTCCCTTGCTCTAGGGGACATATCAGTAAAAATGTTGCTACGTGAAATATCTAAGATTTTCCTGCCAATGTTCTCCTCTAGGACTTTAATGGTGTCATGGCTTATATTTAAGTCTTTTATCCACCTTGAATTTATTTTGGTGTATGGTGTAAGTTGGTGCTCAAGTTTCATTTTTTTGTGCATATCTGTGCAGTTCTCCCAACAGCATTTGTTGAAGAGGCTATTTTTACTTCATTTTATGTTGCTGCCCCCTTTATCAAATATAAATTGACTGTAGGGACTTGGGTTTATTTCTGGGCTCTCTATTCTGTTTCAGGTCTATGTGCCTGTTTTGATGCCAGTACCAGGCTGTTTTGATTACAGTGGCCTTGTAATACAGTTTGGTATATACCTTGCATTTAGTTCTAAAGTTTCTGTGGACCAAGTAAAATAGGAAACAAGAATGGATCATGAACTTTCACTTATTTCTCAAAGAAAGCATGAGAGGTACTTCTACTCTCTCAGTTAAAATTTCATGAGCCTATGTTATAATCACAATAAATAATATAGAAATGTTGAAAGACCACATACCTATTTTCTAGAATAGAAATATTTTTTAAATGTTCATGTCTTTTATTAACCCTTGATGAAAGATTAGCATCTGAAATGAAATGTAATTCATTGAGACATTTAACACAGTTCTCCATTTATCCAAACTGGAAATAAAGAGACAACTTTTTTCTATATTAATAAAATTTATTAGATATATTAAAATTAATATAAAAGATATGTTGCATGTAGATTGTTACAAAGCATAATGTACTACAAAATCATTCAATAAAATATGTAATTTTAAAACATAAATACATATTCTTGGCTTTCTTGTCTGAGGTCATTAATGGGTGAAATAAATTCCTGATTGATACATAATATGAACCTTGATTACATTTTTAAATATTCAGAAACAAGGAAGAAAAGCAAAACGAATGCAACATACTTATAATCTACTTCCATATGTAACAGTATTTTTCCTTCAATTGAATAATATATGTTTAGTGTTATATATAGAACTCTACAAATTAATAGCCACTGAATTAAATACAGTAAACTGTATGGTCTTTTATCACAGTGAGTGAGATCAATTATATATAGTTCTAGGTCTAGAGAAAGAGAGGAATTCAATAAGAGAGAAAACTCTAAAAAATAAACTTAGTAAAAGATACTGCTTTACAAAAATTAATATAAGATGGATCAAAGACCTAAATATAAGATCTGAAACAGTAAATTACACAGATAAAACATAGGTACTAAAATTATGAACCTTGGTCTTAGAGAAGAATTTATAAATTTAACCCCAAAGACAAGGGAAATAAAGGCAAAAATAAATGAATGGGATTGTATCAAACTAAAAAGCTTCTGCAGAGCTAAAAGAAACTGAAAATAAAACCAAAAGGCAACAACCAAATGGGAGAAGATACATGCAATCAACAGCTCCAACAAGGAGTTAGTATCCAAAATATATAAAGACCCCATACAACTCAACACCAAAAAAAAANAGAAAGAATTAGGAAGGAAATATTAATAAATGCAATAAAACCCAAGATAGTAGAATTACTGAGTATATCTTACATTTATTTTTATTCTATTTTTTAATTTTAATTGTTGTTCAACTACAGTTTTCTGCCTTTTACTCCCATCCCAGCCCACCCCTGCAGCCCTCCCAACCCCCCTCTCATTTCCACCCCCCCTCCCTTGTTTTTGTCCATGTGTCCTTCATACTTGTTACTGCAAAACTTTCCCCTTTTCCCCTGAAATTCTCTCCCTTAATCCCCCTGGTCACTGTCACCCTGTTCGCAATTACAATGTCTTTGGTTATATTTTGCTTGCTTGTTTGTTTTGTTGATTAGGTTCCTGTTAAAGGTGAGATCATATGGTATTTGTCTTTCACTGCCTGGCTTATTTTGCTTAGCATAATGCTATTCAGTTCCATCCATGCTGTGGCAAAGGGTAGGAGCTCCTTTTTCCTTTCTGCAGCATAGAATTCCATTGTGTAAATGTACCATAGTTTTTTGACCCATTCATTTACTGATGAACACCTAGGTTGCTTCCAACACTTGGCTATCGTAAATTGTGCTGCTATGAACATCAGGGTGCATAGGTTCTTTTGAATTGGTGTTTCAGGGTTCTTAGGATATAATCTTAGCAGTGGAATTGTTGGGTCAAAAGGCATGTTCATTTTTAGTTTTTATTAGAAAACTTCAAACTGTGTTCCATAGTGGTTGTACCATTCTGCAATCCCACCAACAGTGAACTAGGACCCCTTTTCCCCACAACCTCTCCAACATTTGTTGTTTGTTGCTTTGTTTATGATAGCCATTCTGACTGGTGTAAACTGGTATCTCATTGTGGTTTTAATTTGCATCTCTCTGATAGCTAGCAATACTAAGCATTTTTTATGTGTCTCTGGATCCTCTGTATGTACTCCTTGGAGAAGCATCTATTGAACTCCTTTGCCCATTTTTAATTAGGTTGCTTGTCTTCTTAGAGTGGAGTCGTGTGAGTTCTTTGTGTATTTTGGAAATTAAACCTTTGTCTGAGTTATCATTGGCAAATATGTTTTCCCATATGGTTGGTTCTTTTTAAATTTTAATATTGTTTTCTTTAGCCATGCAGAAGCTTTTAATTTTGATGAGATTCCATTTGTTTATCCTTTCCTTTATGTCCCTTGCTCTAGGGGACATATCAGTAAAAATGTTGCTACGTGAAATATCTAAGATTTTCCTGCCAATGTTCTCCTCTAGGACTTTAATGGTGTCATGGCTTATATTTAAGTCTTTTATCCACCTTGAATTTATTTTGGTGTATGGTGTAAGTTGATGCTCAAGTTTCTTTTTTTTTGTGCATAGCTGTCCAGCTCTCCCAACACCATTTGTTGAAGAGGCTATTTTTACTTCATTTTATGTTGCTGCCCCCTTTATCAAATATTAATTGACTGTAGAGACTTGGGTTTATCTCTGGGCTCTCTATTCTGTTTCAGGTCTATGTGCCTGTTTTGATGCCAGTACCAGGTTGTTTTGATTACAGTGGCCTTGTAATACAGTTTGGTATATACCTTGCATTTAGTTCTAAAGTTTCTGTGGACCAAGTAAAATAGGAAACAAGAATGGATCATGAACTTTCACTTATTTCTCAAAGAAAGCATGAGAGGTACTTTTACTCTCTCAGTTAAAATTTCATGAGCCTATGTTATAATCACAATAAATAATATAGAAATGTTGAAAGACCACATACCTATTTTCTAGAATAGAAATATTTTTTAAATGTTCATGTCTTTTATTAACCCTTGATGAAAGATTAGCATCTGAAATGAAATGTAATTCATTGAGACATTTAACACAGTTCTCCATTTATCCAAACTGGAAATAAAGAGACAACTTTTTTCTATATTAATAAAATTTATTAGATATATTAAAATTAATATAAAAGATATGTTGCATGTAGATTGTTACAAAGCATAATGTACTACAAAATCATTCAATAAAATATGTAATTTTAAAACATAAATACATATTCTTGGCTTTCTTGTCTGAGGTCATTAATGGGTGAAATAAATTCCTGATTGATACATAATATGAACCTTGATTACATTTTTAAATATTCAGAAACAAGGAAGAAAAGCAAAACGAATGCAACATACTTATAATCTACTTCCATATGTAACAGTATTTTTCCTTCAATTGAATAATATATGTTTAGTGTTATATATAGAACTCTACAAATTAATAGCCACTGAATTAAATACAGTAAACTGTATGGTCTTTTATCACAGTGAGTGAGATCAATTATATATAGTTCTAGGTCTAGAGAAAGAGAGGAATTCAATAAGAGAGAAAACTCTAAAAAATAAACTTAGTAAAAGATACTGCTTTACAAAAATTAATATAAGATGGATCAAAGACCTAAATATAAGATCTGAAACAGTAAATTACACAGATAAAACATAGGTACTAAAATTATGAACCTTGGTCTTAGAGAAGAATTTATAAATTTAACCCCAAAGACAAGGGAAATAAAGGCAAAAATAAATGAATGGGATTGTATCAAACTAAAAAGCTTCTGCAGAGCTAAAAGAAACTGAAAATAAAACCAAAAGGCAACAACCAAATGGGAGAAGATACATGCAATCAACAGCTCCAACAAGGAGTTAGTATCCAAAATATATAAAGACCCCATACAACTCAACACCAACAAAAAAAAAATCCAATTTTTAATCCAATTTTTTAAAAATCCAATTAAAAAAACAACCCAATGGACAGAGGACCTGAGCAGACACCATCCCCCCAAAAAGGCATACAATGGCCAACAAACATGAAAGATGCTCAACTGCATTAGTTATTAAGGAAATGCATTTCAAAACTATGAGATGTCAGCTCACACCTGTTAGGATGACTAGTAATAACAAGTGTTGGAGAGGTTGTGGAGAAAAAGGAACCCTGATTCACTGCTTGTGGGAATGGAAACTGGTACAGCCACTGTGGAGTACAGTATGGAAGTTTCCCAAAATATTCAGAACAGAACTACCATATAGCCCAGCAACCCCCTTCTGAGTATGTACCCAGAAAATTTGAAAACACTTATTCACATATATATATATATGCACCCCTATGTTCATTGCAGCTTTATTCACAATAGCAAAGAAATGGAAACCCCAAAGTGTCCTTCAGTGATGACTGGACAAACACAGGGCTAATGCTGGCCTGTGTTCTCTGGATGGACTCCAGCAGCTGACATGGGGCAATGTGGAAGGAGTGAAAGATGAATCTTCAAAGGGTCTGAAACAGATATTTTATGAACTATCAGGATTCAATTTTGACAAGACTGTGGGTATATTGGGGAGTGAGGGAAAGAAAGGGCATCCCAAAACCAAATGCTGAGCATCCAAAAAAATCATTTGTTATGGCCAATTGAATTATAAAATGAGGAGCATCAGGTGCCATCGGGGACATAATCCTGGAACAGGTTAATCCTTTGTCATTAGTCAGTTTATCCTCTCATTTTCCAGGAGAAAATAGTTAACTATTTCTACATAGGAGAAGTGTTGGAGCCACATGGCAGTAAACAATAATTTGATGAAAAGAGAATTTTATGGGAGGTATTGTCCCTCCTTTACATATTTGCAAATCTAGTATTCTCACAGTCAGAAAAAAAATTTAATATCTATCCCTCACATATTTTTGCCACAATGATGTTATCTCCTCACTATTTGGTAAATATTACCTGAGAACCTACCACATGTACATGCACATACATATACAATTTAGTTAGGGATGCTCAATTCACAAAATACATATTGAATACTTCCTGTGTGCACAAAATTCTGTTAATGCTGAGGATAAAAAGATTATATATATATATATATATATATATATATATATATGATTTAGATCCTATTTTAAAAGAAACTAAAATCCACAGTGAAGGTAGACATTTTAAATTAATATAAAACAAGGTGAAAATATCTATAATAGATAAGGCATCTATAAAAACAATTAAAACACAAATTGGCAACATTTTCAAGATGAAACAAAATGGTTAAAATTAAGTACAAACTGATAATGTAAAACAGAAAGGAAACATTTGTATAAATGTAAGTTCTAGAGGAAGTGAGAGTTAAACAGAGGAATAGTTATGTTTCAAGCTGGTTAGGAACTAGCTAGGGAGCGAGAACAACAGTGAAAACCATGTGTGTGTGTGTTGGGGTGGGGAGGAGTGATGACTACAAGGTGGTAGAGATAAGTCCTGTTTAACAGAAACTGAAATTCCTCTTTAAGTAATTCTGAGAGATCAGTAGATGTGCAGAGATGAACTAGGAAAGGCATTGAAAAAATAGTAAAGAGATTACATGGTTCAGAAAGATGGAAATGGGAGCAGAGAAAAATGTTAACTATGAACACCTCTAGCTGTACAAAATACCTCTAGCTGTATAAAAAGTAGATATGAGGGAATTGGGCATAGAGATTAGTGTGATGACAGTAGGAACAGACCTCAGGAATGGATCGTGCGAATACCATGTATCTTTTGAGTTCCCAGATATGCATTAAAAACTGGGTTTTGATGAAGAAGGGTAACACCAAAGGATCAATCCTCATATCAGTGGAGGTCTGGTTCTTTTTTTGGGTAGAAACACTTTGGAGAAAAAGGGAGGAAAGAGAGGAAGAGGGAGAAGGAGAGAAAATTACTAAAAATCAGCATCCATTCTCAGATAACTGTTTTTTTTTCTTTTCTATAACCAGTGGGAATAAAGAGTGAGACAGCGTCACTTGTCTCCAGCAGATTTCTCTGACCAGTAGGTCTTATTTAGTCTTGGGTAGAAATCGAGAAAGGCAGGATGACTGAGATGGATGTTGATTAAAAAGGCACTGGATGAAAAAGCTATGGTACAGCCCTGGCTGGTGTAGCTCAGTGGATTGAGCGCGGGCCTGCAAACCAGAGGATCGAGGTTCGATTCCCAGTCAGGGCACATACCTGGGTTGCAGGCTTGTTCCCTGCAGGCCAACTCCCAGCAGGCCAACTCCCAGCAGGGGATGCACAAAAGGCAACCATACATTGATGTTTCTCTCCCTCTCCTTCCTCTCTAAAGATAAATAAATAAAATTTAAAAAAGCTATGGTACATTTACACAATGGAATTCTATCCTGCAGAAAGGAAGAAGGAGCTCCTACCCTTTGCACATCATGGATGGAACTGGAAAGCATTATGCTGAGCGAAATAAGCCAGGCAGTGAGACAAATACCATATGATATCACCGTTAACAGGAATCTAAACAACAAAACAAACAAGCAAGCAAAATATGACCAAAGACACTCAAATACGGAACAGGCTGACAGGGACCAGAGGGGAGAGGGGAGAGAATCACAGGGGAAAAGGGGATGGATTCACATGAACAAGTATAAAGGACACATGGACAATAATTAAGGTGGGGGTTGGAAATGGGAGGGAGGTGGGGAGCACTGCGGGGGCAGGGCTGGGAATATAAGACAGAAAACTGTACTTGAACAAGAATTTAAATAAGTAAGTAAGTAAGTAAGTAAATAAATAAATAAATAAATAAAAAGGCAGAAAATTTCCTTTGGTAGAGTGAATAAGGAGGTGGTTAGGTGGTTAGTGAGGAGGGACTATTTACAGAGTAAAGCTAAACATGGAGTGAGGACTGGAGGAGCTGGGCATTTAGATTGATGGAGACATGACACCTGATTTTTTATAGCTATATGGGAAGTTCCTGGCTATGATTAAAAAGAACAAATAAAAAACTGTGGACACTGATAGCTCGCTGCTATTCCTGTCATAGAGCAGGTGGAGACTGTGAATGAAATCTGTTAGCCCAACTCTGGTTGTCACGGATTTTCACAGACAAACGAAAGATAAGTCAAATAATAAGTTACCATTTCCTTTCTACCAGGCACTGAGTTATGTACTTCCAGACAGTCTATTCATTTAATTCTCATCATAGCCTTGCAATGAGTGGATTGTATTACACTGTATTTTCAGTTAACTGCTGTATCCTGAGCACACTGAAAAATACTGATCACTTAGTAGTGATCAATAAAGACTGATTACTAAGATCTGATCAAGATATTAATTATTTTATATTTATAATAGTTTATAGTGAAATAAAGCATGCATAAAGCATAAATGTACAACTTAACTGATCATTATGTCAACATCCATGGAACCACCACACAGATCAAGAAACAGAACATGGGGCCAATAGCCCACAAGCCAGTTAACCTGCCTCTGCCCATCCACACTGCTCCCCTTCCCCACCGAGACAGCTCACTATCCAGGCTTCTACAGCCATCACTTCCTTGCTTTTCAGTGGCCCTCCCCAAGGTGGTATTTATCTCTAAACATGCTTAGTAGAATCACATAAAGTGAATCACACAGTAAGTTCTCTTTTGTGAGCATATTGTTTTTAATTGAGCAGCCAGGAAAAGATGGTCTTATCAGTTACTGCTGATTGATCAACTGAGTATCATTATTGAAAAAAGTAAATGAAATTTGACACCCATCTCACACCAACCACAGAATTAATTCCAGTAAAATTGTATTTCTGTATGTAACAAAGTAATGCAATAAAGCCCTAGAAGATAATATTAAGGAATATCTTTATAACATTTAAGGAAAAAAATTTTTGTTGTTGAATTTATTGGGGTGATATTGACTAATAAAATTGCGTAGGTTTTACCCTGGCTGGTGTGGCTCAGGGAACTGAGCACCGGCCTGCGACCAAAGAGTCAGCAGTTCAATTCCCAGTCAGGGCACATGCCTAGGTCGCAGGCCAGGTACCCAGTAGAAGCTGCTCAAGAGACAGCCACACATTTATGTTTCTCTCCCTCTCTTTGTCCCTCCCTTCCTCTATGTCTAAAATAAATAAAATATTTTAAAAAACTATATACATTTCATGTGTAAAATTCTATAATACATCATCTGTATATTGTATTGTGTGTTCACCACCCCAAGTCAAGTCTCCTTCCATTACCATTTATCCCTTCATTACCTTCTTCTACTTCCCCTCACCCCTCTTTCCTTCTGGGAATCACCATACTGTTTGTGTTTATGAGTTTGTTTGTTTGTTTGTTTGTTTTGCTTAATCCCTTCACCCATTTCATCCAGATCCTCAATACTCCTCCCCTCTGATAGCTGTCTGTCTGTTCCATGTATCCATGACTCTGTTTCTATTTTGTTCATCAGTTTATTTTGTTCATAGATTACACATATAAGTAAGATCATATAGTATCTTCTTTCTCTGACTGGCTTATTTCCCTTAGCATAATAATCTCTGGGTCCATTCACATTGTCACGAATGGTAAGATTCCCTTCTCTTTTACAGCAGAGTACTATTCCATCGTGTAACTGCACCACAGCTTCTTAATCCATTCATCTACTGATGGGCACTTGGGCTGCAATGAACATAGGGTGCGTATATTCTTTTTGATTAGTGTTTTCAGTTTCAATGGACACAATCCCAGAAATAGAATCTCTGGATCATAAGGCAGTTTCTCCACACTGTTACCTCCATACAGGAGGAAGGTAACTCCACACCATTTTCCACAGTGGCTGCACCAGTCTGCATTCCCACCAACAGTGCACAGGGCTCCCTTTCCTCCACATTCTCATCAATACTTGTTTGTTGATTTATTGATGATGGCCACTCTGACAGATGTGAGGTGAAGGAGAAAAGTATTTTTAAAGTAGAATCCAAAGTTCACTAATCATATAAAAAGGATTGATCAGTAAGCACAAGTATAACATTGAAATAGAGATAGTGAGAAATTATTGGGACTAGTGAGTGCCATGGGCTACACTAGGAAAACTCCTAAGGATCTTCAATGAGCACGTCATACAGGGGCTGGAAGCCTCTCAGTCTCTGGTTAGGAAAGAGAAATGAGAATGATGGAGGAGCATGGCCTCAGATACTTCGGAAATCACTGAGGGAAAAGAGGCAGTTAAATCTAGGGAACAAGTTGATAAGTAAAATGTGCAAATGCAAAGAGGGGAGGGGAGGGGAGGGGAGAATAGCCTCAGAGATTACCTCCCTACTCATCACTTTGAAAGTCAGAAAAGGAAACTCTTCCTAACACCCATCTTAATTTGCTCTTGATGCAATGACATCAATTGAAAAGTGAAATTCACCTGATCACCTGCAAATGTCAAGCATTATGCTAAATGCTCTGTAAACCATGGAAACATGGAACATAACTGGTGAAATTCACAAAGCAAATGCTTATTGAACACCTTCTTTGTTCAAAAGAGTGTGCTGGAGGCTGGAATACCAAGATGGAGACCTCGGGAGGACCAACATCTACCGGAAAAAAGCACACATGCAGCACTTACTCCCTGAGTCAGAGACTGTGTGATCTTTGGGGGCCATCCTCCCTCAGGTCCCAGAGAAACTCCTGGCTCAGAGCAGGGGACCATTAATAGTAGTTGAATTGATGAACAATTTATTAAGAGTAAATATAAGCATTATAAATTACAATAAAAATACAAGTGATTATAATTAAAAAGTAACAAGATTTTTAAATAGTAGAAATAGGAGGCATTCACGTAGGTTGGAGTGTTTATGCAAAATATGAAAATGTAGCTCATTTGCAGAAGTGAAACTTGATGCAGAGAAGAACAATATGATTCAGAGCAGTACCAGGCAGGGGAGGTGAATTAACTTAAGAAAATTAATGTAAGGAGATTTCCTGGAGTGAACGCTCAGATTAAACAGTGACCGATGAGAGCAGATACGTTGAGAGGACCTGTTGTAGGAAAGGCCGTGGAGCCTGGACAGAGCAGTTACTTCTTCAGGGAGGTGATGAACTGAAATGTACAAATACAAAGCCAGGCGTTGTATATGTACAGGAAGAGCAAGACTAGGGAGGTGGCAGTGAGACCAGGGAGCTTTATTTCCAAAAGTTCTGTGTCTACAAACTTGCTCTATTGGATGAGTAGGGAAAGAAAATGGAGAGCATTCTAGAGCTGTTTCTTTTCTTCCCCCAGGAATAGCATCCAAAGATTCAGTCCTTGAATCCCATATGCTTCTCCTAGACTCTATTTTTTTTTTAAGATGAAGCTGACTGATTTGCTAGACTAAGGCCCTTTATGAAAATTCCCATTACGTAACAATTTCCTTTTCATTCAGCCAATGAGTGAGCAACGTCACTCGTCTCCACCACATAATGCCACTGCAGTGGTCCTAGTGGTGCCAGACAGGGGGCCTGACCCTGAGTGGGTCTGCCTCGGGCTGGCCAGTAGAGTGCGGTTCTTGACTTTGCGCAGGAAAGCTTTCACAACCCAAGTCCAGGTGACTGAGAGTAAGGGGGCAGTGAAACAAGGAAGGGCTTAGCACAGAAGATGGAACAGGAGAGCCTAGCAGGGCTGCTTTGCGCACGGGGAAGTTAGAGAAAAGGGGGCTTTGGGGATGTGCTCAGGGGGTCACCTCTGTACAAGCTGTTGCTGCCCATTGCTCCCCTGGTTTCACATGGGGTCCCTAAGAGTTTAGGAGATGCGTGTCTTGGGGCAGGAGAGCAGTGAGGGAAGAAGAGCGGAAAGGGAGCTGGTCCCCAGAGGGAGAGCACACCCGGGGTCTTTTACTTGAGGCTTTTCTCTCTCTCTCTTTCAAGTGGGAATCTTAGGGGAGGACTCAGGGGAGGGTTTTAGCAAAATATTCATCAGTTTGCCAGGTGTGCTCTCTCAGGCTCATGGCCTCTAGTGATGGCTCAGCACCAGGGCAGGGGGTCATTAGGCACTACACTTGTTCCTGGCGTTGCCCACCTGGTTTCGCTGCTTTTCTGGGCCTGGAGCTAAAAGACAACTGAGGCCCAGGTGTTATCTTTAGTGAGGTGGCCTTCTGTATCTGGCTGTAAATTGCTCAGCCATTTGTTCAGCTATCGGTCTCAGGCACCCTGTTCCACTTGCCAAGGAATTTTTTTAGCTTCTTACTGTCCTGCTTCACTAGCATGAGTCTGGTTTCAAGGTCCTAGGAGAAACTGAAGTAGGGTGGGTTACGAGTTATATGGTGGGAGGAAGGTCTAATATCTGGAGTTGGTGGGAAGAAATGGGATATGTCTCTGTGGATTGCCTTTGCTTTCCAAGCATGATTTAATGAATGGGTGTAGAGTACTATAATCAGGATACTTCTTCCTTTTCAGGCATTATTGGAAAGCTCCTGGTCAGGATTAAGTGGAAAGGAAAATGTTACAATGCTAACATTTCACTGCTCATAGAAAATTAATCTCTATGATCAGGACAAGATTGGGAAGACAGGACAGAGCTAAGAAGAGAAAGAGAGAGAAAGGACCATCTCTCCACCTGCTGGTTATCATGAAAAAGTGCAGGGTCAGTGATGGAAAATAAAATCAAAATCAACAATTCTAGTCCCTAATTAGGCATTTCTCAATTTTTTAAATTAACCTTTGTAACAGTTCTGAAAATAACATGTTATAGCACTTGGGAGGTGATAGTAGGAATATGGAATATCTTAACTTCAAAAAGAAAAATATTCTCCTTGGAGAACACAAATTTCATAAAAGTGTATTAGTGCTACAAATGTGCAAGACATTCTTCAAGGCACTGGTATTACAAAAACGAATGGGATCTGCAGATCTTGTTTCTCAATGGTTCAGCACCTACATAATCTTGCAGTAACACACTGTAACAAGAGCTTCAATAAATTTGTTTAGGAAAAATCAGGACTTCCAACCAAGATGGAGGCATGGGTAGACAAACTGTGCCTCCTTGCACAACCAAAAGAAGGACAATAACAAAAACCAATCAGAACTGAGAGAACATCAAACTACATGGAAATCTGACAACCAAAGAGTTAAAAATGAAGCATCTATCCAGACTGGTAAGAGGGGCGGAGACGAGCAGCCCAGTGGAGGGAACTTGTAGCAAAGTGGTGGTAGAGAGCCGGGGTGGTCAGGGCGGTGGCTGGCGGACCCAGTGTGGAGCGGGGTGAGCAAGACAGTAGCTGGTGGACCAGCAAGGTGGCCGCTGGTGGAGCAGGTAATCCCACATTCACATGCGGGTAAACCAGGAGGAATACCTGAGGAGTGAGACAGACCTCATGGCTTGGGGTCCCAGCACAGGGAAATGAAGCCACAAACCACTGATTGAAAACACCTGTGGGGGTTGAGCCAGCAGCAGGAGAGACTCCCAGCCTCACAGGAGAGTTCATTGGAGAGACCCATAGGGTCCTAGACCAGACACAGGCCAAACCACCCAGGAGTCAGTGCCAAAAGGGCCCACTTTGCTTCTGGGTAGCAAGGAAAGTGACTGAAATCCAGCAGAGAGTGGAGCAGGCACCACTGTTTCCTCTCAACCCCTCTCCCACATATGTCATCACAACACAGGGATGTGGGTTGCCCCACCCTAGTGAACACCTAAGGCTCCACCCCTCACTACATGACAGGTACACCAAGACAAAAAAAATTGGCCAAAATGAAAGAACAGATCAAAGCTCCAGAAAAAATACAACCTAGCGACGAAAAGATAGCCAACCTATCAGATGCACAGTTCAAAGCACTGGTAATCAAGATGCTCACAAGATTGGTTGAATTTGGTCACAAATTAGATGAAAAAATGAAGGCAATGCTAGGTGAAATAAAGGAAATGTACAAGGAACCAACAGTGACAGAAGGAAACTGGAACTCAAATCAACGGTGTAGACCAGAGGGAAGAAAGAAATATCCAACCAGAAAAGAATGAAGAAACAAGTATTCAAAAAAAAAATGAGGAGAGGCTTAGGAACCTCCAGGACATCTTTAAACATTCCAACATCTGAATTATAGGAGTGCCAGAAGGAGAAGAGGAAGAGCAAGAAACTGAAAACTTATTTGAACAAATAATAAAGGAGAACTTCCCCAGTCTGGCAAAGGAAATAGACTTCTGGGAACTCCAGGAAGCTCAGAGAGTCCCAAAGAAGTTGGACCCAAGGAGGAACACACCAAGGCACATTATAAGTACATTATCCAAGAATAAAATAAAGGAGAGAATCCTAGAAGCAGCAAGAGAAAAAAAGACAAAGGACCTACAAAGGAGTTCCCATCACACTGTCAGCTGATTTCTCAAAAAAGACCTTACAGGCAAGAAGGGGCTGGAAAGAAGCATTCCAAGTCACAAATGGCCTACATCCAAGATGACTCCATCCAGCAAAGCTGTCATTTAGAATGGAAGGGCAGATAGAGTGCTTCTCGGATAAGGTCAAATTAAAGGAGTTCATCATCACCCAAGCCCTTATTATATGAAATGTTAAAGGGATTTATCTAAGAAAAAGAAGAAAAAAGTATAAACAGTAAAATGACAACAAACTCACAGTTATTAACAACCACACCTAAAACAAAAACAAAAACAAACTAAGCAAACAACTAGCACAGGAACAGAACCACAGAAATGAAGATCACATGGAGGGTTATCAACAGGCAAGTGCGGGGAGGAGATAGAGGGAAGAGGTACAGAGAATAAGTAGCATAGACGGTGGGGAGAAAATAGACAGGGGGAGGGCAAGAATAATATGGGAAATGCAGAAGCTAAAGAACTTATAAGTATGACACATGGACATGAACTAAAGGGAGGGAATGTGAGTGGGAGAGGGTGTGCAGGGTGGAAGGGAATAAAGGGGAGAATGGGACAACTGTAATAGCATAATGAGTAAAATATATTTAAAAATAAAATAAAAATAATTTTTAAAACATACAGTGACAGCATAAATTGGTGGAGCCACTAGTTTTCAAAGGTGGACAAAATTTGTTGAAATGTTTTACAAATCTATAAGAACTTTAAAAATTAAAGAATGGAGTTCTCTGTTATCTGAGATGGCAAGACTCATAAAAAAAGGGAGTATAATTCAGGTTGGTTAAAAGAGAAGGGAAAAAGGAAACACACTAAAATGACAAGCAGGGAGGGCAAAGGATGAAGATGGAAGAGTCCTGTCTGATATGAGAGAAAAGTTTTCAATGAGGAGTGAGAACGGATATAAAGAGTGGAACCACCTCAATGAAGGGAAAGAATTGTACAGCTGCAGTAGAAAGGGAAATGAACCAATAAGTCATCTTGGTAACTCCAGGGTGGTCAGAAGGCTAGAAAGTGACAGAAGGGAGGGTTTGGATTTACTGAGCACTAATATTCTCATAACTGTGCCAGGAAATACCATCCGTTAAAAAGAGAAAGTGGAGTCTTTTCAGAAAGAACTCATCTTCCTTCTTCTCAGAGATAGTACTTACAGACTCAAGCCTCAAACCCAGAACCTGCCTCAACAGTTAATTAAGGTTCAAGTTAAATCTTTTGGGGAAGGCACTCCAGCTTTTTGCACTGAGGCATTTTAAGAAAGAAAAACATTCCTGAAAATCCCCATCCCTTCATCGATCTTTCTCTTCAACCAATAGGGATAGAAAGTGAAGCAGCATCACTTGTCTCCAACAGAAGTATCTGTTGGGGACAGATGGTCTGATCTGATGCCAGGTCCTGGGAGGCAGGTGGAAAAGGGCCACGATGACCACGGTGTGGTGAGTGGAACAGCTGACAACTATTTTCATGGAGAGAATTAATATGCCATGTGGAGAGCCAAAATACCATGATTTATAGTTGTGAAGCAGAGTGGAGAGTGAGGATCTGAGTACTCAGTATTGGGTGGGGAGGGGACGAGGGACGATACCTGATACTGTTCGTGCATCTGTGAACTCTCCCTGCTAGAGATGCGTGAGTGCCTGTGGTGGATGAGAAGGAAACTGAGAAAAAGCCCCTGATCTCACATGCTGATTGTCACCGGACAATTTGAGGGAGCTGTGTTATCACACACTGATTGTCTCGTCCAGTGTGCTTCAAGGTGTATTATCTCTCAGTCCTTGTGACAGACTTGCATTTTTGTCAGCTGCTGAATCTTCCACACCTACAATACTTCTTAACATTCAGTAAATATCCAGTCAATTAATAAATAAATGGGATACTAAGAATTATGTAGTTTAAGAGATAAAATATTATAATTATTAGGATGCAAACCCAGTTCTAAGTCCAAAATCCAGGAATTAAATTTATTAGGTTTTCTGAGATCAGAAGAATGTCCAGAATAAAAACTAACTGCATCTTCATTTTATGGATTTCACATTCCTCACCCTAATTTTTTCTTCTAATATAAATTATTCTGGAGCTCGGTTAGTGAATATATATTGTAAGGTAAAAAAGCACTGTGTTCATTATCATGAGATCAGAATTCGGGCACTTAATCTATATGATGGTCCAATGACTTATTCTTTTGAGTTTCTATTTCCTCATTGAAATTAAGGGCTTGAATTACATTTTTTATGTTAATGATGTGGGAAAAACTTGATTCTTCCTGCCAAGGCAGTAAAGAATTATAGATCAGTAAGTCTATTAGTATGCAAACAAAGTTTATTAGTAGTATGTTCTCAGGGAAGAGAATGGCCTTGCCCAGGTCAGGGAGAAGGCCATAGGCAAAGGGCAAAGCAAGGCAAGGCCTCAGGTCCTTCATCCTGAGGACGTATATAGTTGGTGGGATGGGGTGAGGGTTACATATCGATTGGTGGGTAAAGGTGGTGCCAGCTTTCCCTCGTGGGGGATGTGATTCCATGATCCCTTAAACATAGGTATCCCAGCAGGGGTGTCCAAACTTTTGGCATCTCTGGGCCACACTAGAAGAAGAAGACATTAAGTANAGAGTGAGGATCTGAGTACTCAGTATTGGGTGGGGAGGGGACGAGGGACGATACCTGATACTGTTCGTGCATCTGTGAACTCTCCCTGCTAGAGATGCGTGAGTGCCTGTGGTGGATGAGAAGGAAACTGAGAAAAAGCCCCTGATCCCACGTGCTGATTGTCACTGGACAATTTGAGGAAGCTGTATTATCACACACTGATTGTCTCATCCAGTGTGCTTCAAGGTGTATTATCTCTCAGTCCTTGTGACAGACTTGCATTTTTGTCAGCTGCTGAATCTTCCACACCTACAATACTTCTTAACATTCAGTAAATATCCAGTCAATTAATAAATAAATGGGATACTAAGAATTATGTAGTTTAAAAGATAAAATATTATAATTATTAGGAGTCAAACCCAGTTCTAAGTCCAAAATCCAGGAATTAAATTTATTAGGTTTTCTGAGATCAGAAGAATATCCAGAATAAAAACTAACTGCATCTTCATTTTATGGATTTCACACTCCTCAGCCTAACTTTTTCTTCCAATATAAATTATTCTGGAGCTCGGTTAGTGAATATATATTGTAAGGTAAAAAAGCACTGTGTTCATTATCATGAGATCAGAATTTGGGCACTTAATCTATATGATGGTCCAATGATTTACTCTTTTGAGTTTCTATTTCCTCATTGAAATTAAGGGCTTGAATTACATTTTTTATGTTAATGATGTGGGGAAAACTTAATTCTTCCTGCCAAGGCAGTAAAGAATTACAGATCAGTAAGTCTATTAGTATGCAAACAAAGTTTATTAGTAGTATGTTCTCAGGGAAGAGAATGGCCTTGCCCAGGTCGGGGAGAAGGCCATAGGCAAAGGGCAAAGCAAGGCAAGGCCTCAGGTCCTTCATCCTGAGGACATATATAGTTGGTGGGATGGGGTGAGGGTTACATATCGATTGGTGGGTAAAGGTGGTGCCAGCTTTCCCTGGTGGGGGATGTGATGCTATGATCCCTTAAACATAGGTATCCCAGCAGGGGTGTCCAAATTTTTGGCATCTCTGGGCCACACTGGAAGAAGAAGACATTAAGTACATTGCAAAACTTAACCACAAAAAAATCTCATAATGTTTTAAGTAAATTGACCGTTTGTGTTGGGCCAAATTCATAGCCATCCAGAGCTGCATGCGGCCCTGGAACCATAGGTTGGACACCTCTGAGGGTTCTTAGCCAAGATTCTTATCTTGCTCCAGAACACATTTGACCTTCTTTTTGCAAAACAAATATGTGACAGGAGGCAGTTAATTAAAGTTGAGGCAGTTACCCAAAGCTTTTTATGGGTTCTTTGTGTAAACACTGTGAAACCCCTTATAAAACAGTGACCATAGGCACGCAATTAAGTTGTTTTATGGGCTTCTTCTTTGGGCACTATGGACCCCTCCTCTTCCCCCCTCCAGATGTTGGGATGAATACACAGTTTCTAAGGCCTCTTTTACCAGATAGTGGAAACGATACATACAGAACTTCAAGGGCTCCCCTCCTCCTGTGCTATCGTGATGTTTCTTGTGGTGTTAGAACTCCCGCCAATCTTACTACACCAGGCTCAGGACTGCTGAGCTAGTGAGTGAGACATGTCTCCCTCCTGTCCCCTGACTTGGTTTACTATCTGTCCTAACATTAACAACTAACTGGTTCCTGGAATATGACAAATATTAATAAACATTCCGTTTTTTATTCCACTGTTATGATTATTTCAATAACTAAAAGTAATTAAATGAAAGAGAAGGAAACAGCCTGAAAATTAACTTCATCAAAAAATAAGGGCAATATCTTTAATTATCCAGAGGAAAATAATTCTTTAATATGTCCAAACAATATGCTAAAAAAATATTAGTTATTGGGGGATTCTACATCAAGCATCCCTTACAGGTAAGACAGGACATGATTTGTAGAAACTGTTCTTGGGGTGACTGTGCTCACTGTAATTCAGGGTTAGCCGGTACACTGCTAGTGTTCTTGCTACCTATCATAGAAATATAGAATAAGGCCTTCACTCTTTTGGTGAAAAATAATGTCTTTCAAAGGAGTCAAAAATATTTGTATCTTTACAAGATATGTTAGAGGAAATTTCTTAGGTGAAACCAAGCAAAGAGCACTTCCAGAGGTAATTATGTAATTATAAAAAAACACTATAAAAACATATTTTTCTCATTTCTTCTCTTTACTGATTTGAAAATCAATTGTATAAAATAAATACATGTAATGCTCTATGGAGTTTATATCATATAGAAATATATGTGCAATACAGTTGCCAATAACAACACAAAGGAAATGGGTGAAAGCAAGACTATGATGGGTGAAGGAAATAATGACAGATGATGAAGTAATCACCACAAAAATGTAGCGCTGTGGTTGCGATATTCACAAATGTAATACACATGACAGCAATGCCCCATAATGATGGGAAAGGAAATAGAGCTTTGTAGGAAGGACATTTCTATGTATTACTGGAATCAAGTTAGCATAATACTGAAACTGATTATTTTAAGTTAACATGTGTATGGTAAACCCTAGATTAATCGCTCATACATATATACATTAAAATATTACATTAAAATATTTATTCAGTGTAAAAGTGTAATAAAGGTACAACAGAGGAAGAAAAAAGAAATGAGACAGAAAAAATAAAATGGCAGATGTAGATCCAACAATATAAAAATAACTTTAAATGTGAATGGATTAAACAATTAATCAAAAGGCAGATGATCAAACTGGACAGAAAAAGTGATCTGACCATATGTTGTTTATAGGAGATACACTTTACTCAAACACACAAATAGATTCAAAGTAAAAGGATGAGTAAAAGATACATCATGAAAGCAACAACCAGAGGAAAGGTAGAATGGATACACTGTTAAACAAGTAGACTTTAAAATGGAAGGTCTTACTAAAGCCAAATAAGAACATACGAGAGGGTACCCCCCCCAAAACTGGAATTCATTTATTAAAAAATTGCATATTTAATCTTACATGTTTAAACTTCATTCACCTTCAAAGTAGTCCCCATTTGATGCAGTACATCTATTGAGACCTTTTCTACTGCTCAGGACGATTTTGAACTTGTCGACTTTGATGCCTGTTAGTGCTTCTGCCATTTCTGTTGCTGTTGTTGTTTATTTGTTTCACCTCTTCCCCATCAGCAAAATGGCAGGTGTGTTCATTAATCACTGATCATGAAATGGGCAAATGTATCAAAAGAGTCTTCAAAAAATTTTTTACTGAAGCGGAATGCAGCCTCTCGCCAAAATACCAGCTGGTACACTGGTACAGCTGGGTGCCTAGAACACTCACCTAGCAGGGTCCCACCCTGTACTACAAGGGGCCCATCCTCCAGGAGATAATTCAGTTTTTCTTTAGGTCCCCCTTGTATATGCACGTGATAACAAAACACCAAAAATTTAACAGGAATAATAATTGGAAAATTCAATATTCCATTTTCAATAATGGATAGAACAACCAGACAGAAGAGTAACAAAGGGACAGAAGATCTGGATAACACTACAAACCAACCTGACCTGACCAGCACCTGCAGAACCCTTCACCCAACAATAACAAGATGCACATCTTCTCAAATGCACATGGAACAGTCTTCAGGGTAGACCATATGGTAGGCAATAAAACAAACATCAATACATTTAAAAATAGAAATATTACACAAGATATGTTTTCTAACTCCAGTGGAATGAAATTAGAAGCCAAATGGGAAAAATGTATGATGCAAATACATAGAAATTAAACAACACATTCCTAAATAGCCAATGGGTCAAGTAACAAATCAAAGGGGAAATTAGAAAATACTTTGGGCCCCAGCAGGTATAGCTCAATAGGTTGAGCACGGACCTGTGAACCAAAAGGTCGCTGGTTTGGTTCCCAGTCAGGGCACATGCCTGGGTTGCAGGCCAGGCAGGCCAGGCAACCACACATTGGTGCTTCTCTCCCTCTCTTTCTCTTTCCCTCTCACAAAAATAAATAAATAAAATCTTTTTTAAAAAAGAAAAAATTACTTTGGATGAATAAAGGTGAAGGCACAGTTTACCAAAACTTACGGGATACACGTGAAAGAGTGCTTAGAGGAAATTTTTTAGCTGTAGATATCTACATTAAGAAACAAGTAAGGTTTTTAAAAACCAGTGATTTAACCTTGCACCTTGACACTCTGAGAAGGATGGCATTAATAAGATGAAAGTCCAGGAACTGTACCAATTCATGCCTCCCCCACAAAAACAATACATAAGCAACAACATACCAACAAAGATAGCTCAGAGAAAGTTCTAGAATACAACAAAACAGTAGCAAAAACCTGCAGAGCTCAAAAGTCAAGAATGACCATGTAGAAAACTACAGGAAGCATTTTACTCTTGTCATCCCACTTCCTAGTCCATAGCAGCTTGATGCCAGAAGGGATACCCTCAGAAGAACTGTACCCCACACGGAGAGGAAGAGCAGGAAAAACCTAGTAAACCTCATCGCTGTGGACGTTTGCAGCGTTTGCTACAGAGGTCTCCCACAGTCTTCACCAAATCTGGTTCTATCTGACTGAAATACCTGGAGTTCATCTCCTGGATTTGCTCCCCGCTGGAACTGTTACTGTAGGGGGACCTGCCTTCAGGGACTCCAGTCACTGCAGTGTCCCACTCTCTGGGGTCAGGATACCACAGCCCCTCACCGCACATAAGACCAGAGTTACCACTGCTCTGCACCCCACCCAGGCCCTGGGGTTCGACTTGGTTCCACTATCAGGAAAGCCTACAGCTTCCCCGAGCACCACCCACTGCACACAAGTCTTGTACTGCCAGAAGCTCTTTTAATCATTGAATCTAACAGGCAATTGACATATGAAAAAGAATTACAGGAAAACTTGGGCTTTTTGCTGAACTTCCACTAGGCTTTATGCTGGTGGAAGCTGGCCTTGGTGTGAAGCTTGGTCCCTCCCACACCTCCCAGAGCCCAGCACAGCAGCCACAGCAACTGTGGATCACTTTGTAGCTCTAAGTGAGATCTTAGAGCTAAGATCTGCTCTAAGGCAGCCCAGGGCCAGTCACAGGGGGCATCTGACATTGACCAACACCAGGGTTTCCCAAAGTGGCTGCACAACCAAAACACTGTGTGGGAGAATTCAAAACACACCAGAGCACAACCAACGGGAGGTCTCAGCTGGCATCAGACCCTGCTGAGCAAATTTCAGTTTGCGGGTCAGCCCCCTCACAGCAGCTCATATATTATGAGTGGGGTTGACCCTCACAGTCAGCCAGCCAGAGAAGCAAGCCCGCGTGCAAACAAGGTACCAGCAACCCTAGACTCAATTATAAGAGGACGATTCACATAACGCACTCAAGGGGCATTTCTGGAGCACCCGGCTCAGATCATCAGGGAGATAGTGCCACTGAGCCCCACGTGGCAGCTACTACATGAGGCATCATACCAAGACAGGGAAGCGTAGCAGATCCACCGAATGCACAGTGACAAACACAGGGAGGCAGCAAAAATGGGAAGGAAAAAAATGCCCAAAACATAAAAATGGGAGGTATCCCCAGAAAAAGATCTAAGTGAAATGCAAGCAAGCAAGTTACCAGATAGACCTAAAAAAAGAAATGGTTATAAGCATGTTCAAGGAACACAGGGGAAGAATGGATTAATTCAGTAACAACTTAAACAAAAGGACAGAAAACATAAAAGAGACATACAAAATCAGAAACAAAGAATAATATATTTGAAATGAAGAACACACTAGAAGAAGGTTAAATGAAGCAGAGGATTAAATTAGCCATCTGGAAGACAAGGTAGCAGAAAACACCCAATTAGAGCAGCAAAAAGAAAAAATAATTCTTTAAAAAAAGGATAGCCTAAGGAACCTCTGGGACAATATCAAGCATAACAACATCCACATCACAGAGGTGCTAGGGACAAGAAATAAAGCAAGAGATCAAGAACCTATTTGAAGCCCTGGCTGGTGTGGCTCAGTGGATTGAGCACGGGCCTGTGAAGCAAAGGGTCCCTGGTTTGAGTCCCCAGTCAGGGCACATTCCTGAGTTGCAGGCCAGTTCCCAGTAGGGAACACATGAGAGGCAACCACACATTGATGTTTCTCTCCCACTCTTTCTCCTTCCCTTCCCCTCTCTCTAAATATAAATAAATTAAAATATTTGAAAAAAATGATAAATTATTATTTAAAAGAACCTATTTGAAGAAATAATGGCTGAAAACTTCCTTAATATGGTTAAGGAAAAAGACTCAAGTTCAGAAAGCACAGAGAGTCCCATTCAAAATGAACCCAAAAAAGGCCCACACCATGCATGATACATTATAATTAATATGGCAAAGTAAAGACAAAGAGAGAATTTTATTTATTTTCTTTCTTTTTATTGTTCAATTACACTTGTCCCCATTTCCCCCCATTATTCTCCTCTACCCTACCCACCCTCCACCTCCCACATTCAATTCTCTCTCCCTCATTGTCTTTGTCCATGGGTCCTTTATATATATTCCTTGACTTGACCCTTCCCCTTCTATTCTCTGTTATCCCCCTCCCCCTTTCCTTCTGGTGACTGTCAGTTTGTTCTTTAGTTCTGTGTCTCTATTTCGCTTGCTTGTTTGTTTTGTTTGTTGATTAGGTTCCACTTATAGGTGAGATCATATGCTATTTGTCCCTCAGTGCCTGGCTTATTTCACTTAGCATAATGCTGTCCAGTTCCATTCATGCTGTTGTGAAGGATAAGAGCTCCTTCCTTCTTTCTGCTGTGTAGTATTCCATTGTGTAAATGTGCCATAGTTTTTTGATCCACTCATTTACTGATGGGCACTTAGGCTGTACCCTAAGAATCCTGAAATACTTATTCAAAAGATCCTATGCACCCCAATGTTCATAGCAGCACAATTTACAATAACCAAAGAGAGAATTTTAAAAGAAACAAGGGATAGACAGTTATTTCCAGGAAAGCTGCCAAGAGGCTACCAGATGATTTCTCAACAGAAACACTTCAGGCCAGGAGAGCTTGGCATGAAATATTCAAAGTGATAAAAGGCAAAGACCTACAACCAAGGCTAATTTACCTAGCAAGGCTATCATTTAAAATTGAAGGAGAAATAAAAGGCTTCCCAGAAAGAAAAGCTAAAGGAATTCAGAGCACCAAACTAGTGTTGCAGGAAATTTACAAAGTCTTCTCTAAGAAGAAAGAAGAACATAGTTATAAAGATTAAATGGCAAGAAATATGTACCTGTTGATAACCACTTTAAATGCAAATGTATTATATGCTCCCCCAAAAGACATAAAATAGCAGAATGAGTAATAAAACGAGACTCATACAAATACTGTCTACGAGGGACCCACCTGAGAGTGAATGGTAAGCACAGACTGAAAGTAAAGGAATAGAAAAAGATATTTCAAGCAAGTGGAAAAAAACTTCTGGGATAGAAATATTTATATCAGACAAAATAGACTTTAAAACAAGTCTATACTTTCAGAATAAAGGGAGAAAAATTGGGACAACTGTAATAGAATAACAATAAAATATTTAATTAAAAAACCAAGGCTATAAAAAAGACACTGCATAATGATAAAGGGGTCAATGCAACACAGAATATAATTTATTGCAAACATTTATGCACTTAACATAGAAACACTTAAATATAAAAAGCAAATCTTAGTAAATGTACAGGAAGAGATTTGTAGTAATGCAGTCTTGGTAGGGGATTTTAACACACCACATACATCAGTGGGCAGATCCTCCAACCTCAGAATTAATAAGGAAACAGCAGCCTTCAATGACACACTAGATCAGATTAACTGAACTGATATTTTCAGAACATTTCACCCCAGAGCAGCAGAATATACATTCTTTTCGAGTGCTGTGAATGTTTTCTCAGATAGACCATGTGTTAGAACACAGAACAGGTTCCAGTAAGTTTAAGAAGATTGAAACCATGTCAAGCATTTTCTCCAAGCACAATGGTATGAAACTAGAAATCAATTGGAAAAAAAAAACCTGAGAAACATCTTACTAAACAAGGCATTGGGTTAAGAATAAAATCAGGAAAAAAATGTTACCCAAAGACAATGAAAATAAACACACAACCCAAAATCTATGAAACACAGTGAAAGCAGTCCTGAGAGGGAAGTTCATAGCATCACAGGCCTACTTCAAGGAGCAAGAAATGTCTCAAATAAACAATCTAACTCTACACATAAATGGACTATAAAAAAAAACAATGAACAAAGCCTAGGGTTAGTAGAAGAAAGAAAATAATGAAGATCAGAGTAGAAATAAATGATACAGCAAACAACAACCAAAAAAACCAATAAAACCAAGAGCTAGTTACTTGAAGATAAACAAGATTGACAAACCTTTAACCAGACTCATCAAGAAAAAAAAGAGGACCCAAATAAATGAAATCAGAAATGGAAGGGGTGAAATAACAACTGACATAACAGAATACAAAGGATTGTAAGAAATTACTATGAACAAAATTGGACAATCTGAGCAAAATGGACAAATTCCTAGAAACATACAATCTTCCAAAACTGATATTAGGAAGACTAGGAAAACCTGAATAGGCTGATTACAATGAATAAAATTGAAGCAGTAATTTAAAAACTCCCAGCAAACAAAAGTCAGGGACTAGATGGCTTCATAAGCAAATTTTGACAAACATTTAAAGAAGAACTAACACCAGTCCTTGTAACTATTCTAAAAAATTCAAGAAAAGGGAAGACTCCCAAACTCTTTTTATGAGGCCAGCATTATCCTAATTCTAAAACCAGATAAAGACACTACAAAGAAAGATAATTATAGGCCAATATTCCTGATGAACACAGATACCAAAATCGTCAACAAAATATTAACAAACTGGATCCAGCAATACGTTAAAAAGATTATACACCACGATCCAACCACGACCCCTGGAAGCAGAGAGTAGAATGGTGGCTTGCCAAAGACTGGGGTGTGGGGGGAAGGGAAATGTCGGTCAAAGGGTACAAAGTGTCAGTTATACCAGGTGAATAACTTGTAGAGATCTAACGTGCAGCATGGTGACTGTAGTTAATAATACTGTATTGTACATTTGAAATTTATTCAGAGAGTAATTGTCTTTAAGTTTTCTCACCACCAAAAAATTGAATAAATAACAGGCATCTATGTAAGGTGATGGATGTGTTAATTAGCTTGTGAAAACCAGTTCATAATGTATAAATATATTCAAATATCACATTGTACACCTTAAAGATATACAATTTGATTTGTATATTATACCTCAATAAAGCTGGAAAATTTTTTCAAAAACCTAATTATCTGCTCACTATCAAACTTCAGTGAATGAGAGAGTGGTATTGGTGTAGGGACAGACATACAGATAAAGGACAGCAAAGGGCCCAGAACCAACTCATCTATATATGGAAATAGTACATATTTTAAAGTTGGTGTTGGAATCCACTTAGGAAAATAGTACAGGTTCTAAAAAGTTATCCTGAGACAGCTGGCCATCCAAACGGAAGACTTAACATTGGATCTGCACCATACAATGTCCACATAAATCAATTCCACACAGAAAACTACATAAATGTGAACAAGAAAGTTTTTTAACCTGTAGGAGAAATTTTAGAAGATTATCTTTATGCACTTTGGTAGAAAAGCATTTCTTAACAGGGCAACAATAGCAAAAACATTTTTAAATGTCTTAGATACTTAAACAATTAATAAATTGACTTTATTACACATTTCTCAAAATTATATCAATCCTAAGGTACTTTAAAAATATGTCACAAATAAGGAAAATCAATTTTAATACAAAAAACAATACAGGAAATTGAGATTGTAAAGACTAAAACCTAAATCCTATAAGCTTATGTCTAGCTATGCGTATGTCTAATTTATTTTTATGAAAATGTAAAGGAACTTAATGTCACTGGATGGGCTGGAACTAGATTATGATGAAAAAGACAGCAGACCAACAAACATGTAAGAAAGATTCCCAACCTCATTAGTAATCAGGAAAATACATTTTAAAACCACCAGGAGGTACTATTTAATACCCAATAGATGGATAAGTCTGAATACCAAGGACTGGCGAGAAAGCTTACTAGTGGGAATGATTACACACGGACATTAGGTGTGTACGTTTATACAATTAGTCATATCTCATTAACTGCAAATACACATACAGTGCACAGCAATTCTAGTCGTAAGCACGTGCTCTAGAGGAACATTCTATGTGTGTACCAGGAGGCACCCACAAGGATGTTCACAGAGGCATAGATCATAATAGCAAGCAAAATAATTCAGTCATGGGAAGGTTTTCAGAAACATATTCAGGATATCTTTGCCATTCACCAGGGACTCAGAGTCTTGATGGGAACAAGGCATTGAGATCAAAATGCTCAGAGGAAGGCAAAGTGCCTTTTAATAAATCTCTTGACACAACACAGCTGATCTCCCCATGACCAACCCCCAAAGCCAGCAGCTTTCTTCATTTTCCCCAAAGAGACAGTGAGAACCCCCATATTAAGGAACCATCAGTAACTGAGATAACTAGCAGAGAAATTTATCCATGGCCAGGGTGGTCTTCAGACCTGCAGACTCTCCAGTTGACGGGAAGATCGGTAGGTAAAGAAGGGAATCAAGATGCTTCCTGTCAGCATTCAAGTGTCAGAAGGGATTTCTAGTCTAAAATTAAACCTTAGGTACAGAAAATGTGCTGGAAGAGAAAGATTTACAAGCTTATTGGATGGTGCCTCAGCAAGACTGAGAAAGATAAAATAAACTGTAAGAGAAAATCCCAGAGAGCTAAATTTGAGCATTTTATGGCACCAATCTTGTTATAAATTCATTAATTTTGTGTATATCTTGGTTGAGCACTAGTGTGAATGGGCAGTGAGACATGCTGTGTCGCTGGTAAATTTACAAGCAAGTGCATAATCTTTTTCTGATACTCGAGTTAACCACTTGAGTCAATTAGTCGTATGAACCAACTTCACCCAAATTAGCAGCAGTCACATTTAGCAAAGTCCATCATGCAAAGCAAATTAGGGCTGATATTATTGTCTTTCCCATTGGACAGGGTGAAGGGAGAGGAGGGCCCTGGCTAATTCCTGCCTCACTTTCCAGGAAATATACCTGTGCCCTTACTGATAATGACCCAGCACATGCCCAGGGCTTGAGGACTGGCCTCCAGGGGGGGCCCTTTCACTGCCAAACCCCTAGCTGACAGTCAGCATGGCTCCAAGCTGAGCAAGTGTGGACTCCACAGAAGCAGCCCCTGGTTAAGGCACCGCTCACCATTCGGCCCAGTGTCTTTCCCACATTGAGGCTGTGGTACTTATTGTCTCACTGGCCCAGAGCTAGACGCTATTCTCAGTTTCATATCAAACAATTTCAGCTCCTTCTTACTACAGTGGGTTTCCCAAATGCTTATTTTCTTTTGGGGAAACTTCTACAAATTAGTTGCTAATATGTTAGATTCGGATACCTAGACAGCATCCTCTACAATATAGTGTTGCATTAAAAACCGCCTGCGGACTGAAAGTACTAACCTACACTTCTTTGATATCCTTACTATAGATTATCTTTTCACTTCTGTTCTTCTCATTTTGTGCAATGGTTGTTGGAGGATCGGCCAAAATGATATCGTGAGAAACTAGTAACACCTTTGATGCTTGCAGACAGGAGGAAGTTATCCGGGCAGGGGATGCGGATACGAAACTGTGGTTGTGTGAAGAGGAAGGATGATGACACAAATCTTTGCATAAACCAAACTCACATGAAACCACGATGTATCATGAAATATTTTTCCTTCCAGCTAATCAGGCAACGGACTGAAGGCACATCACTTGTCTCCAGCAGACTGACCCGCAGGAAGGCATACCCCATGTTGGGGGTGGGGAGGAGCACATGCACTGCATTACCTTCTGGGTTCAGAGAAATGTGTATATGGAGCATGTGTGTACACAGTGCTGTGTGGAGTGTCTGAAGTCATCTGCTCATGCTGTTCCCACCCTGTCTATTCTCTGCTTGTCTTCCCCTCCCCCAGCCTCCATGGTCCCCCTGGGGTAATGGTCACAGTTTCCAATCTTAGCTGAGCTCTCAAGCCTATTTTCAATCATTTTATATAGCTTTAGTCATTTCTACTTCTGGTTTCCTGAAATTCAAAGTTCTTTTTTGACCACTCACTTCATAGACTAAGGTAATGGCTACATTGTCTCAGAGATAAAGAGTAAAGACACAAACACTCCCCAAATCTGATGAGCCTTAAATTCTAACCCCATGACCCTGTGGTACTCAAGTGAACACAGAGAGAAGCGTACTAGTGAGATCACACTCTTTTCCCTTTGAAAGGGAACTTTCAGAAGCAATGTCCAGTCTGAAGTTCAAGTACAGCCACTTTGGTGTTAGAATGGCTGGGCTGGGTGCAGGTCCTGACTTTCCAGCCCCATTTCACAATGGTCTCAGCTCAGGGACATTTCTCTGGGTTTTGATGAAGCTGGAAAGTTTTGTTATCCTCAAAGTATTTGAATTGAAAGAGTTCTGGTAAGTCGGGCTGAATAAAATTTCAGATTGTTCAGCCGACCATGAAGACTCCAAAGCACATCACCTAAAGAAGTGATGTTATCCAGATAAGTTATCCTGGACCTGACCAGGAGTGTTCAGCTGCACACACACGTGTGTGGATCAGACACTGTCAGGTACCAGAAACAAAGAATGAGGAAACGCTCTTTTCTATCCAGTCCTCAGAGGAAGGCTTGGTCAGCTGCAGAAACGCAGCTTTTCACCTCAGGGCTCGCCCTCCAGAAACACTGCCGGGTGAAGGCCGTGGAAGGTGTACTGACTGCTTCCCTCGCAATTATTCCGTTAGAAGAATCGAGTGGTGTCGCCAGTGACCCAGTGCCCATCAGGGGAAGGGCGGCATCAGCTGCCCTCTGGGCTGCAGTGAAGCACAGAAGCCCCTCTGGCACGTCTTAGGGGGACGGCCTCGGTTTCGATTCAGGCTCCACCTCTCCGAATGCTTAGTCGTGGGCAAGGATCTAACTCCTCCTTGTCACAATTTTCTAGCCGGTAAAACAGGGAGAAGTAATAGTAACATACCAACCTCATGTTATTTTCATAAACATTAAAAGCACTTAGAAGAGTGTCTGGGATGTAGTAAGCACTCAAGAGATATTAGTCTTTATTATTATTATCTTTATTATAAATTATCCTTGTGGCTAGTGGGTAATCTGGCAATCTGTCTTTGTTTTCTCACCAGGGTTGCTGATAAAGATCCGATATATCTGGGGAGAAAGTCTCAAGTTCAAAAATCAAAAGAGGCCCGGCTTTCTTCATGTTGGGTGGGGGTGGGGAGAACGGAAGGAATCCAAGAGGAACGGCCAATTTTTGCTCTAGATTTGGACGCTGGTCTTCCCATCTCTGGGAAACTAACCAGCTCCCAGACATCCTCACCCTCGTCCTGGTTTCTTTTCCACCTTTCACACACCCCAGAATTTGTTGGTTGACTCTGAAATCGCAAAAATCAGGTTCACACCTGTAGGTCAAACCCGTAATTGATTTGGGGATTTATTGGAGTTTGGTAACCAGAGCCTTGGCCACGACATCTGACACTCACTTGGGACTGAGTGGACACAAAGAAATAAAGTATCTCCTGCATTTCCAGAAATGGAAACACTTTAAGATGTTGTTTATCATTGTCATTTCCCTGCAGACCTGCGGGTGTGTGATTTGTGTCCCTCATCTGATTGCTGAGCCGTCCACTTCCCTGTGCACCTGGAATATTTTCTACACAGAGGAGCAGAGTCACATTCTAAACCAGTCCCCACACGTCCTCGACCAATCCCCAACTTCACAACCCAGGCCTCTACAGCCAGGCTTTGGAGACAAACAACTTTTGCGGAAGCTGGGTTAAAATAAAACCAAAATAAGATATTAGATACTTTCTTTTTGAGCAAATTAAAACTATGTGGGCAGCAGCATCATCTGTCTCTGGCAGACTAAACCATGGAGAACTATCAGAAAACATATTTAGTTTGAGGAAAAGAAAAAAGTATCTACTAATGAATATATATATATGTATGTGTGTATATATGTATACACACACACACACACTTAACAAAGAATAGAAAGAATTACCAGAAAAAAAATATTACAAAACTATTCTGAGACTACAAAAAGAGATAAAAAAAGAGGGGCAGAATACAATATTCCCAGAGAGGTATGTAGTATGAAGATTTGATGCAGTTTCAGTCAAAGAATTCTACACAGAATTCTAAAACTTGATATAGTGTTTCCAAAAGCTAATGTGAAATGTAATTATATATACAAGGTTGCCACTGTATTGAACAATTTTAAAAAAATAATCAGTTTTCAGCCCTGGCTGGTGTAGCTCATTGGATTGAGCACAGGCCTGCGAACCACAGGATCGTGATTCGATTCCCAGTCAGGGCACATGCCTGGGTTGCAGGCCAGTTCCTAGCAGGGGACTCACGAGAGGCAACCATACATTGATATTTCTCTCCTTCTCTCCTTCCTTTCCTCTCTAAAGATAAATAAATTTTAAAAATCTAAAAAAAAAATCTTTTCTTCTCCACTGTACAAGGGGAGGCCAAAAAATGAAACTTATATAAAAATTGTGTATTTATTCTTACATGTTTAAACTCTAGTCACCTTCAAAGTATTCTCCATTTGATGCAATACACCTGTTGAGACCTTTTTTTCCACTGCTCAAAACAGTTTTTAAATGCATCAATTTTGATACCTTTTAGTGCTTCTGCCATTTTTGTTTCACCTCTTCCACATTGCCAAAACGTTTCCCTTTGAGGAGATTTTTCATCCAGGGAAACCAAAAAAAGTCACTCAGGGTGAGATTGGGTGACTAGGGAGGGTGGGGCATGGAGGTCATGCTGTTTTTTGGTCAAAAACAGCTGAACACTCAGCAAGTGTGGGCAGGTGCACTTGCAAATCACTCATCACGAAATGGGCAAATGGGTTCAAAAGTCTTCAAAAAATTCGCTGAAGCCAAAGGCAACCTCTCACAACAATGCCAGCTGGTACACTGACACAGATGGGTTCCTAGAACACTCACCTACTGGGGAAGCCTGTACTATAAGGGGCCTACCCTTTGGAAGATAGTTCCAGGTTATTTTGGGTCACTCCTCACATTGCTTCATTTTCAAATATGCTGTTTCTTTTCTGTATGATTTTTTCTTCTTAGATTGATATAATTTATTCCATAATCTCTGATGACAATATTATTACTTATAGATTTGGTGTAGAGCTAAATCATAGAGACAGACAGGTTCAGGGAAGAAAAGCAGGCAGCTCTACAGTGGCTTTGCAGCTCCCTTTCTCTGCTCAACATGCGCCCCACCACCACCTCATGCACAGAAAGAGCATAAACTAAACTATAATTTAGTGAGGAAGAGCATTTGCAGAAGTTGTGTTTAAGTGGACCAGCCATGTGACATTGAACATGGTCTCTCCAGCCAATGAGGTCCAGGTGTAGGACAGCATCACTTGTCTCCAGGAAACTAAGTCATCAAGAAAACTCACAGGAAAAGAGATACTGTGTATAGAAATACCAACAAAATAGATAAAAAGAATCATTATAAGAAAAAAGAATATGATAAAAACTTACTAATGTGTTTAATGTAACAGGAAAAGCTGATATCACATGAAATTCTAAAATTAACAATGTGATTCTAAAAGTTATACAGAATCATGAGTAGGCAAGACTAAAGAAAAACACTTTCCCTTTTACTGAACTTACTACTTGGTTTATAATTACACTTTTGTGAACCATGCTATTTAATTTTCAAGTGTTTCCTTTTTTAAGCATGCAGTTCATTTTCTTATGAAGACAATCAACTCCAATATTTCTGTGGTTTGGGAGTGTGGGATATTTCCTAAAGTCAGCAGTGGAAGGGACACACAAACACAGTTCATTCTCTGGTCCTATGCTCCCTGACAATAAAAACAAAGGCAGGCAGGACTTCACAGTGTCTGCATTCTCCATGGAAGTGACCTGACAAGCCTTCCCAAAGTCTGTGATTGCCGCAGCGTGCTTGTAGACTGGACGTGGGACCCTGGAAATGCTCCCCTTGCCATACCACAGGCTCAGGCTGTCAGCCACAGAAACTCTTCTCATCAGTCTCTCAAACTCCACCATCCCGGCTTTCTTCCAGGTTTATGACAGCCCGCCCATCACCTGAGGGACCAAGAATCTTCTCTTTTCACCCCTAACTTTGGAAGGCTGTAAGGGAAACAGAATGTAATCATATTCTTTGTATTAATCCATGGCACTTTGCACATTATAGCAGTAGTAATAGTGAGACGATCTTTTTCATGTGATTTAGGCAGTGAGGGCACAGGAAGACTACAGAGAGCATTGGTTCTCCTTTGAGAGCAACCTCCCCGCCCCTCACCCCAGAGGGCATTTGGAGACTTTAGGTGTTCATTGGCATCAAGTGGGCAGAGACCAGGGATGCTGCTAAATGCCCTACGAGGCACAGGACAGCCCACGACAAAGTATTATCCTGCCCCGAATGTTAGCAGTGCTGAGGCTGAGAAAGCCGCTCTATCTAGAGCCTCGTCACTCAAAGCGCCATCTGCAGGCTGTGGAGTCGCCCAGAAATGCTGACCGTCAGGGCCCACCCCAGGCCTAGTGAATCAGAATGTGCTTCTTAACAAGATTCCCAGATGATAGGGGTGCACAATACAGTTCTCGAAACCTGCTTCAGAACAGTGGTCTCGCACAGAGCTGCGCACAAGGGCCACCTCATGCCCGACCCTCCTTCCTAGCCAATTAAATGAGAGTATCTGAGAGCACAGCATGGGCATATTTTAACATCTCCCCCCGTGTGATCCTTCTGCTCAGCCAGGTCAGAGAACCACTGCACAAATGCCATAAAGTATGTAAATGGCATGAAGCTGCAGAGTCACAATCAGCAGGGAGGAAAGCTCCTGAGCTGCAGGCTGGGGTCCCAGTGCCCACACCAGCAAACGCACGGAGCAAAGCTGCCTGTGTCAGTGCAGATGCAGAGTACAGAGGCTGAACTACAGGACAGGAAGGGCAGGACCCCAGGCTCAGAAGGCAACCTGATGACAAGTCTGCCTCCTAAAAGGCCAGAAATAACACTTCAACAAACCCTCTCCCTAATCCATCTGTTCCAGAACTCAGGGAAGTTGGAAGGTCAGTATCAGCTGGCTTAGGCCTAGAACAGTGATAGAAAAGAGTTTAGAAGAAAAGCCAAAGGAATTATAAGTGATAGAGAAGCATACTCTTGCCCCGGCTGGTGTGGCTTGGTTGGGCGTCATCCTGCAAGCCAAAAGGCCATGGGTTCGATTCCCAGACAGGGCATATACCTAAATTACATGTGCATTCCCAGTCAGCGTGCCTGACTGGTAGATGTTTCTTCCTTCCCTTCCCCTCTCTCTAAAATCAATAAGTATGTCCTTGGGTGAGGATTAAAATAAACATAAATTTTAAAAGTTTACTCTTATTTTCCTTTCATGGCCATAGATAAATGAGTGTCTCTCTCTTCTTCTTTCTCTCCATGGAGAGAGAGACAAATTACAGAAACATTACAAATACACTACTAGTAACTTTTATTTTCTTGACTCCACTTGGGAGTAAGTTGCTAACCCAGTGCCCCATTAGCCTTGAATACCTTTGTGTGTATTTACTACAAACACATATATTCCACAGTACAGACATCAAAATCAAGAAACTGATACATTACTACAGTCTAACTTTCAGATTCCATCAATTAAGCTAATTACTGCCTTTATAGCAAAGAAGCAAATTCAAAATCATGTTGCATTTAGTTGTCAGGTCACCTTAGTCTTCTCTAACACGGACTGGTGTTTCCAAGTTCCTGACAAATGTTAATCTTCAAGTTTTGGGAACAAAAAATTAGAATTCCTGAGAATTATTAGGAATTTTCAAAATCATAAGCTTTCTGTATTTTTATACTTCTTCATTTAGAGATTTAAAATAATAATAAAGAGGAATCATTTTCTGAAACAGTTATTCTAATATTTCAGAGGTTTACTGTAGAAAAGTATAACAATAAATCTGTGGTTTATTAATATAAAACATTATAGTAATATTATACATTTCCAAAAGAGTATAAAATGACATCTGATAATAAAAACCATTAAAAGAAAAGAACATTAATGAAATATAAATGCCCAATAAAAACCACTTAAAATTTTAATACCATAAATATATAATATTTAAAAGTTAGCATTCTTAAATTGACACTTTAACTGCCTCATCAGATATTCTTGCTCTTTCTTGACAAATTTTATTTTTTCTTTCATTACAAATTTTTCCAATGACAGCATTTCTTTTATTTTGTGATGATGTTCATTAAATTGTTAAGAGTACCTACTAAAACATCTTTATTTTGGACTTTAGAGCCCATTGTGACTCAGATAAGTACATTTCCTTTTTTAATAATGAAAACAATTTGTCTGCTTTACAAAGGACTGAATATTGCAGTGAATACTGTAATTCTCAGCAAGGCCAAGGCCAGCCGACATTGTTGGGGAGTATTCAAATAACACAACACTTAGCTCTCCCAAGCAAGGTTAGCAACACTACACACAATTGTGTGACAAAACTGCCAACATAACTCTTGTTTTGCTTCTAAAGCTTGTCATTTCTTTGAACAGCACTCCAGCACTCACAGGATCTGTATAAAGAATATTAGGCATATAACCTTATTACTCTTGATTTCACTTGTAAGAATGACTCACCGTGAGCTGCAGAAACATTGGACACACACATGTCACATGCAGCAGTGACAACTAAGGCTGACTGATTGAATCACAACTTTTTCTTGTAAGCACCTGGACCCCTTTTGGAAATGTCAGCCTTAACCTCTGGCTGTGTCAGTGTTTCCAATTCTTGTCTAAACTTGATGTGAGCAGATTTCTTCAAACAAGTAACATTTCTATGTTGATTGCTAATCCTATCTCACTCTCCCAACTTCTCAACTGACTTTTGGGGAATTCAAAATTTGGATAAACTTTCTGAAAAGTGTGAAGAAGGAATATTCACATGAAATCATTGCCTGGAATAGACTTTATTCTTCCCTCGATGTTCATAATCTTGACAGTCTTCAAGGTTATAGGTCAGTTATTTACAAAAGAACCTCTCATTTTAGTGGCTGATGTTTCTTTATGAGTAGATTCAGGTTACACATCCTTGACAGTAATATTGGAGAAGCGATCCCTGTTCTGCCATTGTATCCATTCAGAGGACACACACTTCCTATGTATTCCACTAAAACTGTTTATTTTGATTACTTGATAAAAGTAGTGTCTTCCAGTCCTCTCTGCTGTTTAATATATTATTTGCCACATAATAATATTGAATATTTTTGACATGTATCTTTAAAACTAAGTTAATATACCATTTCTTACAAAACATTACATTTATTCAATCATGTGTTTATTTATGTGTATATAGGCTCCTGTTTTTCTATTTTACTCAGTGAGTTATAATCCACTGCTATCATTGTTTTCATGTTCAAAGTTTCCAAAATTTTGTCAGTGGGAACCTTTTCACTCTGCTGTTGCATTCCTTTAACGTGTCCCATTATGTTTTGAGAATTTCCCTAATTTCTGTCACAAAAGACATTCCAGACTTCTCTTGTACTTTTCATGCTTCATACCCAGAATTGGTCATTTCATCAAGTAACCCTGGGCCTTTTAAGTCGGGAGTGGTATTTAGGAGGCAAGATCTGGGTGTTAGGTGGGCTCGGGGCTCGTGGCGTGCTGCTGCCTCAGGCTCGCTCAGTGCGCGTAGTTAGGGAAAACAAGCACACACACATTTTATATATATTTCAACATTATCTGTACAAATATAAAAATATATGAGATTTACATGTGTACACGTATGTACATGTCAGATTTTTTAGACACACACGTATATATAAAAAGTTCTCAGACCCAGATTCCAACACAACATTGCAAAGATCAGTCTAGTTTTTTCCTTTCTCATAGGCACACATCAGGGATACTGTGAGACTGGCTGCAGACCACAGCCATAAAGTAAATACTGTGACAAAGCCAGTCATGTAAATCTTTTGGTTTCCCAGGGCACACAAAATTTATGTTTACACTATACTATAGTTTATTATATGTACAATAACATTCTGTCTAAAGAATGTACATATCTTAATTATAAAATACTTTACACCATATACCAAAATAAACTCAAGATGGATAAAAGACTGAAATATAAGATGTGACACCATAAAAGTTCTAGAGGAGAACATAGGCAGGAACATCTCAGATATCCCACGCAGCAATATTTTCGCTGATACCTCCCCTAGGGCAAGGGCTATAAAGGAAAGAATAAACAAATGGGATCTCATCAGATTAGAAAGTTTCTGCCTGGCTAAGGGAAACAGCAAAATGAGAAGGAAACCAACCATATGGAAAAATGTTTGCCAGTGATACCTCAGACAAGGGTTTGATCTCCAAAACATAAAGAACTCCCATGATTCCACTCCAGGAAGACAAACAACCCAATTAAGAAATGGGCAAAGGACTTGAACGGACACTTCTCCAAGGAGGACACACAGAGGGCCCAGAGACATATGAAAAGATGCTCAGCATCAGTAGAATCAGAGAGATACAAATGAAAACCACAGTGAGATAACACTTCACACTGGTCAGAATGGCCATCATAAACAAAGCAACAAACAACAAGTGTTGGAGAGGATGTGGAGAAAAGGGATCCTAGTGCACTGTTGGTGGGGATGCAGACTGGTGCAACCACTGTGGAAAGACTATTGAATTTCCTCAAAAAACTAAAAATAGAACTGCCTTTTGACTCAGCTATTCCACTGCTGGGATTATATCCTAAGAACCCTGAAACACCAACTCAAAAGAACCTACGCACCCTAATGTTCATAGCAGCATTATTTACAAGAGCAAAGTGCTGGAAACAGCCTAAGTGCCCATTAAGTAAATAAGTGGATCAAAAAACTGTGGTACATTCACACAATGGAATACTTTGCAGCAGAAAGAAAGAAGGAGGCCCTAGCCTTTGCAACAGCATGGATGGAACTGGAGAGCATTATGCTAAGTGAAATAAGCCAGCGGTGAAAAACAAATACCATATGATCTCACCTATAAGTGGAATGTAGTCAACAAAACAAACAATCAAGCAAAATAAATCCAGAGACATGGAGACAAGAACAGACTGACAGTGACCATAGGGGACAGGGGAGGGGGATAACAGGGGAGAGAAGGAGACGCTTGTCAAGGAACATGTGCAGAGGACCCGTGGGCACAGACAGTGGGGTGGGGACTGACTGTTGCGGGGACTGAGCGGGTAGAGGTACAGGGGAAAATATGGAACAACAGTAATTGAACAACAATCAAAAAATACTTTACTGCTAAAACATTATACTCATTATCTGAGCCTACAGCGAATCCTAATCTCTCTGGGGTGGAGGGTCTGCCTCGATGTTGTGGCTGCTGACTGATCAGGGTGGTTGTTGCTGGAGGCTGGGATGGCTGTGGCAGTTTGTAAAAATAAGATAACAATAAAGTGTGACGTGTATTTACTCTATTTCACAAATGATTTCTTTGTAGCAAGCGATGCCAATTGCCAGTATTTTCCCCACAGAACAAGTTTTTTTCAAAACTGGAGTCACTCCTAACCCTGCTGCTTCTTTTCCAACGAAGGTTACGTAACAGTCTACTTCCTTTGTTGTCATTCAACGCCTTTACCAGAAATAGATTTTATCCCAAGACACCTCTTTCTTTGCTCATCCATGGGAAGCAACGTCTTGTCTAGTAAAGTTTGATCATGAGATCACAGCAGTTCAGTCCCATCTTCAGGTCCTGCTTCTAATTCTAGCTTTTCTGCCGTTTCCAACACAAATGTAGATACTTACTTCACTGAAGTCTTATATCCCCCGAAGTTGTCCATAAGGATTGGAGTCAACTTCTTTCAAACTTTTATTAATATTAACATTTTGACCTCTCCCCATGAATCACAAATATTTTATTGGTATCTAGATGGTAAATCCCTTCCAGAAGGTTTTCAATTTACTTTGCCCATATCCACCAGAGGAATTACTTTCTATGACAGCTATAGCCTTACAAAATATATTTGGGAAGTAAGACTTGAAAGTCGAAATTACTTGTTGATCCATGGGCTGCAAAACGGGTGTTGTTTTAGGACGCATGAAAATTGGGTTAATCTCATGTACATCTCTACCACAGCTCTTGGCTGACCAGGTGCATTGTCAATGAGAGGTAATATTTCTAAAGGAATCTTGTTCCTGAGCAGAATGTGTGAACAGGGAACTTAAAATATTCAATAAACCATGTTGTAAACAGATGTGCCATCATCCAGGCTTTGTTGTTGCATTTAAAGAGCACAGACAGGGAAGATTTAGGACAATTAAGAATGATTTGCACCCTGGCTAGCGTAGCTCAGTGGATTGAATGCAGGCTTGAGAACCACACAATTTCGGTTCGATCCCCAGTCAGGGCACATGCCTGGGTTGCAGGCCAGTTCCCAGCAGGGGATGCACGAGAAGCAACCATACATTGATATTTCTCTCCCTCTCTCCTTCCCTTCCCCTCTAAAGATAAATAAATAAAATCTTTTTAAAAAAGTTATTTAAAAAAAAAAAGAATCATTTGCTTCAACTAAAGTCACCAACTGCATCAGCCCTGAACAAGGAGTCAGCCTGGCCTGTGAGGCTTTGAAGAGGCACTGACGACCTCTTTCTAGCTGTGGAAGTCCTGGGTGGCATTTTCTTCCAATGTGCGCCTGTTGCATCTACATTTAAAATATGTTATTTAGTGTAGCCACCTTCATTAACTGTCTTAGCTAGGGCTTCTGGATAACCTGCCGCAGCTTCTATTTCCATTAGCACTTTCTGCTTTACCTTGTACTTTTACATTGTAGAGATGGCTTCTTTCCTTAAATCCTATGAGCCAACCTCTGCCAGCTTCAAACTTCTCTTCTGCAGCTTTCTCACGTCTCTCAGCCTTTGAGAACTGAAGGGGGGTAGGGCCTTGCTCTGGGATAGGCTTTGGCCTGAGGGAATGTTGTGGCTGGTTTGATCTTTTGTCCAGACCACTAAGACTTCCTTCCCATCAGTGTTAAGGCTGTTTCACTTTCTGATTGTTCACTGGAGTAGCACCTTTAACTTCCTTCAATAACTTTTTCTTTGCATTCACAACTTGGCAAACCATCGGCATGAGAGGACTGGCTTTTGACCTGTCTTGGTTATCAACGTGCCTTCCTCACTCAGCTTAGTCATTTCTAGCTTTCTAGTTAAAATGAGAGGCACACAAATCTTTCTGTCACTTGACCTCTTCCAGGACATTATAGGGTTATTAATTGGTCTAATTTCACTAGTTTTGTGTCTCAGGAAGAGGAGAGGGAAAGACATGATGGAACAGCTGGTTGATGGAGCAATCAGAACACATAACATTTATTGATTAAGTTCACCGTCTAATATCATCATGGTTCGTGATACCCCCAAACAATTCCAGTAGTAACATCAAAAATCACCGATCACAGATCACCACAACAAATATAAAGTAATGAAAACATTTGAAATATTATGAGAATTGCCAAAATGTGACACAGAGAAATGAAGTGAACAAATGCTATTGAAGAAATGGTGCCAATAGACTTGCTTGATGCAAAGTTGCCACAAAACATAATTTTGTAAAAAAAAGACCAAAAAATCCACAAAGCACACTAAAGTGAATTGCAAATTGCAATAAAATAGGTGTAGCTGTACTCCTTCCTTCACTGGCAAGGAAAAATCTGGATCCTGTCATTCTTAATTGTTTTACTTTCCTGAACTGTCCCTCAGTATATTGTATAATCAATCTCCACCCCGTCCCCAAACCTTTCCCTGCCGAGATGTCCTTCTCACACTAACCCTGAGCCGCCATCTCACACTGACGCCCTTTGCCCTGCACAGGCTCTGACGCCCACAGCAGGCGCCATGTCCAGATGCTGCCTTTTAAGTGTTCAAATCCATCCCCCAAGCCAGACCTCCCTTCTCATCTCACTTGGGCTCTGGCTCCCTGAGCTCGGCCCCCTATCTGCACAGGTGTTCCCTTCAAATTGTTTGGGTTCTGACACCCCCTCTGGACAACATGCCTTCTCCCACTTAAACACCGGTGACCACTGTATTTTGCCCCACCCTCCAATGGCTTTAGGACTCAATAGTTCAGGTAGAGAAGAGAGAAGGGGGAAAAGGAAAAGAATAGTGCTGCTTCCCTTAAAAGTAAGGTTCTGTCTTCCACTCATGTGCCACCAGGCCTGGAAGGGCATGAGCAAATTCTCTTAGCACCTAGAAAAAGTTCCTATCAAGAGGCCAATGGGGCCCTGATGACCCAAGGGAGGAAAATGAAAGTTCACTCTCCAATAAAAGTAATATTCCATCCCCCTCTGTTTAATATTGTCTCGTGTCTAGGAAAATCAAGTCCCAAAGTTTGATCAGTTATTAGGTTTCCTTTTCTTATCCAGCACACGTCTCCTTCCACTACATGGTCGGAGAAGCCTCCTGAGACTGAGAGCCTTACACACAGCATGGGATTTTTTTCACTTCTGTTTTTGGAATGTCTGTATTTCCTAGTTGGGAAATTTTGGCCTCCGAATGAAAACCCTAAGATGTCACTCTGAGAACGCTGAGGTTACCGCTGTTGGAGTCAAGCCCTGAGTGTCAATGTTTTTACTATAACCTGGCATTGTTATATGAAATATTAAACCCAAACTGAGGTGTAGAAAAGATAGGGAGATATCAAACTAGTTCCCTATTATGACCCCATCTGGAGGAAGAAAGGACCCAAGTGCATCTTTGGGGGAGTGAGTGAGTGAGAGGAAAAGGAGGAGGACACATGTCCTCTGGGGGCACGTCCACTCATTACCCAAGGGGCCACCTCCCAAACACCTTAAAGGAGTGAAAAAGTGCATTTTAATAGTAGGTGAAATGATTTCCATGTCTTGAAATGCAGTCAGAATTTAAAAATACTCCTACCCTGGGACAAGGGAAGGTCCATGATGAATGAATCTCAGCTCATCAGTGCCATCAAGGAAGCAGGGGTATATAGTAGGGGTATAGGAACTATATAGGAAGCAGCGGTCTGTGCACAAGAGTGTATGGCCCACCTAATGCAGGATGCTGCAGCTGCTTACCTCTCACTCCGTGACCCAGGGGCAGGTTCTTATCTACAGAGTAGGTCGTTCCTTATGGAAAACACAGACATCTCTTTGTGTCGGCTGGATCCAATAGCCCCCCTGAGTGAGTCCAGCAATCTGCCTTTGGACCAGCTGGTACAGAGACCTTCCACAAGGAGCCACCAGCAGGCTGTGGTGTCCTAGACTCTGTGTTAGCCTGGGTGATGCTTAATGCAGACGGCACTGTAGGGAACAGCAGCCAGAGAAAAAGTGGGTGAGAAATAGGAGGCAACTTGGCATGTTTCTCCAGGGGAACGGGTCCTTGCTGTGAAAGGCAGTATTCTCAATAGAGTTCTACCACTCAAAGGTCTGTGTGTAAATCACATTTTAACATCTGGCTAGCAAATCAGTCTAAATTCTCAGCTTGGGGAAAGATACCTAACTTTCTCAAAATTTTACTCAAATAATAAATAATAAATATAAGTGCCAATATTTTTGTGTCTATTTCTAGGCTCTCTACTCTGTCATTTTCTATCCTGATGCCAATACCAAAGTCTCCTGTGTGCTGTACCTTTATATTATCTTGAAGTCAGATAATATAAGTCCTTCAAATTTTTTCTTCTTTTAAAAAAATTTTGCCTATTCTAGGTCCTTTATATATGTATGTAAATTTTAGATATAGCTCAGAAATTTCTATAGAAGAGAAGACGATGAAGATGGGAAGAAGACAAAGAAGAAAGAAGGGGAGGAACAGAAAAGGAAAGAGGGGAAGGAGAAGGGAAAACACGGCTGGGTATTAATTAGGGCTGCATTGAATCTGTAAATCCACTTGGGAGAATTAACATCATAGCAATACTGGAACTTCTATTTAGTTATATTGTCATCAAAAGAATATCCAGTGATTAACAAAGTCTTATAAGAGTTTATTTGAGCCAATTTTTGAGGGCATGCCAAGAATCGAAATCTGAATGGACTGAGAAAATGCTCTGGAGAATGGCAGTTTTGCAGTTTATTTTATTCATCAGAATAAAGAAGATGCAAGGAGGGTTACATGGAATCCATGGGGGGTAGACCAAGGAAGCAGGAGAAAGCATGGGGTGGGGGATTCTCTAGGGTTTGATAAAAGGCAAAATGGAGAAACACGTCCTTTACATTGGTGGGTGTAGGGTAGTTAACAATGTTCACAGCACAGACAGGCGGTGTCGGGAAACAAGATCACAGGCCTCAAGCTCTGGTGGTTGTGCCTTCGAGGGGTAGGAAAAGTTCATGCTGACATGTTAAAGGTATGTTATCTTCGATGTACAGCAAATGAATGAATAGCATTCATTTAAGGTAAATATTGACGTTTGCTAAGGAAGCTGTGGGCCTGAGACATGAGTACCCACTGTGACCTGTCCAGTCAGGAATTTGTGATCCCATCCTTCTGTGTGGGGACTTCTGGTCACTGAGCTTGTCAAACCTGCCATTGGCCCCCCACCCCTGAGCTTGTCAGGCTTATTACTGTTGCATTCACCAACCGTGAGAACAAATGTCGGAGACTTTCGGGGTTCCAAAGATGTTACTTTATTGGCCAAGTTTAACCTGCGCAGGGGCGAACTCTCCAAAGTGTCCGGAGACACGGTGCCCGCAAGGGCTGCAAATGAGAGTCGTGCCAAACGCTTACAGGCTTAGGGTTTTATGGAGACGCACAAGCAAGCTGGATACAGAAGCAGATGTGGAGGTTAGCGGTTGGCTCAGGGGCACAATAGGGTTACTGATTATTGGTGAGTTAACTCGTGCACTGGCTCATGCTCCTTTACCTGATTGGTCAGTTGAGCTCCTGCACAGGGGCAAAATTTCCCTCCCTAGTGACTGTCCAGATGGCTATCTGCCTGACTGACCATTGCTCTGGAACACCCTGTTCTTCGGGTGTGTCCCGGAGCCTCTTTTGCATTAGCTAGCAAAACAACTTTTACTTCCTTATAGCTACGCTCTGGCTAGTTCTCCCTTGCCCTCAACAATTACTTAACCCCCTTTTCATTCCCAATAGATTATATCAATGTATTTATGTTACAGAACAGGGCCAAAAGGGGGTATGATAGACTATTACCGAAAGGACTCCCCACTAGGTTTGCACGGTCTGCCGCCAGAGAAAAGATGTCTCTCAATGCCAGGGATTTGTGAAAAAGGAAAGGAAAGGTTTATTTAAAGCTATACAGATGTAAAGTAGTATTTTAATGAAAACCTAGTATCTTCATTAAAATATCCAAGTTCTTTAGGACACCCATGGTTGCACACAGTCTTTCCTTCTCCCTCTGCCCTAATTTGGGGTACCGTATCTCAGGAAAAGAAATAGATTCAGGCTCCCAGCACCATCAGCTGTGTCACCATCAGGATCTCCAGCTTTGGACCCCAGTTAATCCGAAGTCATATGGCATCTTCTCATGACTTACTGGCAAGAGCCCTTTCACGCTTCTTCCAGGCAAAGTCCCTCCTGCTTCCTAGGCCATGTGGCCAAAGGGAGCACCCCAAAGCCGTGTGGTTCTCTCTGCACTGCCACATATGTGCGGTTCTCCCCTCTCATGGCTGCCGAGTCTGGGTTTAAATCCCCACACCAGTCTTCTTCTGCAGCCCCATTTCCGACCCCTCCTACAATCGGTTACACCTGCCAGCATTCCCGTATCCTTCCAGCTTTACTGGGCTGCCATCGTGAGTCTGGGCAGGCGTGACCCCAGATGTGGAGCCCATGGTGTGGAGCCAATCATCTCCAAGCTCTCACACAGGCGCTGTGTCCAGGGTAGTTGCCTCCCAGTTATATCTTGGGTGGGTGTCACTTACTTCTTCCCTGGCTCAAAGTATGGCCACAGGTATTTAACATATGTATGAAACTAGTTAAAAGTTATAGATATGTTAAATGGCCATGCCAGAGGTTAGCTGCAAAGCTGTTGCTATGCAAAACAGTTTTCAATGGCCCTGCTCCATGTGTCCCTTCCCCCAACTCATACCTGTCAAGGGCAGGGTGAGGACATCCTGTATATCCTTCTAATATTTCCTGGACACCTCGAGTTCTGGACCCCATTCCAAATCCCTATTTGGGGCCCCCTATCAGCTGCACCCTGGTACATTTAGATCTTATTGAAATTCTTATAACTCTTTTCTGGGTTTTGATTTAGAGGTCTGCCATATTTTTATATTATTTTAAATTACATTATGGTTTTGGATGTCTTCATTACAAACACTTTTTCCCATTTTTAATTAAGGTCCACTACATGTACGGTAAAATTCACCCTTCTTCATTTATAATTTCGTGAGTTTTGGCAAACACATACAGCAGATACAAACATAACCAGCACCACAGCAAAGACACAAGACAGTGTTAGGTTCCAGTACAATGTGTCAACATCGGAGGATCCCGAATTCACCTCCTGCCACAGGTACATCGAATAGCTGCATACGCAACAATTTCTCTGAAGGAAATTGGGACAGCAGGGAGAGAGCACACTGAAGTAGGCAGGAGAGGCTGAGACGCAGTCTTGGGAGAAGCCCCGCCCCCCCTCGATGACCCACACTGGGTGGGGGAGGGGGAGGGGGAGGGGGGAGGGGGAGCCTCCCACCTGGAGCCCCTCCCTGAGGAGGGGAGAGAGTGAGCTCACCTCTAACACCCCAGCTTTTAAGACCTGCACCTGAGGGCAAGCCCCCAAACACCTAGCTTTGAATGCCACACAGGGTCTCTCTCCACAAGACCCCACAGATTGTAGCAAAGTGGGAAACGGTTCATAAAGAGCTTGTGGGGACTCACCCACCCAGGACCCAGCCCAATGACATTCAACTGAAAAGCACCCAGACTTCTCTGTGAAAGAGGCTTATTTGCTAATGTGAAAGCATTGGCCTGAGGGACAGGCATCTAATTCAGCACGAAGTTAAGGGTCTGCTGAAATACCCTCCAAAAATGGAGACATCCTCACACCCTCCCTCTGCCTGGCTCCTGGTCACCAGTGTCCACGCAGAACTGCACCAGGGCTCAGGCTTCCTGTGAGAGTGTGTCTCAGCCTCTCCTACTTATTTCCATGTTTTCTCCTTGTTTGTCCAGTGTGTAGGTTTTGCTCACCTAGTTCCCAGGGTTCTTATGAGTGAGGAAGGGGGAGGCAGAACAAAGAAACCGGAGGGGCTGTGGGTGCTATGGGTGAGTCGGCACAGGCTGCTCCCCTAACGATCTCCGAGCCTGTCAATGGTCTGGGTTCTTCTTTTATAAACCCTCACCTGGGGATATTTTCATTGATTTGGGAGAGAGGAAGGAGAGAGAGAGAAAGGAAGAAAGAAACATCAATGTGAGAGAGAAACATCAATCATGAGCCCTGGCCACGGATCAAACCTGCAACCTTTTGGTGTACAGGCAGGTCAACCAACTGAGCCCCCGGCCAGAGCAAAAGTCTGGCTTTTATCAGTCAAGATGAGCAAATCTGGAGCTGAAACGCCTGAGGGCTGGAGTCTGTTTCCTTGAGGTTAGCTCCTAGAGGCCTTTAAGCAAACAGGTAGTTTATCCACAGCTATGTGTGAATTTACAAGTCATTATTTACAGAAACAATGTTAAAAGAATGATGGGCTGGGTTACAAATTTCTCAGGCACCTCTGTATTTTGCAGCTGCTGCCCAGGGAACATCTGTTGATCACCTGGCTCTAGTAGCAGGGCTAATGTTCATAGTTCCTATAAAACTGTAACAAACAGGGAAAGAGTTTTTACCCACCTACCACCCCCAGGGCACAAGTAGCTTATTTTCATAGCTTCAGCCTAAGGGAAAGCTCCTAATTAAACACACATCTAAAGGCCACTGGAACCCTGTCCAGACACCTCAGAGGCTGGGCACTATCTTTGAGCTCTCTCCGCCTCATTTCAAATAGCCAGCATCTCCTGGAGGGGAGCTTGTGTACGTATCTGGCACCTGGTGGTTACATCTGGTGCCTTGGTTTTTGTGGGTGCTGCCTAGGGAACACCCCATCATCACCTGGCTCTTGTAGGGCTTGCATTTGTAAGTCCCATGTGACTGTGACAGAGTTGACTGGCTACCACCCACAGGGCACAGCATAGAGACAGGAACTTAAGACACACTCCCAGTCTTTCTGAAAGATGGTTTGTCTTGGAACCTCAGCCCGAGGGGCTTGCATCTGGTGTGGCACACATGCAGAAGCATAGTGAGCTGCTCTCAGGCAGAGGCTAGTGTGCACCACCTTTGTGCTTGCCCCCTGCCTTGCTCCCAGGCACCAGTATTTCCAGAGGGGAGCCTGTGCCCTCATCTGGAGCCCTGATTTTTGCATCAGCCACCAAAGGAACACCTCTTGATTACCTGGCTCTGGTGCCCACAGTGCTTGCACTTGGTTCTGTAGAACTGGAGAGATAGAGGGGGAGGTCCTAGCTGACTACATCCCCAGCACATCAGAGAAGCTGTTACAGAAACCTGTCCCCACCTGTGGTCTTTTTGTCTTTTTACCCTATGGTCCTTTTCGTCTGCCACCAGTTAGAGCTGTGGCTCTCAGTGCCAGAGTTCGGTAAAAAAAAAAAAAAAAAAAAAAAAAAAAAATAGAAGAAGAAGAAGAAGAAAGAAAGAAAGAAAGAAAAAATTATTTAATTAAAATTTATAAAGGTTTAGCTCTGGCTGGCTGCTGTGGCTCAGTGGGTTGAGCACTAGCCTGCAAACCAAAGGGTCACCAGTTCGATTCCCAGTCAGGGCACATGTCTGGTTGCAGGCGAAGACCCCAGTAAGTGGTGCTTGAGAGATAACAACACATTGATGTTTCCCTCTTTCTCTCTCCCATCCCCTCTCTCTAAAAATAAATAAATAAAATCTTTTTAAAAAGTGGAATAATGGCATAATTCTACCATTGAACCTCACTCCCTTTAGAAATGAAGATACACCCACAAACACACAGTTCTGCCCTCGCCCCTTTGCCCAGTCAGGCCAGTCTCAATGATACAGGGTATAGCCAAGAGGGGGCCCCCAAAGGGATTTGAAATGGTGTCCAGAACTCAAGGTGTCTAGGAATATAGGAGAGACATATAAGATGTCCTCACCCCTTCCCCCACAGGTGTGAGTTGGGGGAAGGGACACAGACCAGGAACATGCAGGTCTGTTTTGTACAGCCACAGCCTTGTAGCTAATGTGTGGCATGGTCATTTAACATATCTATAGCCTTTGGTGGGTCGCTTAGATATGTTAAATAGCTGTGGCCAGGCTTGGAGCCAGGGGGATGGAAGGCACTATCCCCCAAAATCTACCTGGGGGGCAGGTTCCCTGAGTTATGGCACCTGAATGGCAGGTTGAAGATTGGCTCCATGCCATGGGGCCACACCTGCCCAGACTCACGATGGCAGCCCAGAAAGCTTGGAATAATATAGAAATACTGGCAGGTGTAACTGATCATGGGAGGAGTCAGAAATAGGGGTACAGAGGAAGGTTGTCACAGGGATTTAAACCCAGACACTGCAGCCACTGAAGGGAGAGCCATGTCGTTTTAGCAGAGTGCAGACCCCTGCAGCTTTGGTAGAAGAGGCCCACGCGGCTTTGGGGTGCTCCCTTTGGCCATGTGGCCTGGGAAGCAGGAGAGACTTTGCCTGGAAAAATGGGTACAAAGAACTCTTGCCAGTGGACCGTGAGAATGTGCCACATTGTTACCGAACAGAGGTCCAAGTGGGGGGCAATATTTGGCCCACCCAGGGAAGCCAAAAACTGCTACAGAAAAACAGGGGCCCCTCCCAAGGATGGTATACTAATACCTGCTGGGCTCGTCTGTCCACCGCCAGAGGAAAGACATCTCTCAATGCCAGAGATTTGTGGAAAGGAAAGGAAAGGTTTATTTAAAGCTGTACAGACTTAAAGTAGTGACCTGATGTCCCCATAAAAATATCAAAATACTTTAGGATAATCACAGACGCCCACAGCGTTTCTTTCCCCCTTGCCCTGATTTGGGGTACTGTATCTCAGGGAAAAAACACATGTCCATTTCTCCAGGCCACTGGTACCATCAGCTGTGTCGCCATCCAGGCAGGATCTCCAATTAAGCCAAAGTCATGCAGCACCTTCTCATGGTCCACTGGCAAGAGTTCTTTGTGCCCATTTTTCCAGGCAAAGTCTCTCCTGCTTCCCAGGCCACGTGGCCCCAAAAGCCGAGTGGGCCTCTTCTACCAAAGCTGCAGGGGTCTGCACTCCACCAAAAGCATGTGGCTTTCTTCTTCACCTGGCTGCAGAGGTCTCCATTCTGGCAAAACTGCATGGTTTTCCCTTTCACCTGAGATAGAGGGGGTCTGCACTCTGCCAAAACCTCGTGGCTCTCTCCTCTCTTTCACCTCGCCAAGAGGGAGTCCTCACTCTGCCCAAAACTGCATGGCTCTCTCCCCAATGGCTGCCATGTTGGGGGTCTAAATCCCTGCACCAATCTTCCTCTGTACCCCTATTTCTGACTCCTCCCACAATCAGTTACACCTGCCAGTATCTCTGTATTATTACAAGTTTACTGGGCTGCCATCCTGAGTCTGGGCAGGTGTGGCCTCATGGCGTGGAGCCAATCAACTCCAAGCTCTCACGCAGGCACTGTAACTCAGTGGACCAGCCCCCAGTTACATCCTGGGTAGAAGCCACTCCCTTCTCCCTGGCTCAAAGCTTGGCCACAGCTATTCAGCATATCTATGAAACCAGTTAAAGGTTACAGATATGTAAAATGACCATGCCAGAGGTTAGCTGCAAAACTGTTGCTATGGAAAACAGCTCTCAAAGGCCCTGCTCCATTTGTCCCTTCCCCAACTGGCCCATGGAGGGGCGGGGGGTGAGGACATCTTAATATTTCCTGGACACCCTGAGCTCTGGACTCCATTCCAAATCCTTTTCTGGGACCCCCCTCTTGGCTGCGCCCTGTTACAACATGACTTTGGATTAATTGGAGATCCTGCCTGGATGGTGACACACCCGATGGTGTCAGCAGCCTGGAAAAACAGATATGTGCTCTTTTCCTGAGTTACTGGTACCCCGAATTAGGGCAGGGGGAGACGAGAGTGTTGTGTGCGTAGGTGAATATCCTAAAGGACTCTGATATTTTAATGAAGACGTTAGGTTACTACGTTAGGCCTATATAGCATTAAATAAACATTTCCTTTCCTTTTCACAAATCTCTAGCATTGAGAGATGTCTTTCCAACTGACGAGGCGATCGGGCCTAGTAGGTTGTCTGGACGGTATTAGTATACCATCCTCTGGAGTCCTGGCCCTGGTGTGTCTGTGCTGTAACAATTTTTTTGGCATCCCTGGGTGGGCCAAATATTGCCCCCCTTGGACCTCTGTTCTGTAACATCAGGGCTGCTGGTCAGAAGTACTGCCTTCCAGAAGAAGGGGGGGGGGGAAACACACAGAAGTCCACAGCTCACTTCTCCTGGTGAGAAGTTCCTTCACAGTAATTCTTGTGTGGCTAGGTAGGCCTCTGGTGGTTCCAAGCACTATCAGCTGTCTTGCCATGATTTCCAGTTCTTAATCCAAAACCACGTGGCACCTCCTCATGGCCAGTGAGACTCCTTTTACCCCCTATTGACCCGCAGGATCCCGCAAGGTCCCACTTGTCCCCTTCACATTGCAGCCTGCCTTTTTGTTTAAATCCCAGCCTGGAACCTCCTCCATAACCTGACTCCTCCCATAATCAGCTACACCTGGTAGCACTCACCTATTTTCCCGACTTTCTTGGCTGCATAGTTAGTCCCAGCAGGAGTGGACCAGTGGTGCGGAGAGAACCATCTCCAAGCTCTCCCTCAGCCCTGTAACCAGAGGAGCCGCCTCTCCGTTACACGATGGGTCAAAGTCACCCCAGCTCCCATACAAAGGCTATTCAGTGTGTCTACGAGGCTAGGCTGGAGTTACTGATATGCCAGACTCTCATGGCTGTGCTGCTGCTTTTCCCAGCCCCCGACTAGGTTTGTTGTGGGGGTTTGGGGCTTTCAGCCTACACCCCATTCTGAACCTCATTCCACACCCATACAAAGCAACATACTAAAATGCTAGTCTTTCTGTGAAAGAGGCCTGTTAGCTTATGTTCATAGCTGTGGCCAGAAAAGCAGATTTCTAATTAAACACACAGCTGAGGGATCGCTGTAATCCTTTCCAGAAACCTTGGAGGGCGGGAGTTATCTTTGTGCCCTCCCTCTGCAAGGAAGGTTTCCCATGTGTCTGGTTCTCGGTTGTTGTGGGTTCCACACAGTGGTATTTGATCACCTGGCTCTGGAAGCCAGAAGATCTTGCCTGTCTGGGTCCCACAGGACTGCAGCAAACAGAGACAGCCCTTGGCCAGCTATCAATTTGCAAGTCTAGTTGTGGGTGTTTATCCAAAGAAAGTGAAAACACTAACTCAAAAGATATATGCACCCCATGTTCACTGAAGCATGATTAACAACAGCTAAGACATGGAAACAACCTAAATGTCCATCAATAAATGAATAGATTAAAAATGTGATATATATATAGATAGATATACATATACATATGATAAAAAAGAATGAAATCTTGTCATTTGTGACAACATGGATAAGACCTCAAAGTTAATATACTAAGTGAAATAAGTCAGACAGAAAGACAAACACTGTATGATTTTATTTATACATAAAAATTAAAAAATAGAAGAACAAAAACAATTAATAAATTTTATAAATTCACAAAACAGACTGGTATTTGCCAGAGGCGGGCATAGGAGTGGAAGAGGTTCAAAAGACACAAACTTCCGGTTATAAAATAAGTCAGCCATGGGGATACAATGTACAGCATAGTGACTATCGTTAATATTGCATCGTGATTTGAAAGACGCTAATGTAACCGAACAAAATGATGCTTCAGCCGCCTGCCTCCACAAAAGCCGAACTTGTGAGACAGATGCTGGCACACACACAAAAAAAATGGGTTTTGTTCGGGTGCCACACAACCTGAGGGAACGGTGGACTCCTGCCTCAGAAACCATCTCCTCTTCCTGCGCAAGCCTGGGCTTCCCATAGAGACAGGGAGGGGAGGGTTTTTCCCTACCCAATAATCTGCTAGCTTCTGGTGCTCAGGCCCTCTTCATTCACATTTCCAGCTTTTGGTGTGCTCATTGTAAGAACCTCCCCCTGTTGCCATCCTGGGCAATGGGAGAAACTCCCAGCTGGGCACAGTAACAATACCCCCGTTCAAAACTCTGGACCCTTGCAGTCTTATTAAGGTAAATGGATGAAGGTTTCATTCTTCTGTAGTTACTTCCTGCTGTCAAATACTGTAGTCTTACCTATCCCCAGGCTCAGAGATTCTCACTCTCTAATAGAATGGGGACAGGAATGAAGGGAAGCACTTATGCAAGGGAGGAGGATTGCTCACTTTGGAGGGCACCACGCCCAGTGTCTAGGGGATAGCACTGCTGAACAAGTGAAGCCGGTAGACAGCTTCATGTTTCCAGAGGTGGTGTTGCAGGTGGGCCTCCAAAGTGAGAGCTATTGTGCACACAAACAATCAAGCGTTCAGTGCAGGGCGTGTCTCTCACTAGTGTAGGGAGAATTGTAATGAAAGCAGAAACTGGAGGGACTAAAATATCCTTATGATATAACCCCAATTAGGGCTTTGGGTGGCACACCCAACAGCAGAAAAAATTTTCCAAGGAAGCCACTGTCTGGGAAATGCAGGATAAAATAAAAAGTAACATCATCACTGGCATAATTTAAGCCCACCTCAGTGGGTCACCCTAATCCAAAGCAAGGCAATAGGGAGTGCCTGGTTCCATTTCTAATGTGTTTCCTGGCATTTTCCACCACAGTCTTCTTTATTTTGTGGTTCATTTTCTCAGTCTTCCCCACAGATTTCATCGAATCTGTAGTTCTTGTCCTGTCTTCTGGGAGGTTTCTGAAGTGAATGATGGTCCACTGTCACTTTGATTCTGTAAGGAGGTCCAAACCTATGAACTACTTCTCTGAACTACTCCCTTTCCTGTTGGGTTACGTTCCGTCTTAGGATTGTTTTTGTCACATGTCCAACATGCTTAAGTAATCTTCTGAATGGTCCTTTGTAAATGGAGCCCTTCAAATGTGGCCCTAATGAGGTCCATTAAAGCATCCCTTCCATAACGGTCCCTTCATGTAGGTTTTGAGGATGGGATATCCTAGCGCTTCAGGGAGTAAGGTCATACCACGCAGGTTGATCTTCCACATAGAATCAGGGTCAGCGTCAGTGAGTCCCCATTCACAGGCCTGTTCCTGCTCTCATTCTTCATAATGGAGTTTAAGTTCTGACGAGTCCAGGTTGGGAATTAAAGCCCCAAGAAGCCCCAAGAGGCTCTCAGGCAGCTTGTCTTACTGTTACAGTGGAATGAGCAGCCAGAGGGGCAATAAAGGCAGGGCCCTCACCACTGCAATCTAACAAAGAACTCAACACAGGAGGCCACACACTGACCAGCAGCCCTGAGCCTGGTTCAGTAAGGCTGCCAGGCATTCTAGACAACAAGTGAAACTATGATAGTGTAAGAGTCGGGAGCCTTTGAAAGCCTGTGTGTATCATCTCCACTAGCTGGGAAAAGGAAAACCTGGAGACTGTGTATTCATCCCAGGGCCTAGAAGGGAGAAAAGGAGGGGACTACAGTGACCAAAAATAAAAGCCCATAAATCAACTTTGGTTAACTGCCTGCCTCCCATCACGTAAAGGATGAGCAAATGAAGTCTGGAGCAAGATAAGGATTTGGGCTAACAGACCCCCACCCATACCTACACTTATGCAGTCATGTCCCCACGGAAAACTGGCACCACCTTTACCCGCCAATCAAAATGTAACTCCCCACCCTGGCTGGTGTGGCTCAGTGGACTGAGCACCAGTTTGCAAACTGAAAGGTCGCTGTCTCAATTCCCATTCAGGGTACATACCTAGGTTGTGGGTTAGTCTCCAGTTGGGGGCATGAGAGAGGCAGCCGATAGATGTATCTTCCACACATTGATGTTTCTTTCCCTTTCTTTCTCCTTCCCTTCCCCTCTCTCTAAAAGTAAATAAATAAAATCTAAAAAAAATGTAACTCCCTCACCCCAACAACTATGTAAGTTTTCAGAACAAAGGACTTGACCCTCTTTTGGCCACCTGACCTCTGGCACGTGGGCCTTTGGCCACCTTTGCTTTTGCTCTCCCATTCACTGATAACTTTGCTTGCACACTGATAGGCTCACTGACCTGTAATTCTTTACTGTGTCAGCGAGAAGAACCAAAGTTTCTCCAGTAACACTACTACTTTACCAGCAATTTGGTTTCCCTGACTTGTCTGGGAAGAGTTCTTCTGGTGTCCTGCGCAGTGCACTGTGGCAATCTGCTTTGGCTGATTCACTGCCTCTGGCAATTGTAAAATCTCTTTTCTGTGTTTGAGGTCCCTATTCATTCCCCCAGGTTAAAAGCCCTCTTTCTTTCCATATTGCCCCATGGGCAAGAACTACTACCATGAAGGCATATTTAGAGTCAGTGTGGATGTCAACATTCTTTCCCTGGGGTAACTCAAGTCTCTGGTGAGGACTAATCGTTCAGCCTTTTGTGCTGAGGTTCCTGTGGCAAGGGCTTGGGCTTCTATTACTTCGTCTGTGGTGACTGTGTTACCAAACAGCAAGTGGGGTCCTGCTGCCTGCCACCACCTGTGGGCCGCATGCAGCTCCGGACGGCTGTGAATGCTGCCCAACACAAAATTGTAAATGTACTGAAAACATCATGAGATTTTTTTGTGGTTACATGTCACACTGTATTTAATGTGTGGCCCAGACACCCCTGCTCTATGCAAAATTCCAGGGGCAAAGGTTTGGTGATAAAGAAAAGGAGATTTTATTCAAAAGCTTCACAGTTTTGGAGTAACAGCTTTCCAGTTGCATTAGCCTATCAATTAAGGCTAAACTCTTTAACCCTTAATGACAGCTTTAATCACTTAAACTTATCAATTAAAGCTAAAATCTTCACCTCCTGAATTCCCCTATAATTCTCCCTTTTAGTTTTTAATTAACTTATTTCTATAGGACTAGTTTACCAACTAAAACATAAGATATAAAACCTACACAATTTTGGAAGAATACATTTCTGTCTCAGAGTGCATCCCCTCTAGAACATCAAAGACAACTCTGCCACCCTCCGCCAGGCCAGCATGGTCCTAGTCTGCATCCAGAGTTCCTTCTAACATCCACGTACCATCCACAGGCAGCTGCAGTGTGACCATCCAGGCATCGACAAGAGCCAGAGAGCCAGTCTCTGTCCTCCTTTTATTTTAAACCTTCTGGCCCAGCAGCCACAGCACCAGCAGCCACAGCAGCAGCGCCTGCATCCCCAGACAGCCTGGTCAGAGATAGCAGCTTAGCAGCTCCCTCCCCTCCCAGGGCAGGGAATCCCCAGACCAGGCTGGGAGCGACTTGGACACACAAAGTTGTCAGGGAGAACCAGGCTACACATACACGCAACTAGCGGCACACCCATAATTGGAGTGGCAAATGTGGACCAAGAGAGTGCCAGAGAGTGAGACAGAGATACAAGCGAAGGCTGTGACTAGCCATGACTGTGATAGACTTTTGACTTTTTGGAGAGGTGGTGAGTACAGAAAACCAGACAGTGACTTAGTGTTGCAGTCCGTGTGCCCCAAAAGACCTTTTTAAAAAGGGGAGCTGAGGCATGCTGGACAGGGACCCGACACGCAACTGCCCTACCTACAAGACAAAAAAATTTAGGCAGGATTTGTTCCCACTCTGTGAAGCCAGACAGATCAATTGATCTGATTTGATTGATCTGAAGCCAGACAGATCAATTGATCTGATTTGATTGATCTGAAGCCAGACAGATCAATCAAAAAAGTGCAAAGGGAGGTGATTTCTCCGCCCCAGCACAGCTCTGCAGAGTGTGGAGTGCGGGTCCTGTATGCTGTGAGGGCAGGGTGCTGGGAGCTGTGCACCTGAGATTGTTTAAAGCCAGACTGAGCCCCCTTCCTTCGCAGAACCTCAGGGAAGGGAAGACTGCCCCCAGCCACCGCCTCCTGCCCGAGCAGGGAAGATCAGCAAAACTGGCTGGGAAGGCTTAACGACCATGCAGAGCGCATTTCCGCAAGAGAAAGACAGCAAGATGAGCCTAAAAGGGCCCATTTTGAATTCCTCACAGACAGACAAACTGGGTCCTAGGGCCCTATTCCACTGAGGCCAGCAAAACAGGAAGTTAAGGGTGCAAAAAGGGGGATTCAGGCTCTGCCCAGCCTCAGCTTGCACACACAGCTGCAGACTACACCAAGCAGGAGAGAGCTGACACTCTTACACAGATCGCGCCCTCCCCCCGCCCCCCCAACCTGTAACCCCAAAGAAAGGGACAGCTATTTAATCAGAAACTATATATTATTGTAATTAAGCTGGGTCAGACCAAGACGGGAGGTGTAGGGGCAGGGGGGACATGCCCACAACTTTACCAGAACCCTGAACAGTGCCTCCCAGGTGAGGCCTCAAGGCCCCACCCTCTTGATCACCAAAGGAGCTCCCTCTAGAGGCAGGTGAAGGTGATACATGTGGTGTTGCCAGAAGTTGGACTGCCCATGCCGGACATTGAGCTGATAAAAAATCAGAGACGGATCCAGAAAGAAGTCAGAAGGTGAACACCTACAGCTGAGATGAACTTCACCTTGCTCTTCCCTCAGAACTTGCATGTGATTCTTTCTTCTTTTTCTCCTTTCATCTAGCCTTTTAATGTTTCTTCTTTTGCTTCAGTTGTGTTCCAACTAACTCACCACACTTGGTCCTTTATTTTTTATTCTTTTTATTTAGATTACATATATTTTTTCATATTATTGTTATTGCAAATCCCACATAGCACCCTTCCCTGGTTTTACTCCATTTTGCCTTCTTCCTGACCTTACTCGTTGTTGTAACTTTACCTTCTCGCAAGCTACACCAGGTTCCTACCCCTTACTCTTACTACTTCTCCTCCATCTATTCTTGCAAAAGCATTCTTCCTTTCTTAAATCAGCTGATATTCTTTCCCCCTCCCCCCACCTATATAATAGTCTTATTTCCTTTCCACCTTTATAAATTTTGACTAGTTGGGTGAGGATATCATGGTTATTGCTTTTCTTATCCTATTTTTCCACTATCGGTACTTCAAATCCCATAGGACATTCTCCCCTGTCTTGCTCCATTTACCTTCCCCTGCCCTTGATCAGTTGAGTTAAGAATTTCATTATTTCTTCCCACTTCTTAGCCTGAATTCTATTTCTTGCTCTTATTAGTTGTCTTCCACTATCCTCTCAAAATCATTTTCTTTTATTGTAGACATCTTTTATTGTAGACATCTTTTCTCTTGTGTATAACATTATTATTCCCTTTCCACCTTTATTAATCTTTGCTCAGCTATTGTTGCTAACAACCCTGCTGTGGATTTTCTGCAATTTTGTTCCTGTTGGTTCAATACCATTTTAATTTTTATTTCAAACCTCACAGCATTCTCTTACTCCATAAGAATGGAGTAAGAACCTCTTATTCTTACTCCATTTTTGTCATCACCCTCCCCTGTTTTACTTACATTTTAAATTTTATTCTCTTCCTTTCTTCACCTGGTTTCTATTCCCCACTCTTATTATTTATCCTCTTTCTTCCCACTCAAAATCAATTTTCCTTCTTTTAGTCATCTCATGTTCCCTTATTTCTATCTTATAATATTTTAATCTCACTCCACTTTTATTAATCTCTGTTCAATTGCTATTGATATTGCTGATAGGGTGTGGGGTGGGGAGGGTTCGCTGGTATGGGTTTGATATTCTGGTAATATTGCCTTCTTGACCAACACCTGTACAATAGCATACAAGACATGGCAGGAGCAAGGTACCCCTGCAAGATGCAAGAAATCCTACAAGACATACAAAACTCAGTGTGAGTATTTGAACTGGGCGTGCGTAGTGATTCTCGCTTAGATGCACGGTTCCACACTAAGAGCTGGAGAACATGGAGACACGGCTGATGGAACTGTGGGAGCCTAGCCAAGCACTGACGACTGGGAGAAGCCAGAATGCTGAACAGGAACCTGCCTAGTGAGGCTGCGGACTTCTATACTTTTCCTGAAAGACGGTACTTCTGACTGGCCTGGTTTGGTAAGGGGAGACAAGACTGTGTGTTTTGTGGGTGTTTGGTTTTAAGAGACTTTGGGACTTGAAAACAGAAAATTGCTATCATTCTAAATCTGTATACCTTTAAATAAATACTCCCTTCCCTTTTCACCTAACTCTTGCCCTGGGAGTTCATTTTTTGGTGATGGGCAATAAAACCCAAATGTGTTGCAGAACTGCACAGCCTGGCTTCTGCTACAATGTTGGAGATCTGAGCTTCCCTCTGAGTCTGGGAGCAGGGTGGCTGGGTTTAAGGTAGTGGTGGTTTGAAAGCAACATCTGGGTTGTCTAACATAATGGCCCTGCCATCTGCCAATACCCTCCTTTCTCCAAATGGGTAAAGCCCAAGTGCCAGGGAGAGCCTTCCAACCGGCACTGCAAATGGCCGTAACTGGGCTCGAGCGGCACGAAGCCCACACAACAGTGCACGCCAGCTCGACCTACCAGCGTTGGAGTCTGTCTGCTCCCCAGACCTGTTTCCTTTCACCAGCCAAGTGTTTCAGGTGGCTGGCTGACCCCTTGAGAAGGAGTGCAGGAAAAATCCCCAAGGAAAAGCTCTTGTCACCCGCTGGGAAGTCCCCACAGTCCCAGTCCTGGAGTTGGCCTGCCACAGACAGCTGGGACCTCAGCCCAGGCCCTCAGAGACTTGCCGAGGTCCACACTGACCCACTAGAGTAGCCAGACTGTACCCAGACAAAACAGAGGTTCAGCTGCCTGCCGCCATAAAAGCCAAACTTGTGAGGCAGGTGCTGGTGCAAGAGGAAAGAGGTTTATTCAGGTGCCACACAACCTGGGAGAATGGCGGACTCCCATCTCAAAGAACACGTAACATTTGTTAATATCCGTGCATCAAATAGAACAGCAGCAACTTGAAGACAAATGTAATAAGATACAATTGTTACACACTTTGATGAAAAACAATAAAGTAGACACAACAGTAAGGATTTAAGAAATTGAAACATAATCGGTAATGTAAAGTTTATACATATATATTGAACTATGTAGACCTGTAGGAGAAAAATATCTTCTTCACAAGTGCTCATGAGATACTTAGGAAAACTGACTACATATTATGTCATGAAGAATGCCATTACAATTTGATAAAATAGAAATGACCCACAGCATTCTCTGTATACCCAGTAGAAAGTAGAAAATAGTAACAAATGTTAACAAATGTTAATTTCTTCTTCTCTGTCTTTCAGCTTACTGTTTAAGTGCCCTGCTGCTTAAAAATTTAAGAACTTCTGAAAAATAACTCTTGGTTCAAAGGCAAATACAAAATAAAAAATTTTTACTTCTGCAGAAAATGATAATAAAAACATAACACATCAATGTGGTATTTAAAACCGTGTTTAGTCTAAAATTAATGATATCTCACAGACATAAACAATACTCAAATTTCTAACTCAAAAGTTACAAAGTGAATTAAACAGTAAGCTGAAAGGCAGACAATAAGAAATCGACGTGAAGCAGACGGCTGTCTCTGCCTCCCTACAGCATTCCTCAGTGTGGTGTTTCTTTCCGTCACAAATCTCTCCCTTTCTGCAGATACGGAGGTAACTATCCTTTCTGTTGAGGGCCTCTGCTATTATTTAAGCTCCTTTAGATCTTACCTTGGATCTGAAGTTGTACAGAATTGCTTTTCTTACACCCAGTCTTGTAGCTGCAGAAAGTTTCAAAACAACAGAATTGCAGACAAGAAGCTGCCTTCACTTCCTAGAAAGTTGTCCTCCCTCCCCCTGAGTACCTTCAGCTCCATCTGCTCTGATTTAAAAAATTATCCTTAGGTATTTGCAAAGGTGTTTTCCCAAAGATCAAGAGGACAGACGAGGAAGAGAACTAACAGTCTGGATAGCTCCATATTCCCCCATCTCAAAGGTAAAAATTAACACGTGGTTCGCACAGAGCCCAGGCAGGGAAAGCAGCCGCGTGGGTGGGGGTGCACCCCTGCACCTCCTTCTCTGCCTTCAGCGCTCACTCTGCACCTCACAAGCTCCACCATCTCTCGGGTGAGACATTCTCCCTGTCCACATGTGGCTATAGAGTTTTTAATGGCGTAGTTTTAGAAATAGTCTCTAGAAAGACTAATGTATAATCAACCTCCATTTTAAACACGATTTTAAAAGATACTTTTTTGTTTGAAGTATTTTTCAGAATTCCCAAACTTAATATATATGTGGATTATTTTTGTCTAGTATTGTCAGTAACTGAAACATTAGAATTCTACTTGTGTTATAATTTGTATTTTTAAAGTTCAGGTTCAATCACAATTTAAAATTCCTAGGTAAAATGGTCTAAGTATATATGTTGACATTTGCTTTAAAATACAGGGCATGATAAAAGTAGGTTTACAGTTGTACAAGCACAGAACACAGTTTATTCTCATAATGTTATTTATTAATTATTGTATTATTTCCCATAAAATAACTGTACACCTACTTTTACTCTACTTTCTATGTAATTTATTTGAAATTGCTTTTGAAGTTCTTATATAATATTATTTTTCATTTGTTTTACTGACTAATGCTAAGTAAAGATGCCTGCACAACAGATGCTTCAAGACTAGCACCTTAGGATTGGAGAGTTCCTGGGAAGAGGCCCAATCACCACTGGATGCAAAGAACATCATCTGTCTCCAGGCAGTCAGTTCAGTAACTTGATTCAGATGAAGTCAGAGCTTCATTCAGTTCAACTCACAAGCATCTGTTGATTCTATGCCATAATTTCAACATAAAGTCCTCATCAAATAACCTGTTCAGTTTAGCTGAAGGTTCCTTTGGACTAAGGTGGAAAGTAGAAATACACGTAAAGGTAATTTTGCATATTTTCCCTGAAAACCATCAGGGAGCAGTTTATTTAAGATAGTCATTTAAAGTCACTAGTTCACACATACAGGAGATGTTTATGGCAAAAAAAATATCGAGGGGAATTATATTTAATAAAAAACAGATTCATTATCTTTGCAAGGCCCATCTGTTTCATTGACTTTATTATTGTGAGAGGCCATGTGACCAAACACCAGTACACAAGCCCTTGCAGCACTCAGTCAGTCAGAGCAGTGTCCTGCTACACCAAGGGTGTGGGTTCCATCCCTGGTCTGGGCACCTACAGGAATCAACCAATGAATGCATAAATAAATGGGACAACACATTTCTCTCTCTCTCCCCCCACCCCCTACTTCCTGTTTTCCTTAAAATCAGTAAAGTTAATTAATTAATCAATTAATTTAAAATATGGAGGCACTCCAACTCTCACACACCAAGCTCAACAATCAGAAAACATTGTGGCAAATACAAAAATAACCACAAATACTTTGCAGCTCATTCTGTCAAGAAACGTAGTCTGTGAACCTACCTTTTGACCTGAGCCAGTACTGTGGCTTGCTTTGGCTGAGAGAATGTAGTGGAAGCAATGCTGTGAGTTCCAAGTTAGGCCTAGAAGCCCTACAGTTTTTCTCTTGTACCAGGGAGCCTTCCAGCACCTTCTGAATGAGCCTCAGTCAGCCTGCTGGACAACAAACCCACATGGAGAGAGGCCGAGCAGTCCCAGCTCAACCAGCTGAGGCTGCAGATAAGTGAGGGGCCCACCTGAGCCCAACCCAGAGCATGAAGATTGTCCAAATGGGCCTTGCACGAGTTATTGAATACGTTCTTACAGACTCATGAGAAAGTAACTGTTTGACGTTACTAAATTTTGGAGTAGATTGTTAGACAGAAAAATCTGACTGATGTAATCCTCTTCGAAGAAGTTCTACTTCCCCGTGACTTCTTGTGCTTCCGCGTCCCACACTCAGAGGCTGCCACGGGGAGGTCGGGTGCGTGAAGGAAAACGTACGTGAAGGCAGCTGCCTAGGCCTGATGCTATCAGTACCATTACCTTCATTAATAGTAGTTATTACATAGCAGTTATCACCTGGGAACACTTGCTGTGTGCCAGGCGCTGAACTGTATTTAAACCTTATAATTTGTAAATAGTTATAATTTCATGTCGTCATATAAACTATCATGTAGTAGTTTCCACCCCACTTTACAGGAAAGGACCCTAAGGCTCCCACATTTTGAGTGACTCGCCCAAGCTGATGCAACTGAGAAAAATCACAAGCAGTACTGAGCACTTACTTCTCTGACTCCAATGTCCATCCTCCTTTCACTTTGCTATTCCAGACTCTGCTATTGGTGTGAAGCATCTTTAACCGCTGCAAGAGAGGGGAGGTCTTGCATTTATGGTAAAATCTCACCCATGCATCATAACTAGGGTTGTATGAGTGCGAAGTAGTCAAAAGTCAGAACTAAAGAATTTGAAACTGTATGGATTTTTAGAGACTGTTATAAATGTAAATTAGAACTAATATGAGTGCTGTCTAAATAACTTCTTATGGGACTCTCAGCACTCCCCATTTATATCTACAATTTTAATTATGGAATAAATGGTATATAAATCAGTATTTTTAAGAAAATGTTCATTAAAATAATATTTTAAGCTCTAAATCTTATTTCCACCATTAATTTATTAAAGGGCTTTTAATTTTGCTGTTAGACAAAGGTAACAAATTAGTTTTTCTCAAAATGATACACCATTCCTCTGCCTGAATCTAATCCACTAATAATTTTACTTTATGTAAAAATTAGGAGCTGAAGGCAGAAGCAGCTAGAACGAGGTTTGTGGCGTGACTCTGGCTGAGCGGGGAGACGAGACCCAGAGTCAGGGTAGGGCCGAGAGCTCCTCTACCACCTCCTCGTGGCCGGCGATGACCTGCTTGGCCTTTCACTCCACCCGAGGACGTGAGATCTGAGGTTGGACCTTCAACTTCCCACTCAGGATACAATTCTGATCCTGCATATTTAACACCCTAACTTCCTAATTGAAGTTGAATTTTTAAACTATCTTTTCAACTTCCAGTATCATTTATTCTTCCTAGACTCTAGATACAATTAACTGTAGCCAGACAGTGCTCAATACTATTTGAGGCTCACTTTAAGTTCTTTAAACTAGCTCAGCATTTGTAAACATGAATTCACATTTCATTAAAAATGGAAACTAGAATTTGACATTAACAAAATTTACTCAATATTGATGTTAACTACAAAATTTTTATATGAAACTCATGGACTTAATATACCAGAATTTGGCCTTTATAAACTCGCTCACACATAAACAGTCATGTGTCCTAACCTGGTTAGTGTTGCACCAGGGACCCTCCCACAGCTTTTACCACCTACACAGATTCCTCTCCGAGGGACAAAGTGAAAAAGTTCCCATCGAAGGAAGAAAAAAAACCCTAACAGATTTACCCAGTTCTGAATCATCAGCAAATATAACACTAGAAATAGGTTATAGGCTACTCTTAAGTCTTTTATCCTAAATACTATTTAAAAAGTTACCGTGTTAAACAAAAGAATACACAGGTTTCTCACTAAACTTTTTTTAAATGGATCTCAAAATTCTGTGACAGATTTTGGTCAAGTTGTTTCCATCAAAAAGTACCTAACTTAATAACTAATAACTTAAAAACTGCCACACACACAAAAAACAAATGGTTCACAAAACATTCTCCTTTCCTTCTGAAGGTTTCACGATGCATTGTAGTCGTTAACCAGTCCTTTACTACTAACCTTGAGTGGCCAATGGAGACAAACCGTTCCTCACCACTGAGTAAGACTGAGTGGCAGGTGCTGGGGATAATATTCACTTCTGAGCTTTCTGGGCAGACTTGGTGACGTTGCCAGCTCCAGCCGCCTTCTTGTCCACTGCTTTGATGACACCACCAGCAACTGTCTGTCTCCTGTCACAAACAGCAAAGCGGCCCAGAGGAGGGTGGTCGGAGCAGCTCTCAGCACACGTGGGCTTGCCAGGAACCATATCGACGATGGCGGCATCGCCAGATTTCAAAAACTTTGGGCCGTCTTCCAGCTTTTTCCCAGAGTGACGATCAATCTTTTCCTTCAGCTGAGCAAATTCGCAAGCAATACGAGCTGTGTGACAGTCCAGCACAGGTGCACTTCCAGCACTGATGGGGCCTGGGTGGTTGAGGATAATCACTTGAGCTATGAAGCCAGCAGCTGCCATGGGTGGGTCATTTTTGCTGTCACCAGCCACATTGCCACGACAACCATCTTTGACAGACACGTTCTTGACGTTGAAGCCCACACTGTCCCCAGGAAGAGCTTCACTCAAAGCTTCATGGTGCATTTCAACAGACTTTACTTCAGGTGTAACACTGACAGGAGCAAAGGTGACCACCATGCCGGGTTCGAGAACACCTGTTTCCACTTGGCCCACAGGGACAGTACCAATGCCCCCAATTTTGTAGAGGCAGACACAAGGGCTTGTCAGTTGGATGAGTTAGTGGCAGGGTACAATCCAGAGCTTCAAACAGTGTGATTCCACTGGCACTGCCATCTTTTCAGGTGACTTTCTATTGCTTGAACCAAGGCAGGTTAGCACTTGGCTCCAGCACATTGTCGGCATTCCGACCAGAAATTGGCACAAATGCTACTGTGTCAGGGTTGTAGCCAATTTTCTTAATGTCGGTGCTGACTTCTTTAACAGTTTATGCATATCTCTTCTGGCTGTAGGGCGACTCAGTGGAATCCATTTTGTTAACACCAACAATCAGCTGTTTCACACCCAGTGTGTCAGCCAGAAGGGCACGCTCACGGGTCTGCCATTCCTGGAGATACCAGCTTCAAACTCACCAGCACCAGCAGCAACAATCAGGACAGCACAGTCAGCCTGAGATGTCCCTGTAATCATGTTCTTGATAAAGTCTCTGTCCTGGGGCATCAAGGATGGTCACATAACACTTGCTGGTTTCAAATTTCCACAGGGAAACATCAATGGTGATGCCATGCTCAGGTTCAACTTTCAGTTTATCCAAGACCCAGGCACACTTGAAGGGGCCCTTCCCCATCTCAGCTGCCTCCTTCTCAAAATTTTCAATGGTTCTTTTGTCGATCCCACCACATTGTAGATCAGACGGCCAGTGGTGGTACTCTTGCTGGAATCTACGTGTCCAATAACCACAATGTTGATGTAGGTCTTTTCCTTTCCCATTTTGGCTTTGATTCAGTGGTGGTTTTCTTGACACCTGTGTTCTGGTGGCAAACACATTGCAAAAAAGCAATAGGTGAAAATTTTGAATACCATCAAGAAAGGTTTCATTCATTTGCCAAGATCTTGAGTAGTTTCTGCAAGATACAAAGTGGGTAAGTCTGGGTCCAGGAAAAAGCATCAAAACATGTTATTTGCTGCAGGACAAGTGAGCACTACACGGTAAATGGAGCACATCTCAAGTGGAATCTCTTGATTCACAACGGCAGAGGCTAAAAAGAGTGACAAGGCCACCGACAGGGTCAGATATCCTTCCCAGTTTCTGCAGGGCACTGCATTCTGCATCCACACAGGAGACCTCCCTCCCCCAACAACGACTCATGGCTTGTCCTTGTCACATGTCATCTCTGCCACTTACTGGCTGTGTGAACCTGGGCAAATTCCTTCACCTCTCTGAGCTTCAAGGTCCTCCTTATAAAATAGGACTGATACTAAAGTATGGCAGGTGTATTTAAAGAGTCCTAAAAATTCATTCCAAGTGCAGTTTATGTTTGTTCCTCCCAACAACCTAAGGAGCAGCTGTCAATGCCGCCAGTCAAAGGCCCCCAAAGGCACCCCTGTGGATGAACTAGCTGATGTCATTGGTCATTGCAGTGAGGGAGAAAACTTACTCTGGGGAATTGTGAGGCATCTTAGTAAAGGGTGTTGGAAGCAAAGAAGCAAATTCAGTAGATGTCTATTAAAGGTGACTTTTGCAAGGAATTTGTTTACACAATTGTGGGGAACTAGGCAAGTTCGAGACCCACAGGGCTGACCAATCAGTGGGGCCGGCTGGGGCTCAGCACGGATGGAAGCTGCAGCCCAAAGTGGAATCTGTTCCCCCGGGGAAGCCTCAGCTCTGCCCTCGAGACTTCTGAACTAATCGGATCTGGCTGACTCCAATTATCCAGGATAACAATCTCTACACTTCAAGCTAACAGATTATGAACTTTAATTATATCTACAAAATATTAATGTTTAACATTGGGTAGTATAGTGGTGAGCACAGCTGCCTTTCAAAATATTAATGTTTGACTGAATAACTAGGGACTGTAACCTCCCTGACACATAAAACTGATCATTAAACTCACAAGTTTTGTGTTGGGTGATCTTGAGAAGGATTTAAGAAACAGGCTTTGTTCTTAATTAGATTCTGTTAGGAAATGGGTGGTGGGGTAGGGTAGTTCTATAATTGAGTATCTTAGTGAATCCTACCTGGAAGGAGGGAAGACAGTACTGGAGCCAAAGATTTAACTGGTTATTAAATTAGCAGCAGCAGTCACCCCAGGCTGGGTATCTCAGTTGGTTAGAGCATCGTCCTGATGCACCAACGTGCCAGGTTCAATCTCTGGTCAGGACACATACAAGAAGCAACCAATGAGTGTATAAATAAGTCGAACAACAAATTTCTCTCTCTCTCTCTCTCTCTCTCTCTCTCTCTCATCAATCAATAAAAATAGGTTTAAAGAAAAGAAGCAGTAGTCATTCATGTTATGTGGGAGAGAGGTGTGTTGTATTCAGACAGTCCTGAGTGACCTCATTTTCTGGGTTGACCCACCATAGCCACAGAGTGACTGTCCAACAGTGACATTCTGTTAAATTGCTTATGTCCAGCAAGAAAACACCAGAACCTCGCTGTGAGTACCAGGCCAGCTCCTGGTAACACCAGGCCTGGTTAATAGCACCAGGAAGCTCCCAGACGCAGGGCTTTTTTGCCTCCCACATCTTCATGTCACTGTCACCATGAGGTAAGAGAGACCGCTGAGAAACTGAGGGCCACCTGACAGGGACAGAGTGGCCGACTCCAAATGGAGCTCCCATTATCCATGGCTTCCATGACACACAGAAAATGAATTCTTCTGAAACAAAATATCTCCCTCCTGTGACTTTAGCTCATTCCCTAGTCCCTCACAAATATTTGAAAATTTCACGTGGCAGGATAAAGAATATGAAACAATCCAGTAAGGGAAAGAAATCAATCTTCTAAAACACAGCAACACCCTCATTATTTTACTTGACATTCTTAAATTTTAAAAAAATCATGGAGTGAGCCATCAGAGCTTTCTTTAATATGACTAATGTCCCCAAATTTCCTCTAAATGTACATAGGCAGCACCAAAACGCAGAGTGTGAAGAGGACTCAAGGCAGGAAAAATTCAAATGCAAGACCATGTGGCTACCATAGGCAGCACTACATTGTAACTCCTTTTATTGCCCCAGGTGCAAATATTGGACCTTTTGAGAGTATAAGAAATAATAATAATAACTTAATCAACACAATTCATATGAGTAGAAAAGGCAAAAGTATTCATTGGCTACCACAGGCAGTGATTCCCTTGATGAGTGAGTGGGTCAGCTCAAAATTTGGAGTCTGTCTGCACTGTGGATACAAAAAGAAAGACGGCTAAGCCACACATGGAGACCAGGGAATGGGGAGTGGGCTGGGCTGTCAGGGAGGGGAACCAGCTCAGGGGAATCCTTAAAGGTTGTAACACAGAAAATCCTGAAAGACACCATATTAGTAATGACCGCATCTATCCATGAGGCTGCTCAGAAATTCCCACCCCTGTTGCCACCAGCAGGCATACGCAATGGAGAGAAGACTGTGATTTAATGGCCTCCCTCCTTTCACAGGAAACTCCCTCAGGTCCACTCGGAGTGGAGGCTGCGTCAGAACCAGGGGATTTCCCAGTCCCTGCCTGGCCTCTGCTACAAACTTTCCAACTGGCAACTGAAGTGTCACCATAGGGGATTTTTCTGATTGGCCAGATCCTGATCTATAGAGTTTGGTTTGCATGTTTTTAGATTTCTTTCTCAGTTCCATCCTCACCATTGCTCTACAACTTAGAACAGCACCTGCTGAGACCACCTCGAGAAGAGGATGATCCTAAACAGAGCTCTGATTTGGGGGAACTTCGCCCTGATCTCCATGATGAGTCTCTGTGGAGGTGAAGACATTGTGGGTGAGTGCACTGCAAAGTGATGTGGGGACTAGACTGGGGAAACAGAATTGGAGGGTAAAAGAGGTGGATTTGCTTTGGATAGTAGATAGTCCTCAAAGGCATTCTTAATTGAAGTGGATCCAAAAATTATGGTCCTTCCCTGTTTTTAAAACCAGAGCCCCCAGCATTATGCTAAGTGAAATAAGCCACACAGTGAGGGACAAATACCATATGATCTCACCTTTAACTGGAACATAGCCAACAAAGGAAACAAGCAAGCAGAATATAACCAGAGACATTGAAATTAAGAACAATCTAACAATAACTAGAGGGAAGGGGCGAGGGTACAATGCAAGGAAGGGTGTTTAGGAACTACCATGAAGGACTCATGGACAAAACCAACGGGGAGGGTGGAAGGAAGGGAGGGAGGTGGGTTTGGCTGGAGTCAGGGGGAATGGTGGGGGAAAATGCAGACAACTATAACTGAACAAGAATAAAACAATCTTTACAAAAATTAAAAAATTAAATTTATATTAAAAATAATAAAATGAGAGCCACAACCCAGTCCCTTTGCTACCCATGCTGTTGCAGCACACTGCACCGAGGACATTGCTGTGCTTCTGACATTGGATCCTGAGTACATGAGGATCTGTACTGCCAGGCTCTGTGGCACTCATGCACGATTGCCTCAGATATTAGGGATGTTTTCATGAGTGGATGTTTTGTTACTGAAAATTCATGAACTATGGCTCCTAGATTTTGCTGAACCACTTTTTGAGCTTTTTATACATTTCTCCAGTAGTTTATCTTGGGGCAAAGAGTTCTGTGAATCATGAATACTAAGTAGCTGTAAAAAAAAGGGTTCTTTTCTTTTTCTCAGATCTACATACACTTCCATGCTAAGAACCGGCACGGGTGGGGGTGGTCCTCACTTAATCTCAGTTACTTCTTATGTGTCACTCACAAATAATCAAGTAAAATAGGTATATAGACATACTTCCTAAGTAAAGAAGACCTATAATTCTCAATGATATTCTTATTATTCCTATTACAGGTTAGCTTCATAATTTTTATTAATAGAAAATATATTTATCCTAAAATTGAGAACTTTATGATGAAAACCTGGTGAATTAAATTATATTCATCTCAAATCGTCAGCCAAAATAGCCTGTTCTTCACCCCATCAAAGGGAGTGTAAGAGGAAGAATGGGCGAGCACTGAGTCACCATTTGGTTCCCTGGGCCCCTCCACCTCTGTTGTTTACCTCTTCCCACCCTCTGTCCCCACTTCCCTTCATCCCCCTTTCTTTCCCAGATCGATCTCTAGCTCTTTCTCCTACTGTTTCACTGGCATGAAGAGAGGGTTTGTAAAAACCAAAGCAGAAAAGACAAATCATTCAAAGGGGAGGTGAAATAGAGGTTAGTTACTCTAACCCTCAGCGACTTTGTTAACCATGGCTGCTCCCCTTCCTTCTTCATTGGGCAGCAGAAGTGTGACCTGCTTCTCCAGAGCACGTCCAAATTTCCCGCCCACCCTCACACCAGGGCGCCCTGGTCAGGCTCAACTTACCCATTAACACAGTGGGCACCAGGCCAAGGGCCTGAGATGCCTGTAGGGCCCCATGAAAATACTTAAATTTCTTTTTAAATTAGAAGAAAAAGTGGACTTTTAGGGTAGAAGAAACTATTTTAATTTAGCCTGGATTATATTTGTCTTTATACCAATATGGTCATAAAATATGACTTTTTAAGTTTTATGGGGGAAAAAGGGTGCCACTTAAGCATCAGTTCTTAGGGATCACATATAATGCAGCCCTGGTCACCTCTGAGTCTACTTTTTACAGGATTCTGCTACCCTTGTGTCTGTCGGTCTTCCCCCAAATCTCTGATCATCAAGAATAGCAATCAATACGCATTCAGTACACAGTTTGAGGGCACAGAAAGCTAAGTGTTGGGAATTTAAAGATGAGAGTCACACTGTCTGCCCCCTAGAGGGTGCTCAGATTAGTGGCGGAGACTGTGGTGCAGGGGAGCAGGACAGGGGTCCCAGGGAGGCTGGAACTGTGAAAGTGGATTAGTTCCAGCTGGCCCAGCAGTGCGACATTCTACAGCAACAGCTGGCTGCTCAGGACAAGTACCAGATGAAAAGAATAACCCCATATATTCGTGTTTGAAAAAGGAGTCAGAAGATTCATTACCAGGATAAGGAGGCTTTGCTGGAGGGCCTTTTAAGAGACCAACCAAGTGGGTCATGCTGGGTGGGGATGAGGAACAGATACACTTATAAAGAAGGACATTTGGATGGAGGGGATGGAGACCATAACGTGGTCAAAAATATGTTTAATGGCAGAAACTAGCTAAAAAGTTAGTAACTAAGCAAAAACCTCCAAAATGAACTGGATGTGTCCAGAAAATCCTAAAAGATCATTTCAGGGAGAAAAACAGACCTTTGTAAAGACCCGGAACATGAAAGGATAATGTCATTTGGTCCGACTGCAGATGAGGTATCTGTGGAGGACTCAGCATAGCACGCCGCACTGGCTCCTTTACTCACCTGCCGCCCCCCCCATTGGATAAGCTCCCTGATGGCAGAGACAATGCGTGATGCATGTTTCACTCCCTGCTCCTCGCAATGTCCGAAACCCTGCTGGCACTCAGTGAACAAGGAAGGGTGGGAGGAGGAAATGCTGACAACTCAGATGTGTCTGGACCAATTGTTCAGTCAGGCTCATCTGGAGAGTCAGCCTGTGGCTGCCCATCTGCTTTCCACCCTCAGAGAAGTGCAGGGCCAGGATGTGCCCTGGGTCCTCAACAAATGCCAAGTGCTGAGGCAGAGAAAGGAGAGGTTTAATAATGTCCTTCAAGGAAAAAAGTGGGTAAGACATAACAAATCCAAAATCTAATAGAATTTTCACTTTTATCTTAGAGGAAATTGGGTTCTCTCCTTTAAGAATCACAATTGTTACACAGAGAACTTAGATGCGTCATTTATGTTTTATATAGTTTGTAATATTGTCACTGTCCTTATCATACTTTCTTATACCCTAAAGTAGTTAAAGAAACTTAAGATAATAAGATCTTGAGTGCTCTCCTTGGTTTAAAAGAAAAAGGGAGAAAGGACTCTTTGTATAGAAGGATCCTGCTCTGAGCCAGGTCTGAGGGGACAGAAACAACAATGAATGTGCTACATTAACTGATGAAGAAATTAAATGAGAGAAAAACTTATTAAACAGATTCTCTGAGAAGCTGAATGTCTGGGAAGCAAAGCTAATGCCGCAATCATTCATTCATTCTTTATTTCATTCCACCACAGTATCTATCATAAGCCCACGTCGTACCAGGCACTGCGCTGGGCTGGCAGGGAACAGAAGTAAACAAGCCTGTGAGATTCTGTTTCTGGGAAACCTACATTAGAATGGAAAGGCAGGCTGGAGTCTAATTGGACAACCAAGGGGAGGAAGCAGGCGTTGGGAATTGTCTATAACCTCTGCGGAGGGTGGAGATCAAAATGTTTTAGAGTCAGTTTGTTCTGTCACTTGGTTTAATAAGATCCTTTTCTCTCCATTTTCCACCTCCCTGCTCCCCACCCCCAATCAGCTGACCACGTTGCTCTCTATGGCACAAGCGTCTACCAGTCCTACAGTGACTCTGGCCAGTTCACTTTTGAATTTGACGGAGACGAGGAGTTCTTCGTGGACCTGCAGAAGAAGGAGACTGTCTGGCGGCTGCCTGAGCTCAGCACATTCAGCAGTTTTGACCCACAGGGTGGACTGAGAAACGTGGCTACAGAAAAATACAACTTGGATATCATGATTAAACGTTCCAACTCTACTGCGGCTGTCAATGGTATGTGTCCACCAATCTGGCTCTTCACCAAATGAATCTGCCCCTTCATACCAGGCCTCACTCCCTTCTTGCCTCTAATAGATACCCTTCACTACTCTATAAAATTCTCTCCTTTCCAAGGAGTCCCCAGATCTTCTCACGGTAATTGCTGAACCCTCATCCTCCCACTTCCTACAAATCACGTTTCTATGTAATACAAAGATTCTTGCTCCCATTTTATGATCCTTGAATCCTTCAAGGACAGGTGCCGTAGACCTCCTACCTTAGCAAGCAGGCCCTCAGAGGATGAAGCACAGGCAGTGTGTAACTGTTCACAAGCAGAATGGAACACGGTGGTGGGTGGGCTCCTCCAGGATGCAATGGGAACCCTCAGGGCAGTGCTATTTGCAATTCTAATTCTAGCCCTGTTTCCTCATCATAGAGGTTCCTGAAGTGACTGTGTTTCCCAAGTCTCATGTGGAGCTGGGTCAGCCCAACACCCTCATCTGTGCCGTGGACAACATCTTCCCTCCTGTGGTCAACATCACATGGCTAAGCAATGGGCACCCAGTCACAGAGGGTGTTTCTGAAACCAGCTTCCTGTCCAAGAATGATCATTCCTTCCTCAAGATCAGCTACCTCACCTTCCTCCCTTCTGCCGACGACATTTATGACTGCAGGGTGGAGCACTGGGGCCTGGATGGGCCACTTCTGAAACACTGGGGTGTGTGTGAGTTCCATGTGTGTCGGTGCCTTCTTTTCTCTGTCAGGTCAGAACATCCTGCCTTTTAGCTTCTAAACCTCATATCCCAAAGCTTGTTTTCTACACTTCAAGGATTTCTAATGATATTCCCTATTATTCTCCCTAAACATGGCACAAAATCTTTGTAGAGCCAACACCACCCCCCTTCCTTCCCATCTTACACACAGGCATGTGAATCAACCTTCTACATTCTGACCTCCACAACTTCACTTTTACAGAGCCTGAGATCCCAGCTCTCATGTCCGAGCTGACAGAGACTGTGGTCTGCGCCCTGGGGCTGGCCGTTGGCCTCGTGGGCATCGTGGTGGGCACCGTCTTCATTATCCAGGGCCTGCGCCCAGGGGGTGGCTCCAGACACCCAGGGCCCTTGTGAGTTGCACTCCAGGAGGGAAGGTAAGGATTCAGCTTTGGTAGAACTGGGACCTGGAGACACAGTACAGGAGGAATGAAAGTGGGGAGAGGTTGTGGGCACAGTTGTGTTTGAAAAGCTGTAGAACTGTAAAACAGCATGAAGCTATCACAGGATCCCCTACGACCTACGGATCTCATGTCCACCCTGTTATTGCAGGTGCACTGACAGTCTTTGAGAAGAGTGGACGTGCTAGATGACCGAGCACTGTTCTCTGACCAAGTTCATCGTTTTCTGTCTCTCCTCCAATACCCTTCCTCTTATCTCTTCTCTGGGACTCCAGCTGCTATTCTCTCAGAGCTCACAAACCGCTGCAGTTTGCCCCTCATCTCCTGCTATTTTTTCTTCTCTCAGTCATTACCTACCATTGGAATCCCTGTGATATTCCATCCATCTACCTAATTCCTTGCTACCCTGATGTCCATGGCAGCAATAAATCCCCTTTATGAGGTCTTTCATTGAATTTTTTCCTTTCTTTTAACACAGGGCTGACTAGGACCATGGCTAAAAATGGCAAACTCTTATGCTTCAGGCCCCTTTGACTTTATTTTCCAGATCGTATTTCATGCTCAGTAACACAGGAGCAACCGAATATAGCTTGATAATACTTTGATATCTTAGATGGGGTTAAGATTTCTCTCTTACCCTCACTGGTGTGGCTCAGTGGGATCCCTATGAACCCAAGGGTCACTGGTCCAATTCCTGGTTGGGGCACATGCCTGAGTTATAGGCCAGGTCCCCAGTTGGGGATATGCTAGAAGTAACCAATCGATGTTTCTGTCACATATCAATGTTTCTCTCCCTTTCTTCCCCCTCTCTAAAAAATGAAATAAATAAAATATTTTAAAAAAATATTTCTTTCTTCATGTGGTTTCCACCCTTGGCCACTGCCACTCACCCCCCCCCCATTTGAGGCATCAATAAAAATAATATGTACCCTGTGCCATAGGTGTACATCTGTTATAGTAGCAGCATAAAGAACAAGAGGGAAGTCCATACTTACTGTAATACAGCTTTTAAAAGTTATGACAGAGAAGAGAGAAAATTTGAATTTCAAAAGTACCAAATGTAAAAATTTTGGTATTAAAAAGTAAAAATAAATTCCACAACTTTAAATTTATAAGAAAATGAATGATAATAGAAGCTTTCCTCTCTCCTCTTTCCCCTTGAGGAGATAGGAATTCTCTAGGCAGGAGAATAAATGGAAGTTAAGCAGGGAAGCATCAGAATACGACACTAATGCATGTATCTGAGAAGGAATAAACACTTTGTCTACTTAAGCTTGGTAACAAATGGAAAGCAATGGGAGTAAAAACCACAGATATATTTTGGGTCCTTAGAATACAGATGTAGTTTGCCTCACCTCCCAGATGAAGTCCTACTATATAGCCAGGTAGATTTTCCTGCGCCACCACAGTATGTTAGGGACAGGAGGGGGAATGTGGCTGCAGGGTGTGTCCAGGCAGATAAGCTGAAGCCAGGCCCACTGGATCCCTGGGTGTCCCTGTGCACCCTGGGAGCAGCAGATCAGCCCAATATGCCCAACCCCCTGGCCCTCTCTGCTCCTGGCTATGGAAGCATGAGCCTCTGAGAGAGAAAGCATTGTGGGGCAGGGTGGTGTGGGGGAGCAGGTCAGCAGGGATGAAGAACAACATGGTTAAGATAATGTAGCAAGCAGTAGCTATGGGTGCTGGATCCTCCTTTAGATTCAGTCTCCCAGTGGAAACCCTTACAGAAGAAATGGAGCAACAGAATGGATTCTCTGGATGTTCTTTTTTTTTTTAATTTTAATTATTTATATTTAGAGGAGAAGGGAAGGAGAGAGGGATAGAAATATCAATGTATGGTTGCCTCTCGTGGGTCCCCTGCTGGGAACTGGCCTGCAACTCAGGCATGTGCCCTGACTGGGAATTGAACTGGTTCGCAGGCCTGCACTCAATCCACTGAGCTACACCAGCCAGGGCCTCTTTGGATGTTCTGAATGTGTCCAAGGCCTTACTCTCGAGAATGTATGTGACCTGACTTGAAGCCATTTTGCCTTTTGAATCATGTTCAGCACGTTGCCTCAGTCTTCCCAGTCTAATTACTGAGTCCATGCATTACGTGGGTTATAATGTAATGACATCATAAAAGGGTTATAAAATGTATGAGGTTGTCCCTGTTCATGTCACATGCCTCAGTGAGCTTGAAATGTAACTGGGGGAAAAAGATAAATACTAACATAGTAAATGATACAGAATAGTTCAGTACAAAGAAACCTAAATTCAAATCCAGGACTCGGTACCTTATAGCTGGTATTCTAAACTCTGTAACACTAGGAAGTGTCTAATATTCTGAGCCATATTTTTCTCACTCACAATGTGGGAATGATAATACCATGCAGAGGTATTGCCAGAATTTGAATAATCTTAATATACAAGCAGTGCCTTAGAGATCACATGCAAATACACAAGAAAACATTGCTAGTTCTTGCTTGGGCAACACATACACTAAAATTGGAACCGTACAGAGATTAGCATGAAGGATGACTTGTAAAGTCAAGAAGTGTTTCATATTTTTATATAAATGTCTAACCACTATCTTGTGCATCTGAAATTAATATAAGATAATATGGAATGTCAACTGTAATTAAAAAATAAAAACTTTAAAAAAGTAAACATTACTAGTTATATACATAATTAATTTGTTAAAAACAATGTACCATATTATATGAAAAGCACATTTGCTTTTTGATCCCTTTAACAATTGAGGAGATTCAAACATGGAGGTATCGATGAATTTTTTTTCATGCATTAATTGGAGGAATTTTTCCTCACTGGAATGAGAGAGACTAAGATTGGGTTAAACTGAGACAATAGATAGGGTATAATAGTCAGCGACATATTACTGGTGAAGAGGTTGCTAAGAGAACTTTTAGACCAAAAAGTTATAATTATGACTTTAAGTTTTTACTCTGAGATAAAAGATACATCCCTTCCTTATGGCCCATAAACTTTTAGTCAGGGTATGTTATATGCAACAGATTTTTACATGGGTCTCCTTTCGGGAGGAAGTGGGAGAGATTCAAGGAGAAAAAGCTTCCTGAGATAGAAAAGAGTAATTAAAAATGCAGACTAGGAATTAGTATTGCATGCAGGGTATCCAAACCAGAGACGATCATGACAAAGTAGGTAACAGAGCACAGAAGATTTTTAGGGCAGTAAACACTCTGAACGATACTGTAATGATAGTAGACACAGGTCGTTCTTCATCTGCCCAAACCCATCTAATGTGCAACACCGAGAACGAGCACTAATGTGAGCCGCAGACTCTGGGTAATAGTGATGTGTCCATGTGGGTTCATCACTAGTAACAAATGCCCCGCTCTGGTTGGGAGTGTTGGTATGGAGGAGGCTATGCGTGTAAGGGCAGGGTATACAGGAAATCTTTGCATCTTCTGCTCAATTTTCCTGTGGACCGAAAATTACTCTAAAATATAGTGCATTTCAAAAGAAAACAAAAGACCAACAATTACAATCCCAAATGTACAAAATAAAAATATTAATAAGGAAAAATATATAGGTTATCTGAAAATACACAAATGTGCTGAAAAGAATTTTAAATTTTAATGATTCATGAGGTAAGAACTCCACACTTTGGAGGTTGTGTGTGTGTGTGTTGCTGTAATGTAAGTGTCATACTGAGTGTCATTATGCCCAGGGTCCCAGAAATACACAAATGCTGCTGTATGCAGACTCCGTTCCCATGAAATACTGGGAAAAGCAAGCAGAGCATGTGCATAAAGTATGGCTTTATTAATATTCACTATCATACCATTTCAAAGTCATATAATTTAAAAATTACATAAAATATATCAGGTTTGTACTTACCACGTGCAAACTAGGGGATTTTGAAGGATTAAATTTTGTCTTACCAATCAAGCACTTCACACATAGTAGCTAAAGGGTGTAAATAATTGGTGTTAGTGTTATTTTCTCAGAAAATAACGTGGCACAAATCTCATAGTAAATGACATCACAGGGACACAACCAACAAAATCCGAAATAGGGGGAGTTCTACTAGGCAAACAACTGTCTGTCCAGCAAATAGCTTGCAAGAAAAAATAGAGAATAGAGAAACCATACATTTAGAAAACTGAAGAAACATCAACCAAATGCTACGCTTTGTTCAAACTCATATTCAAACAAAACAGCTGTTACAAAAATTTTTGTGGGACACAAAAATTGAACACTCACTGTGTTAGGGGATTATTTATGTAATTTTAGGTGTGCTAATGACATGTTATGTTTCTAAAAAGTCATTATGTTGTAGGTTTTCACAAAACATTTATGAGAAAAATATATAATGTCTGAGATTATCTTCAAAATAATCCAGTGAGCATGTAGGATTAATTAGTGGGCATACAGTTATGCCCATAAGTTGATCATTGTTAAAGCTAGACCATTGATACATGGCACTATCCTCTCTACCATTTCACATAGTTGATTTTCCATAATATAAAATTTTGTAAGTATTCTGAGAAAGCCAAAACATAGGCAGAGAAGCATTCTGTTTGAAGACATACTGGTTTTGAAGGTTTTCTTAATTTTTATCACACTTAGGAAACCCTGAGTATCCAAAGTCTGCTGTGGACCAAAGAACCTCTCAGAAACGTAACCCTAAAGAATATGTATACTTCCAGGAACAATAACAAAGAAAGCAAAATAACACTCTCTTTATTGTTTACTGAACCCAGCCACAAATTTTCAATATTTCAATCAATATTCACTAATTCAATCCATAATGCAAAAATAGTCATCCACTGCCTGTGTTGTGGTATATTCATTGTCTTTACAAAACTTACACTTTCAGGGGGAAATATACACACATGCAATAATTTGACAAACCTCAGATTACAAACTCTGAAGAGTTTATAAAGGAAAATAGCAAGGTAAGTGAGAGAACACTGCAAGAACCAAGTGTAATATGGGAGAGTTTCAAGGAGGCCCGAATAAATGTGTGTTGAGATGAAACAAGATGGTTTATAGTATCTAATGAACAAGGTTGAGGAGGGCACAGCAAATAGCTGAGGAAATCTTACAATAAGAGAAAGAGGACTAGAATAAAACAAAATGAAACTTATCATAGACTTAGTAGAGAAAGTTCCTGTGAGAGCAAAAAGGTTACTTAGAATCCTTAGTGAAAAGCTATTGCCTCTATAAAGGTAATAATGGTGATAAAAACTGGAAAATTTAACAAAAAGCTTGGAAAATTAAATCAGAAAGTCTCCCTGAAATTAAAAAATACAAAGAAATATAATATATGGTAGACAAGATAGGACACACAGAATAGACCAGGAGGGCCAACATCAAGTAACAATGCTAGAAAGAAAAAAGTAGAGAAATAAAGGGGGAAGATAACCAAAACAAATAATAAGGGAAATTTTTCCAGATACAAAGGACCTAAATCTTTACATAGAATGAAACTTTCTGATATTTAGCAAAATTAATGAAGAGGATTTATTTCTAAATACATAATTTTTTACATTTTAGAATTTCAAGGGTTAAAGGAAAATCATGAACTATCCAGTGGGAAAAAACAAAACAAAACAAACTTACAAAAGACAAAATGTCAGACTGCCGGACATTTCTATCATGAAAATAATGAGAAAGACCTGAAGGTCAAAAAAAATTTATTTTGTATTAATAAATGTAAACTTTTTAAAAGTCACAGACACGAAGAAAGAATAAAATACTATTAGACATGAAAGGGTATAAAATTTACTTATCATACATAGTATTGCATCAGATTATTAAAATTTGGTTAAGAAGCCCTGGCTGGTATAGCTCAGTGGATTGAGTGTGGGCCTGTGAAGCAAAGGGTCGCTGGTTCAATTCCCAGTTAGGGCACATGCTTGGGTTGCAGGCCAGGTCCCCAGTGGGGTACATCAATGTGAGAGGCAACCACACATTGATGTTTCTCTCCCTTTTTCCTTCCCATCCCCTCTCTCTAAAAATAAATAAATTTAAAAAAATAAAATAAAATTGATTAAGAATATGACTTGTCAAGTGAGGTTGTCAAACAGGAAATGAGAATGCACTTGGGGAGTGATGTCAGAAACGTGGCTGAATGAGAGGTCTCTTGGGTAGGAAAATGGTGACGAGACAGGTGAGAGCAGAGTCCACTTCTCCCTGTGCATGGGTGGAACACCTGGCCGATCTTCTGAGGAACAGAGTGAACAACCAATGGTATCCCAGCATATATGAAGGTTGGAGGCCAAAACTGTAGAGGACATTGAAAAATCAGATGGTAAGGGAAATGCTTCAGGATAAGGTCCCTGGGACCAACAAGGGGAACAGGGCGGCTGTAGCCCCAGGCCTGCCACCTGCCAGGTCTGCCACAGGATTCTTGGGACAGAGCCAGGTCAACGGCTCCCTCCCCCTCTGAACAAGGTTTGAGCAGCACCAGGATGGACCTGCATGCTTGAAGTCACTGGGGGAATAAGGACAAAGTGGCAAACACACAGGGGCGGCGTGTACCCCCCCCCCCCCCCCCCCCCCGCCCCGAGACTGTCGACACTCGCTGGGAACAGTTGGGCCCAGTCCGACCTTGACCAGGATAGTCCCCGGTCAGGTTGGAGAGTTGAGTTGTGTGAGAGGCCAGGCGCTTGTTTGTAGCAGCAGGCTTGAATAGGAGGAATTTTTCAAAAAGAAAATGAAAAAAAAAAAAGGCACTCGGAAGCTGCTTAGGGAATTCTCCGGTGGCAACAGCCACCCACGCCTCCCCAGGGCTATGCCTGTACAGCCTCCGCAGCCTCAGTCTTGGGCCTACCTCCACTGCCAGCACTGCTACCAGGCCCCTACTCCTGGCCACAACAGCAAAGGGTGCCCAACCATGCCCACGAACCCAGTGGTGCACCACCAATCCAGCCACCCCACACCCCACCACAGCTGGTGCCAAAGCAGTGGAGGCCAGTGAGCACCCCACACCCGCCCCACACCCTACTGCACTCTGGCTGCAGCTGCTGAGGCTGCGCACTCACACCAGAAGCCCCAGGGACTGAATGGTGCCGGATCCCACCAGCCACTACAGCAGCAGCAGCAGCAGCAGCAGCAGCAGCAGCAGCAGCAGCAATAGCAGTGGAAGCTTTGGGCTCACACACACAAAGCCCTGGGGACTGCGTGCACTGCCAATCCCACCCCAGCAGCAGAGGCCCAGCGCTCACACCCTGGGCGAAGCATGCCTGACCCCGCTGCCCAGAGGCACCTTGACCCCAGCCCCTGCACACCAGGGGCAGCAGCAGAAGAGGCTCCAGGCCTGCATCCGCAGTGGCAGCTACTGTGGAGCAACTGGCTCTCTAAGAGGAAGGTGGAGACCCATCCCTCAGAGGAGACCTGCAAGACTCAGGGAGTCAGCAATTCCCAGAAAGACTTAACTCAGTGGCAGGGCTGAACTACCCTGAAGGGACTCTGCGAGTCCCTAGCATCTAGGACAGCAAAGACCGAGAAGGTAGTGTGTGAGTTGCCCCTAATTGGTGCATCTCAAGGACAGTGCAACTGGTGGACTGAAGGCAGAGGCCAGGAGCAGAAGGGCACAGGGGGCCCTGCAGTGAACTGAGAAACTGGGCTGGAGGCTGGGCAACAGCAAAGAGTGTAGCTCAGACCTGACCCCTATCCCCACAAAACCATAGGAAGGGAGAAAAGTGAAACCAATCCCCCCTCAACCTGCTGCAGCCAGGAAGGCCAGCAGAACTGGCCTGGCTTGTTTAAAACCATCAGGAGGCTCCTTCTTTTGTTTTTAAATTCCTTCTTCCTTTCTTTCCTTTCTTTTTTTTTAAATTTCTTCCTTTCTTTTTTTTTTAAATTTCTTCTTCTTTCCTTCCTTTCATTTCATTTTATTCCCACAGGTGAGACAATAAAACCTGGAGCTGTGAAAGGACCAGAGTTAGACCTAAAGAGGGGTCATCCTAATAACTGAAGTAGTGAGACAAATTTCACTTTGCTACTACAGAGTTACTGTATATTTGTATTATTATTTTTTATTGTTTTTACTTTTTTATTTTATTAGTATTTTTTATTTCTCTTCTTCCTGTTTAGTCTTCTTCACCTGGTTTGTTAAATTGCATTGTTTGACTGGTTTCCCTTGGTCCCTCTTTCATAGCATATTTTTAATTTTCCCTCTTTCACTTCACTTGTGTTCCATTAGCACACTACTCTAGGTCCTGTACTTCCCATTCTTATTATTCAGATCACATAGATTCTGTCATATGATTGTTGCTTTATTATTATTGTAAATAATTGCTGTTCTATACAATTCTAAGTACTACACAGCACCCCTTCCAGATCTTAGCTCACTTCACTGTCTCCAGAACTCTATTACTGTAGTGGTTAACTCTATTCTCTCACACACTACACCTATTCTCTATCCTTTACCCTCACTTTACCTCGCAATCTGACCTCCCACAAGCTCACTGCTTTCTAGATCCAACTCACAATCCTCCCCCACCCACAGGAGTCTTATCTTTTTTCCACTAGTTGGGTAGAAAATATCACAGTTACCATTATACCTATCCACAGGATGTCCCATTTCTTCTCTATGGGTTGAAACTTTAAATACCATAGGATACACTCCCACTGTCTTAAACCATTTTGCCTTCCCCCTCCAACTGATCACAAAAAAAGGTATGTGGAAGGTGTGAAAACCAGGATAGCTGCAGGAAGAGAAAACCCACCAACAAAAGAACTACCAACAGGTAACAAAAGANTATGCCCATAAGTTGATCATTGTTAAAGCTAGACCATTGATACATGGCACTATCCTCTCTACCATTTCACATAGTTGATTTTCCATAATATAAAATTTTGTAAGTATTCTGAGAAAGCCAAAACATAGGCAGAGAAGCATTCTGTTTGAAGACATACTGGTTTTGAAGGTTTTCTTAATTTTTATCACACTTAGGAAACCCTGAGTATCCAAACTCTGAGTATCACCAACAAAAGAACTACCAACAGGTAACAAAAAAAAGAAGGTGAAAGAGGGAGTGGAAGCCACACTAACCTCCACCCAGGACAGATCTGAAAATACAACTAAATGGTGGAGAAATTACCCAGAACAAACAACTGAACAAGAGAAAGAAAGAAGCCTCAAAACCTCATACAGACAGAAGAACCAGCTTCAACACAACCTGCCCACACCTGCACAACAGAACACAAGACACGGTGGATGGAGTGACCCTCAGTTAACCAGCTGGAGGGAAGGACCCATCAAAGAAACACCCAACAACAATCAAAACCCAAAGATGTACAGAGACCCAACATAATCAACAGCCCAAGACCAGCCAGCTCAGGAGATCAAAAAGATTGCACCACTGGGGCCAAGATGGAGGCGTAGGTTGACACCCTGTGCCTCCTCACACCACCAAAATAAGGACAACTAAAAATTTAGAAACAAAAAAGCAACCAGTATTGATAGAAAATTGAACTGTACGGAAGTCCAACAATGAAGGAGTTAAAATACACACATTAATCGAGAAAGGTAAAAGGGGTGGAGTCTTTTGGCTGGGCAGAGAGAGGTCACTGCAAAAAAAGTGGTGGCTGGTGGACCTCTGGTACAGGGTGGCAGTGGGCAGACCTAGCGAGACCATAGATTGTAAAGGGGTGCTGTGCACAAAGGGGCGGACAGATCAGGCAGTCCCACATTCTCACACAGATAAACCAAGCAAAATGGGAGTTAGACAGACTGTGAAACCTAGGGTCCCAGTGCAGGGAAATAAAGCATCAAAACACTGATTGAAAACACATGTGGGGGGTTGAAGTGCCAGGGGAGACTCCCAGACTCACAGGAGAGTTCATTGGAGAGACCCACAGGGTCCTAGAATGTACACAAGCCCACCCACATGGAAATCAGCACCAGAAGGGCCCAGTTTGCTTGGGAGAAGTGGCGGAAGAAACTGAAATCCAGCAGAGAGCAGAGCAAGCCCCATTGTTCCCTCTCAAACCCCTCCCCTACACACAGCATCACTAGGAAGCAATGTGGGCTGCCCCTTCTGGGTGAACACCTAAGGCTCCAGCCCTCATACATAACAGTCATCTTAAGACCAAAGGAAAAAAAATGGCACAAACAAAAGAACAGATCAAAGCTCCAGAAAAAAATACAACTAAATGATGAGGAGATAGCCAATCTATTAGATGCATAGTTCAAAGCACTACTGATCAGGATTCTCACAAAATTGGTTGAATTTGGTCGCAAATTAGATGAAAAAATGAAGGCTACACTAAGTGAAATGAAGGAACATGCACTGGAAACTAATACTGATGGGAAGGAGACTGCAAATCAAATCAATAGAGTGGACCAGAAGGAAGAAAGAAACAATCAAACAGAAAAGAATGAAGAAACAAGAATTCAAAAAAATGAGGAGAGGTTTAAGAACCTCCAGGACATCTCTAAATGTTCCAACATCCAAATTTTAGGAGTACCAGAAGGGGAAGAAGAAGAGCAACAAGTGGAAAACTTATTTGAACAAATAATGAAGGAGAACTTCCCCAAGCTAGCATAGGAAATAGACTTCCAGGAAATCCAGGAAGCTCAGAGAGTCCCAAAGAAGTTGGACCCAAGGAGGAACACACCAAAGAACATCATAATTACATTAGCCAAGATTAAAATGAAGGAGAGAATCCTAGAAGCAGCAAGAGATAAGGGAATAGTTACTTACAAAGGGGTTCCCATCAGACTGTCAGCTGATGTCTCAAAAGAGACCTTGCAGGCAAAAAGGGTCTGGAAAAAAGTATTCAAAGTCATGAAAGGCAAGGACCTACATCCAAGGTTGCTCTATCCAGCAAAGCTTTCATTTAGAATGTAAGGGCAGATAAAGTGCTTCTCAGATAAGCTCAAGTTAAAGGAGTTCATCATCACCAAGTTCTTATTGTATGAAATGTTGGAGGGACTTATCTAAGAAAAAGAAGATAAAAAACATGTACAGTAAAATGACAGCAAACTCACAGTTATTAACAACCACATCTAAAACAAACAAAAAAAACTTAGTAAACAACTAGAACAGGAACAGAGCCACAGAAGTAGAGATCACATGGAGGGTTAGCAACAGGGGAGTGGGAGGGGGAAGGAGGGAGAAAAGTTACAGTGAATAAGTAGCATAGATGATAGGTAGAAAATAGACAGGGGGAGGGTAAGAATAGTATGGGAAATGTAGAAGCTAAGGAACTTATAAGTATGACTTATGGACATGAACTAAAGAGGGGGAATGTGGGTGGGAGAGGGTGTACAGAGTGGAGGGAAGTGAAGGGGGAAATGGGACAACTGTAATAGTGTAATCAATAAAATATATTTTAAAATTAAAATAAATTAAATAAATTTAATATTTCATATAATAGAATTCCTGTACATGTGCTGCTGAAGTGAGCACTAATAAAAAAATTAAAAACACTGCACTACTGAATCTCACACATCTTCTACCATAGAACTTCATACCATAAACCCAGGGAGGCAGAACAGATCAATTTAAGAAGCAAAGGCTAACAAGAAGAGTCTCACAAACAATGGGAAGACAATGAAATAATCACCAAATGAAAGGAAAGGAGAAAGACTCAGAAAGAATGCAAAATGAAATAGAGGCAAGTCAACTCTCATATATTGAGTTCAAAGCAATTATTATAAGAAGCTTAATGAGCTCACAGTGAATTACTAGAAACTACAGGGAAACAACAATGAACTCACTGCAAAGTATATCATCAGGAAAAAGGAAATCGAAACCATCAAGAAAAGCCAAGAGGAAATGAAGAATACAATTTCTGAATTGAAGAATGCAGTAGAAAGAATCAAAAGCAGGCTACATGAAGCAGAGGATCAAATCAGCAAGGTGGATGACAAGGTAGAAAAAACACCCAGAAAGAGCAAGAAAAGGAAAAGAGACTCAGAAAGAATGAAGAAAAGTTAAGGGAAATGCAGGATAACATGAAACATAATAATATCCATATAATAGGAATACCAGAAGGAGAAAAAGAAGAGCAAGGGATAGAAAACCTTTGAAAAAGTAATGATGGAAAACTTCCCTAATTTGCTGAGAGAAAAAGTCACACAAATCTAGGAGACACAGGGAGTCCCAGTCAAGAGGAACCCGAAGAGGCCACCTTCAAGATACATTATAATTAAAATGGCAGAACTCCAAGACAAACAGAGAATCTTAAAAGCAGTAAGGAAAAAACAGGAAGTAACATACAAGGAAGCCCTGATAAGACTAGTAGCTGACTTCTCAATGGAAATTCTCCAAGCCAGAAGAAAATGGCAAGAAATAATCCAAGTAATGAAAACCAAGGGCCTGCAACTGAGACTACGGTATCTAGCAAGGCTCTTAATTAAAAAGGAACACCAAATAAGGACCTTCCTAGACAAAAGATGCCTCAAAGAATGCACCTCCTCCAAACCAGCTCTGAAAGAGATACTAAAAGGTCTGCTTTAAGGATGGAAAGAAAAACAGTGAGAACACAGGTACAAAAAAAATGGCAATGAATAAGTACCTATCAATAATAATCTTAAACATAAATGGATTAAATGTTTCAATCAAAACACATAAAATAGCCCAGGCTGACGTAGCTCAGTGGATTGAGCATGGGCCTGTGAAGCAAAGAGTCACCAGTTCGATTCCCAGTCAGAAAAACTCTGGACCAGACAGTTTCATAGGAGTATTTTACAAATCATTTAAGAATGAGCTAACCCCTCTCCTTCACAGATCATTCTGAAAACTTCAAGAAGATGGAAGACTCCCAAACTTTTTTTGTGAAGCCAGCAACATCCTAATCCCAAAACCAGATAAAGACATAACAAAGAAAGAAAACTTCAGGCCAATATTGCTGCTGAACATACATGGTAAAATTCTCAATAAAATATTGGCAGACCACATCCAACAATACATTAAAAACATCATACACCATGACCAAGTGGGATTCATCCCAGGGATGCAAGGATAACACAATATTTGCAAATCAATAAATGTAATACATCACATAAACAAAATGAATGACAAAAATCACATAATCATATCAATAGATGTGGAAAAAGCATTCGATAAGGTACAGCACCCTTTATGATAAAAACACTCAGCAAAGTAGAAATAGAGATAGCATTCCTCCACATAATGAAGGCCATATATGAGAGAGATTTACAGCCAACATCATACTCAAAGAGCAAAAAATTAGAGCTTTCCTACTAAGATCGGGAACAAGATAAGGATGTCTGCTTTCACTACTCCTTTTCAACATAGTATTAAAAGTGCTATCCACAGCAATCAGACAAAAAAAAATAAAAGACATACAAATCGGAGGGAAAAAGCAAAACTGTAATTGTTTGTAGATGACATGATAGTCTTCATAAAAAATTCTATAGACTCCACCAAAAAACTACTCAACCTAATAAGTGAATTTGGTAAAACAGTGGGATAGAAAGTCAATACCCAGAAATCAAAGGCAGTTTGGTACACCAACAATGAAATACCAGAAACAGAAATCAGGAAAAATTCTTATTTGTTATATCAGCAAGAAAAATAAAGTACCTAGCGATAAACCTAACCAAGTAGGTAAAAGACCTGTACTCAGAAAACTACACAACACTGAAAAAAGAAATTAAGAAAGACACCAACAAATGGAAGCATGTACCATGCTCATGGATTGAAAGAATGAACATCATCAAAATGACCATAGTACCCAAAGCAATTTACAGATACAATGCAATCCCTACTGAAGTACCAAAGACATATCTCACAGATATAGAACAAACATTTCAGAAATTTTTATGGAACCTCTTTGAATTGCTGCAGCAATTTTGAGAAAGAAGAACAAAGTAAGAAGGATCACAATACCTAAAATCAAACTGCAGTTTTGAGAAAGAAGAACAAAGTAAGAGTGATCACCATACCTAATGTCAAACTTTAGTATCAAACAAGGCAACTGTAATTAAAACAGCCCTGTACTGGCATAAGAACAGACACATAGATCTATGGAACAAAACAGGGAGCCCAGAAACAAGCCCAAATCCCTATGGTCAATTGATATTTAACAAAGGAGGAAGAAGTACAAATGGAGTAAAAATAGCCTCTTCAACAAATGGTGTTGGGAGATCTGGACAGCTACATGCCAAAAAATGAAACTCAATCACCAACTTACACCATACACAACAGTAAATTCAAGGTGAGTAAAAGACTTACATATAAGTCGTTACAACATAAAAGTCCTAGAGGAAAACATGGGCAGGAAGATCTCAGACATTCCGTGAAGCAACATCTTTACTGATATGTCCCCTAGAGCAAGGGAAATAAAGGAAAGAATAAACAAATGGGACCTCATCAAATTAAAAACTTCTGCATGGCTAAAGAAAACAACATTAAAATGAAAAGATAATGAACTATATGGGAAAACATACTTGCCAATGGTACCTCAGACAAGGGTTTGATCTCCAAAATATACAAGGAATTCACATGTCTCCACTCCAGGAAGACAAAAAAAATAAAAAATGGGCAAAGAACTTAAACAGACACTTCTCCAAGGAAGACATACAGAGAACCCAGAGATATATGAAAAGATGATCAGCATCACTAGCTGTAAGAGAGATGCAAATTAAAACCACAATGAGATCCCACTTTACACAGTGAGAATGGCCATCAGAAAGAAATCAACAAACAAGTGCTGGAGAGGATTCAGAGAAAAGGGAACCCTAGTGTACTGTTGGTGGGAATGCAGACTGGTGCAACCACTGTGGAAAACAGAATGAAATTTTCTCAGAAAACTAAAAATGGAACTGCCTTTTGACCTGGCAATTCCACTGCTGGAATTATATCCTAAGAGCCCTGAAACACCAATTCAAAAGAACCTATGCACCTCAATGTTCATAGAAGCACTACGCTATACATAAGATCACTTTACAATAGCCAAGTGCTAGAAGCAACCTAAATGCCCATCAGTAAATGAGTACATCAAAAAACAGTGCTGCATTTACACAATGGAATACTACACAGCAGAGAGAAAGAAGGATCTCCTACCCTTTGCTACAGCATGAATGGGACTGGAAAGCACTATGCTAAGTGAAATAAGCCAGCTGGTGAGGGACAAATACCATATCATTTCACCTTTAACTGGAATATAACAAACAAAAGAAGAAAGCAAGCAAAATATAACCAGAAACATTGAAATTAAGAACAATCTGACAGTAACCAGAGGGGAGGTGGAAGGGGATAATGGGGGGAAGGGTTTTCAAGAACAACTATATAGGACACATGGACTAAACCAAGGGGGAGGGTACAAGCAAGGGAGACAAGTGGGTTTGGCTGGGGTGGAGGGGATTGGTGGGAAGGAAATGCAGACAATTGAACAATAAAATATTTTTTTAAAAAAGAAGCATAAGTGGTACACATAAAATAGACAGGGGGAGGTTAAGAATAGCATAGGAAACAGAGAAGCCAAATAACTTATATGTACGATCCATGGACATGAACAAGGGGAGGCGGGAAGGGTGAGGGGGACAAGGCCAAGGGGGGATAAAGGGGAGAAAAAATGGGACAACTGTAATAGCATAATCAATAAAATGTACTTTAAAAAGAGACCTCTTGTTCATATCCATCTCTTAACAGCAATTGTACCCATCCCCAAACAAAAGTGCCTTTGTGGGGGCTAAGAGATCTAGCACCATATGCCAAGGAACCCAGGAGGAGTCCTGCCCACCCATGCATCATATAATAGGAATACATACGCAGTTCCCCCTGTGGATCCGCCAATGGCCCGTGAACTCCAGTTGCTCAGCTGTGGCCCAGAAGCCTCTGGAGAACAGTCTTCACGATCACCCATGGATGAGAGAACTTTGTGGAAGTTTAAGTTTCTAGAAAAGAAGTTCCAGCACATCACTGGAGCAAAGAAATGTGAGTTTGAATACACTGAAGAAAGTAAGAGGAACAATTTGACTTTACCCTACATGACTCTTCCACTAAGAGAGCACAGCTCAGTGCCAAAAGAAACCACCGTCTGAGCCTGTGGCCTTCCCTGTGGGGGAAGTGAGAGTGTGCGAATGAGTGAGGACCCAGATCCCCTGCTGTGTACATGCTGCCAAAGAGGCCCCTTTCTCTCTCACCCCACCCAGAGTCCTGAGTGGTGAGCTGTGTGACAAGAGGTGGAAAGAAGCTAGGAAAAAGGCCAGATGGGACTTTTGGAGGACATTGAAGAGTCATGGATCCTATTAACAGTGTCTTCAACTTCATTAAAAAACTCATCCACAAGCCATTTGGGAGCTTCATGAGCAGATCCCTCCAGTTGGCCAACAGGCACCACTAATACTCCATGGGCCTTAACCACCCACCACCCACCCTGTGGCCAGCTTCCTGTGTGAACTTATGGCAAGGAGACCAAGCTTTATTAGACAACTAGTTAGTACCACAGAAAGCCAGCCTGAATCTATGGGCCAGGGAGAGAAACAAACTTGAGCTTTAGACCTGCCCTTAGGAAACAAACAGTTGCAGGATTAAGCAAATGAGCAGAAGCATAAAAATTATGTCACAAAGGGAGCAAGAAGCCTGGAGCTCAGAATTCCTAGTGGGGCTGATGGGAGATATTTCTCTTCTAAAGCCACTTAATAATGACGAAGGGAGGTGACTGCTACTTCAAATGCTAAGAGAGCAACGCACAACTTCAAGAAACGTAAAAAATCAAGGAAACATCACACCACCAAAGGATCAAAATAATCTTCCAGTAACCAATGCTAGGACATAGAGATCTGTGATTTACCCAAAAAGAACTCAAAATAGCTCTTTTAAAGAAGCTCAATGAGCTATAAGAAACAGAAAAAGAACTCAACTGGCAGAGGAGTGATAAGATGGCGACAGAGTAGCACGGAGGGAACCCAGCTCCTGTGCACCTGGTAGAAAATCCAGGCGGATCTACGGAAGAACAGCATAATCAACCAACAATTCCCCAATATTCATGAAAATAAGAGATCAGAGAGTGTGACAGACAAACCAGACAGCTGCAGGTCGGTGAGGACTCCTGAAGGCGAGTAAGGACAAAAGCAGCTGCGCCCCCGCCTCCTTGGTAGCGGGCTGTGCCCGGGGCGCACCCACGTTGGACGACCTCCGGCGGTGCGTGAGTACGGACAAGAAGAGGCGGGTGATCTGGGCCAGAGGCATCAGTGGGAAACAGAGGCCCCTTCTGGGTCCAGTGCCCAGGCACATGTGGCGGAGGGAACTCCGGAAGCCTGGCACCCGGTTGGCCGGCAACAGACTCTGTGGAAGCTGTGGGCCTGCTACAGGGTCTGTGGGAGAGAACTGACTCTCCCCCTCCCCATCTAGGCAAGGCTGAGTAATACCGGGCAGAGACCCGTGGGCTTAAGTTAACATAAAGGGTGGCAGGGGCGGAGGGCCCTGTTCAACTGCGGACTCTGTGGTCGCCAGCCCACCAGCCCGGGGAATTGAGAAGGACAGTATCTGCCGGTCTTTTGGGATTGGGTTGAGCTGAGAGGCAGGCTTTGTAGAGAAGTCTCTATTGGAAAGTGAACTGAGGTGTTCTGCAACAGCAACTTGCCTCACGGCCCAACCACCCAGCAGCCATCTAGGGGAGAGGTGGGAACACCTGGGTCCCGCCACAGGACTGAGAAGGACAGTGCCAGATACCGCGGGATCCAGGGAGCCTGCCAGGGGTGCAGGCGCCCACATCCCAATCTGGTAGCCTGGCTCGCACAAGTGCGTGCGCTCCTGCATAGCAGCCCTCAGAGAGGTCCTGCCCCAACCAGAAAAACCGGTTTGGACAATTTGAAACCGACAAAGGAAGGTTGGGGGGCGGGGGGGTTCCCCTCTCCTTTTTTTTTCTTTCTCAACTTCTTTTCTAAGTAATCTTATATCTTCTAAACTGTATTGTTGCTATATCTTTCAATACTCTGTCCCTCATTTTTTTTTCTTTTTGTCCGGTTTTAGTCCTTCCATTCTTCCCACATTTTCCGCTTATTCCTCCTTTCTCCTGACTTTTGTGTGTGTGTGTGTGTGTGTGTGTGTGTGTGTGTGTGTTGGATTGTTTGTTTGCTTGTTGCTTAGTTTTCTTTCAGATGTATTATTATTTTTGCATTATTCTCACTTCTTTTTTTATTTTAATAATATCTTTCTATTTCTCCCCTTTCTGTTCAGGTTTCTTAGTCCTGGCTTGGTTGTATTGTACTACCTGACAGGTTCCCATTGCTTTTTCCTCCACAGTGTATTGCTAATTTTCTATACTTCACTTGCTTTCCTTTGGCATACTACCCAAGCTTTATAACCCCCATTTAGGCAGATCACATAGAGTCTATCACGTGAATGTTGCTCTAATATTATTGTAAATAACAGCTGTTCTATACAGTGGTAATACTTTATAACACATGTCTTGGACCTCACAGGTTCCTGAATTCTATTACTGTAGTGATTAACTCTATTTGCTCACATGCTACATCTAGTTACTAACCTGCACTCTCACCTTACCTCAAAATCTGACCACCTGCAATCACACTGCTTTCTAGATACAACTCACAAGCCTCCCCTTCCCAACAAGAGACTTATCTTATGTCCATCCTTTCTTAAAAGGGGAAAGCTGGGTCAAAGAGCACGGTTAACTCTATACATAGCCTAAAGATCATCTATTTCTTCCCTACCGACTGTGACTGTAAATAACATAAAATACTCTTCTGCTATCATAAACCATTTTGCCTCCCCCTCCAACAGTTCACACATGAACAATAAAGAAAGGAGTAGGTGGAAGCAGAGAACATCAAGATACCTGCAGGATACTGCACCACTGAATTTCACAGGTATCCTCCCACAAAAGTTCACACCATAAGCTCAGGGAAACAGAGCACATCAATTTAAGAAGCTGAGGTCAACAAGAAGAGTATCACAAACAATGGGAAGACAAAGAAACAATCCCCAAATGAAAGAAAAGGAGGAAGTCTCAGAAAGAATGTTAGATGAAATAGAGACAAGTCAACTATCAGATGTGGAATTCAAAGCACTGGTTATCAGGAAATTCAAAGAGCTTACAACAAGCTACCAGAAACTACAGGGGAGCTACAGTGATCTCTCTGCAAACTATACCAACATGAAAAAGGAAATAGAAATCATTAGCAAAGGCCAAGAGGAAATGAAGAATACAATTTCTGAACTGAAGAACACAGTAGAAGGTATGAAGAGTAGGATCAATGAGGCAGAAGAATGGATCGGCGAGTTGGAGGACACCGTAGAAAGAATCTCCCAGAAAGAGCAAGAAAGAAAAAGAGACTTAGAAAGAATAAAGAGGGATTAAGAGAAATGCAAGACAATATGAAACATAATAATATCTGAATAATAGGAGGAGAAGAACAAGGGATAGAAAATCTACTTGAAAGAGTAATAACGAAAAATTTTCCTAAGTTGAGGAGAGATAAAGTCACACAAATCCAGGAATCGCAGAGAGTCCCAATCAGGTGGAACCCAAAGAGGCCTACTGCAAGACACATCATCATTAAAATGGCAAAACTCCAAGACAAAGAGAGAATCCTAAAGGCAGCAAGGGAGAAAAAGGAAGTAACATACAAGGGAGTCCCAATAAGGATGGCTACAGACTTCTCAATGGAAACATTCCAAGCAAGAAGAGAATGGCAAGAAATATTCCAAGTAATGAGAACCAGAGGCCTACAACCAAGGCTACTTTACCCACCAAGGCTCTCAATCAAGATAGAAGGCCAAATAAAGAGCTTCCAAGACAAAAAAAGTCTAAAAGAATATGCCTCCCCCAAACCAGTTCTACAAGGATTACTAAAAGGGCTGCTTTAAAGAAAGGAAGGAAAAGAGAGAGACGGAGAGGAACACAGGTACATAGATGGCAATGAATAAGTACCTTTCAATAATAACCTTAAACGTAAATGGATTAAAGGCACCAATTAGAAGACATAGAATAGCTAAATGGATAAGAAAGCATGACCAACACATATGCTGCCTACAACAGACCCACCTCAGGTCAAAACACCATCACAGACTAAAAGTGAAAGGATGGAAATAAATGTTCCAAACAAATGGACAAGAAAAAAAAGCCAGGGTAGCAATTCTCATATCAGACAAAATAGACTTCAAAAACAGGGCCATAAAGAGAGACCCAGAAGGGCACTTCATATTACTCAAGGGAAGAATCCACCAAGAAGAATTTAACATCGTAAATATATATGCACCCAACATAGGAGCACCCAAATATATAAAGAAAATCCTAGAGGACCTCAAGAAAGATATTGACAGCAACACAATTACAGTAGGGGATCTCAACACCCCACTGTCAAAAATGGACAGGTCTTCCAAACAAAATATCAACAAAGATATCGTGGCATTGAACAACACCCTAGATGAAATGGGCTTAACTGGTATATATAGAGTCCTTCATCCCAAAGAAGCTAAATACACATTCTTTTCAAATGCCCATGGAACATTTTCAAAGAAAGACCACATGATAGGACACAAAACGAGTATCAACAAATTCAGGAAAATAGAAATCATACCAAACATTTTCTCTGATCACAAGGGACTGAGATTGGAAACTAAGCCCACAGGAAAAAAACCAAAACACCCCAAATCATGGAGACTGAATGGTATGCTATTAAACAATAAATGGGTCAAGATTGAAATTAGGGAGGAAATCAAAAAGTTTCTGGAAACAAATGGGAATGAACTCACAACAACCCAAAACTTATGGGACACAGTGAAGGCAGTCCTGAGAGGGAAATTCATAGCAATACAGGCTTACCTAAAGAAAATAGAAACATTTCAAACAAACAACCTAACCCGGCACCTCCAAGAACTCAAGGAACAATAACAAAGACAGCCCAGAGCAAGTAGAAGAAAGGAAATAACCAAGATCAGGGCAGAATTAAATGACATAGAGACTAAAAGCACAATTCTAAGGATCAATGAATCCAGGAGTTGGTTTTTTTAAAAGATAAACAAAATAGACAAACCTTTAAGTAGACTCATCAAGAAAAGAAGAGAGGACCCAAATAAACACAATCGGAAATGAAAGAGGAGAAGTTACAACTGACACCACAGAAATAGAAGGGATTGTAAGAAATTACTATGCAGAGCTGTATGCCAAGAAATTCGAAAATCTAGGTGAAATGGACAAATTTCTAGAAAAATATAATCTTCCAAAACTCGATGAAAAAGAAACAGAAAACCTGAACAGGCCAATAACAGCAGATGAAATTGAACCAGTAATCAAAAAACTCCCATCACACAAAAACCCTGGACCAGATGGTTTCACAAGAGAATTCTACAAAGCTTTTAAGGAAGAGCTAACCCCTATTCTTCACAGACTATTCAAAAAAATCCAAAAGGAGGGAAAACTCCCCAACTCTTTTTATGAGGCCAGCATCATCCTAATTCCAAAGCCAGATAGAGACACAACAAAGGAAGAAAACTTCAGGCCAATATCGCTGATGAACATAGACGCTAAAATCCTCAATAAAATATTGGCAAATCGCATCCAACAATACATCAAAAAAATCATATACCACAACCAAGTGGGATTCATCCCAGGGATGCAAGAATGTTCAATATTCATAAATCAGTAAATGTAATACATCACATAAACAAAAGCAAAGACAAAAACCACATGATCATATCAATAGATGCAGGAAAAGCTTTTGATAAGGTACAACATCCATTTATAATAAAGTTACTCAGCAAAGTGGGAATAGAGGGAGCATTTCTCAATATAATAAAGGCCATATATGAGAGACCTACAGCCAACATCATATTCAATGGGTAAAAACTAAAACCATTTCCACTAAGATCAGGAACAAGATAAGGTTGTCCACTTTCACCACTTCTATTCAATATAGTATTGAAAGTTTTAGCCACAGTGATCAGACAAGAAAAGGAAATATAAGGCATCCAAATCAGAAAGGAGGAAACAAAACTGTCATTGTTTGCAGATGACATAATAGTGTACATGGAAAATCCTATAGCCTCTACCAAAAAAACTGCTCAACCTAATAAATGAAAAACAGTGGGATACAAAGTCAATATCCAGAAATCAAAGGCATTTTTGTATACCAACAATGAAACAGCAGAAGCAGAAATTAAGAAAAAAATTCCATTCGATATAGCAAAAACAAAAATAGAATATCTGGGAATAAACCTAACCAAGGAGGTAAAAGACCTAAATGCAGAAAACTACACAACACTGAAGAAAGAAATCAAAGAACACACAAACAAATGGAAACATATACCATGTTCATGGATTGGAAGAATTAACATCATCAAAATGTCTATACTACCCAACACAATTTACAGATTCAATGCAGTACCTATTAAAGTACCAATGGAATATTTCACAGACATACAAGAAACACTTCAAAAATGTATATGGAACTATAAAAGACCCCAAATAGCAGCTGCAATGTTGAGAAAGAAGAACAAAGTAGGAGGGATCACAATACCTGATATCAAACTGTATTACAGTTTGATATCAGGCTGTTTTGATTACAGGGCCACTGTAACCAAAACAGCCTGGTACTGGCATCAAAACAGGCACATAGACCAATGGAATAGAAAANTAACAGGAATCTAAACAACAAAACAAACAAGCAAGCAAAATATGACCAAAGACACTGAAATACAGAATGTGCTGACAGGGTCCAGAGGGGAGAGGGGAGAGAATCACAGGGGAAAAGGGGAGGGACTCACATGAACAAGTATAAAGGACACATGGACAATAATTAAGGTGGGGGGCAGAAATGGGAGGGAGGTGGAGAGCACTGGGTGGGGGGCAGGGCTGGGAATACAAGACAGAAAACTGTACTTGAACAAGAACTAAATAATAATTAAAAAAATAAAAAGAACTAAAAAGTGAAAGTAAAAAAAAAGAACTCAACAAAAGCACAAAAATATGAGCAAAATAATTTTAACAGAAAAATTAAAATTGTAAAAAAATCCTGAAATTCTGAAGACAAAAATACAATAAATAAAATTGAAAAAAATGCAATTTTATTTATTTATTTCAATAAATAAAATTGAAGAAACATCAACAGCAGGATGATCAAGCAGAAGAAAGAATCAGTGAATTGAAAGACAGGAACTTTAATAAGTCCTTACTTATCAGTACTCTACATAATATATAAATTGATTAAATTCTCCAATCAAAAGACATACAGTGACTAGATAGATTTTTTTAAAAAGACTCATCTATGTGATGCCCACAAGTGACTTCCACTGCAACTCTAAGGACACATAGGCTCAAAGTGAAGAGGTGAAGAACAATATTCCATGACAGTGAAAACCAAAAGAGGGCAGGGGCAGCTACACTTATAACAGACAAAATAAATTTTAAGCCAAAAGCCATCAAAGAGACAAAGAAGGCCAAATAATAAAGAAGTCAGTTCATCAAGGCATATACAATCGTGAATATATTTGGCCCCACTGCTGGGACACCTAAATATGTTAAGCAAATACTAACAAATCTGAAAAGAGAAATTGATGAGAGTGCAGTAATAGTACTTCCAACAATGTATACATCATAAAGATAAAAACCAATAAGAAAATAATTGACTAGAATTACACTTTAGAGCCAATGGACCTAACACACATATGCAGAAATTCCATCCAGCAGAATACTTACTCTTTTTTTTAGTTTTTTTTTATTTTTTTATTTTATTTATTTATCTTTAGAGGGGAAGGGAAGGAGAGAGGGAGAGAAATATCAATGTATGGTTGCCTCTGCCAAGGACACACAATGTATCGTGTGTCCCTTTGCCGGGAACTGGCCTGCAACCCAGGCATGTGCCCTGACTGGGAATGGAACTGCGATCCTCTGGTTCGCAGGCCCATGCTCAATCCACTGAGCTACACCAGCCAGGGCTCAGAATACTTACTCTTATCAAGTGCAAATGGAACATTCTCCAGGATTCATCATATGTTGTAGTGATCACAAAACAAGTATTTAAAAAAGTAAGAAGATTAAAATAATATCAAGTATCTTCTAATTTTATACAATGGTATAAAACTAGAAATAAAAAACAGGAGGAATGATGGAAAATTCACAAATATGTGGAAATTAACATACTCCTAAACAACCAGTTGGTCAAAGAAATCAAAAGAAAAATCATGAAATATATTGTAACAAATGATAATTGAAATACAACATACCAACTAATGAAATGCAGCAAAAAGCAGTTCTAAGAGGAAGTTTATGGTGATAAATGCCTATATTAAGAAAAGGAAAAATCTCAAAAAAAAACAAATATACAAAACCCTAAATATACACCTCAAGGGAAAAACTAACTCCAGAAAAGAACAAAGTAACTCCGAAGTTAGTACAAGAGATAAGAAATAACAAAGATCAGAGTGGAAACAAATTAAATAGTGGTTTAGAAGACACTAGAAAAAGATCAACAAAACTAAGAGTAGGTTTTTGAGAAGATAAACAAAATTGACACACCTTTAACAACATTAAGAAAAAAAGAGATGTGACTCAAATTAGTAAAATTATACACAGAGAAAATATTACAACTAATAGCAGAGAAATACAAAGTATCCTAAGAATCTGCTATGAATAATTATACACTAATTATTACCTTGAAAGAATTGTAAACATTGCTGGAAACATACAACTACCAAGACTGAATATGAAGAAATAGAAAATCTGAACAGACCAATAAGAAGTAAAGAAATTAAATTAGTAATCAAAACCTCCTAACAAAGAAAAGCCCAGATGATTTAACTAGTAAATAATTCTACCTCATAATTCTACCAAATCTTTGAAGAATTAATGACAATCCTTCTCAAATTGTTCCAATAATCTGAAGAGGGGGAAACACTACAAACTCATTTTATAAGGCCTGCAATACACTCATCCCAAAGCCAGATAAAGACACTACAAGAAAACTACAGGTTAATGTTGCTTATCCAACTAGCTGTAAAATCCTCAAACAAAATACCAGCAATTTAATGGCACATTAAAGAGATCATACAGCATGATCAAGCAGGATTTATCCCTGGGATGTAAGGATGATTCAACGTATGCAAATAAATAAATGTGATACACATTAGTAGAAAAAAGGTAACATTAACCTGGCCATCTCAATAGCACAAAAGAAGAATTTATAAAAACACAGTGTTCTTTCATAATGAAAAAAATCTCTCAACAAATTGAGTAAAAAAGGAAAGTACCTCAACATAATAAAGACCCTATATGACAAACCTACAACTAACATCATACTCAATGGTGAAAGCATAGTAGCTTTTCCTCTAAGATCAGAAACAAGGGTGCCCACTCTAACCACTTCTACTCAAATAGTATTGGAAGTCCCAACCATAGCAATTAGGCAAGAAACAAAAGGCATCCAAATCAGAAAGAATATATATATATATATATATATATATATATATATATATATATATATTTATATTTATATTTATTTATATATATAATATTATTTGTAGAAAATCCTAAAGATTCAGAAAAAAAAGTGTTACACATAATCAAGGAATTCAGTAAAGTTGCAGAAATGAAAAATAAACATACAGATCACTTGCATTTCTGTATATTAACAATGACCTGTCTGAAAATGAAAACAATTCCACTCATAATAGCCTCTAAAATAATACAATCTTAGAAATAAATTTAACCAAGGAAGTAGAAAGACTGCACATTGAAAACTATAAGGCCTCGATGAAAGAAATGGAAGAAGACACAAATAAATGGAAAGATATTTTGTATTCATGGGTCAGAAAAATTAATACTGTTAAAATGTCCATACTGTATGAAAGCCATCCATAGGTTCAATGCAGTACCTACCAAATTACAATGGCATTTTTCACAGAAATAGAAAAAACAATTCTAAACTTGGTACGGAAGCACAAAAGACTCTAAATAGCTCTCCAAAATCCTTTTAGAAGAACAAAGCTAAAGTTGCTATCCTTCCCGATTTCAAGCTGTATTACAAAACTACACTAATAAAAACAGTATGGTACTGGCATAGAAACAAGACACATGGACTGATGGAACACAACTGAGAGCTCAGAAATAAATCTACACACGTATGGTCAATTAACATTTGACAAGAGAACCAAGAACACTCAATGTAGCAAAGACAGTCTCTTTAATAAATGGTGCTGGGAAAATTGGATATTCACAAGTAAAAAAATGAGGTTTTATTCTTAAACCACTCATAAAAATCAACTCAAAATGAATTAAAGATTTAAATGTAAGACCTGAAAACTTAAAACTCCTAGGAGAAAATGTAGGGAAGCTCCTTGACATGTTACTCAGCTCTGACATTGTGGATTTGACACCTAAAGCACAAGCAACAAAAGCAAAAATGAACAAGTGGGATGACATCAGACTAAAATCTCCACACAACATAGAGAACCATCATCAAAATGGAAAGAGAGCCTAGAGAATGAGGAGGAATATTTGGAAACCACACATATTACAAGGGATTAATATCCAAAATATGTACATAAGGGACTCATACGACTCAATAGCAAAAAAGAATATTCACTTTTAAAATGTGCAAAGGACCTTTTACAAAAAAGACATACGAATGGCCAATAGGAATATGAAGAAGTGTTCAATATACTAATTATGGGAGAAATACAAATCAAAACCACAATATGATATCACTTTATACCTGTTAGAATGGCTATTATCAAAAAGACAAGAGGTAACAAGTGCTGGTGAAGCTGAAGAGCAAAGGAAACCTTCGTGCACTGTTAGTGGGAATGTAAACTGGTAGAGCCACTATGGGGAACAGTATGGAACTTCTCAACCCCAATGTGGGGAAATAAAACCGGGATCTTGAAGAGGTACCTGCACTCCCATGTTCATTACAGCATTGTTCATAATAACCAAGACAATACAGATACAACCTAGTCATTGTTTATGAATAAATGAATGAAGAAAATATAGTATTGAAATGTTATATATATATTTTCTCAACCACAAAAAAGGAGGTAATCCTGTCATTTGCAACAACATGGATAAACCTTGAGGGCATCATGCTAAGTGACATAAGTTAATAGAGAAAGACAGATACTGAATGATACCATTTATGTGTGGAATCTGAAAAAGGCAAACTCATAGAAACAGTGAACAGAATGGTGGTTGCCAAAGCCTAGAGGGTGAGGGAAATGGAGAGATGTTGGTTAAAGGTATAAACTTCCACTTTACAATGACTAAGTTCTCGGGAATCTAATGTACAGCATTGTAACTATAGTCAACAATGTTTTATACTATAAGTTGCTAAGAAAGTAGATCTCAAATGTTCTCACCACACAGTATGGTTATCATATGAGATAGCAGAGGGGTTAACCAACCCTATTGTGGTAATCACTTCACAATGTATAATGTATGAAATCATCATGTTGTACACCTTAAACATATACAATGTTATATGTCAATTATATCTAAATAGAACTGAAGAAAATAAATACTTACAAACAAAAAATTGTTTTGCACAGTAGTTCCCCCTTATCCATGGGCAATATGTTCCAACTCACACAATGAATGCCTAAAACCAAACTCTGTATATATTATGTTTTGCCTATACATACCTATGATGAAGTTTAATTTATCAATTAGGCACAGAGGTTAATAACAAGTTATAAAATAGAACAATTATAACAATATACTGTAATAGAAGGTATGTTAATGCAGTCCCTCTACTTCTCTCTCTCTCTCTCTCTCTCTCTCTCTCTCTTTCAAAATATCCTTTGGGTTATTTCATTCTGAAATTTTCAATTTAATATTTTCAGACCACAGTTGACCACACATAACTAAAACTGTGGACAAGAGAGGCTACTGTACCTATTACATCATACACACTTACATCATACAGTTCTCTCATTAACTAGTGGATTAAATAAAACCTTTGACATGTTTTTTAAGGGGGGACTATGAAGACAGCCCAGGCCATCACTGAAAAGAGATTCAATATAATTGATATTTTAAAAGTGTTAAACAACTTTTTTAACTTGTAGAAATAAGCTAGGAACAAACCCCAAGGCAATCATTGTTACAGCAGAATTTTGACAGTATGAAAAATAGTGCAGTTACCCCAGTTTGGCATGTGGAAGTGTGCAGGACAGGAGAGAGGAAGAGCAGAGATGCTGACACTCCCATCTTCCAAGAGCGCCATACTAAACAGATGAAGACACAAAAATAAATGCATGTAAATTACAACAGTAACGGAAAGAAGGATGATGTAAATCAGGGGTGTCAAACTCACTTTCACAGGGGACCAGATCAGTCTTGTGGTTGTCTTCAAATGGCTGAATGTAATTTCAACTCCCTAACAGTTAAGGAGTACTTACATTTATACAGTCCTAAAATTATTTCTGCCCTCTGAAGGCAACCATGAGGCTGACGGGGTCCCCGGTGAAAATGAGTTTGACACCCCTGAATTGTAAGGTGACTTGTGTTTTAAAGCAGGGTTTTAGAAGTTGGACTATTTATTATACAGTAACATAAAGATCCTTATTAAAACCTCCAGGGAATTCTGAAGCTGCAAGAGCCCTTCAGAGTTGGCCCACATTAGGGTGAGGTCCAGGACCTCTGTAGCCCCACACTGAGCAGTCATGGAGGAGAGTGCCTCTGGGAAGTGGGGTGAAATTGGGTGAGGCAGCTCTCCTCACCTAAGGCAATTCTGGAGGAGGCCTAAGGGCTGAGGAGTGTCAGCCAGAAACTGAGGGCATGAATCCTTCAGTACCAGAGAGAGGAGTCTAGGTGGACCAGGGCAGCATCACTACAGAAGCATCTTCTAGTCACTGGAAATACATGTGTTTTGGTTTGGGGGTTTTTTTTTTTTTTGCAGGGGCAAGGGAGGATATGGGGGGGGAAGTGTGGATGGAAGAAAACAAAGAAATAAATGCTTTTGGAAATTCATCATCTCTTAACTTCCATTAACTCAGTTGGCTCACCTTATTAACTTATGAGCTCTCTTTCTTAAGTTGAACATTCCAAAATAATCAGGAAGGGCAAGGATATGCTGCAGTATGATATTAACCTGCAGTAAATATTAAATCTCAGGGTTTAACTCAATAAGTGGGATTCAGTTCTACAGACATTCAAGAGACTCAGGTAATGAGTCTCCAACATCTCATGTACCTTCACCTCAATAATGGCCTTCAGACTTGCAGTAGTAAGAAAACACAAAGCAGACAGAGCTTATACTCACTTTTAAGTGGTACTTAAAAGTACCACTGGTACTTTGGCTGGTACTAGTCACGTGACCCCAACTTGACCACAGAGGAATCTGGGAAATGTGCACAAGCTTATGGAGTATTGACGAGCACCCTGTCCCTGAAAGTTACGATGCAGGGTAGAGCCAAATGCTAAATACTAATAGTCTTTCCTCTAGTACACCCATACACTATCTCCCAGATATATGCCTACTAAGACACTGCCTACTCAACTCTTTTTTGTTAGAAAACTTGTTTATAAAGAATGTATTTGTTGTTTTGGTTAAATTATCAGTTAAAGATTATATTACCCAATGAAATCTGAGTGCAAAAAAAATTGTCTCTACAACACTGTCACTGGAAGGGAAGACTCTGACCCTTTGTTAAAAAGACTTTCAGCATGGGGGCCAGTGTGATAATGTGGAACTATAAGAATGTCCCATAATGTAGTCTGCCACTTACCCTCATAATAGAGCTTATGTTTCAACTAGAAAAGTCAGGTCTCAATGTCTCCCTAAGCTCTGGGTCTGGTTCAGTAACCAGCCCTGCCTTTTGTAAACTTTGCAGGGTCAAAAGGAAGTTCAGGAGACAACGGGCCCAAGAATGCCTAGTTCTCCATTCTCACTTCATCCAGGAGAGAGAAGGGGCTCACACTGGCTCCTTAGGCCCAATGAGTGGGTGAGAGCAGGGAGGAGGTGCTCCTCAATGGCATGGCTTTCCATACCCTGAAAAAAGGCTCCCAGAGACTGAGATGGAGACCAGCTTTCAGGGCTGGGCTCACGTCATGAGAGCCTCAGCGTGTAGCAATCTCCTTAACCTCTGGAAAAAGAACATCATCAGGAGTCAACAGGTCACTGTCCACTGACAGGGAAAGCTCTATCCTCTGAGAATTCTAGCTCAGTAGTGCCACCAGGTGATGAGTGTGCAGGAGACAAGGGATGAGATGAGTGATGAGTGTGAGTCAGCATCACCGACAATGTGCACTAGAAGCAGAGGAAACTGCCCTTTATCTCCTGGGGTTCACAGGAAACAAACTGCCCCTTATGCCACTCCACCATGTTGGGGTTTGGAGTCATTTACAGCATCACCAAGATCTGGAAGGTCCAATCCATGTTCCTACTAAGGGGGGAGAATGAACATAGGGCTGACTATCTGCATCCCATGTATTTACATGATGATGTTTTTAAGCGGTGTGCATGTTACTCAGATGTGGTTAATAATAATCCTTCCTAAAATTGTTCAAACTTTGATAGACACTCTAGAAACACACAACAGAGACAGACACACACATACGCAGAAACAAAGAAAAGTTGTGAGGTGATAAGAGAAATGCAGAAAATAGAGAGAGATGTAAAAAGAACCACAGAAAGGTCAAAAGATGCAGGTAAATAGTGACAAAGGTGAAGCTAGAGAAAAATAGGGAGACAGATGCAATGAGAGTGAGAGACACAGATACAGGGACAGAGAGATACAATGAAAAAAATATGCAGGAACAAAGAAAGTGGCACAGACAGATATAACAGGAGGAGAGATGAAGACCTCGCTGAATATCTGGGTCTACTCTCTTCTGAAATCAGCTTGGCCCCAGGCCTCCCTGCAACATGAATGAACTAAATTTCAGGTGGATTTCAATCATCCGGAACCAAGAAATATTGCCTTTATTGCTGGTTATGCTTTTCCAAAAATAAAAGTTGACCTTGACCAATGTGAGTTGCTAAGATAAAGTTGAAACACCAGTTTGGATCTTTGTGACACTGGGGGCCGTTCGACCTGTGCCCAGGTAATTCCTCTGCTGACAGACACACCTCTGATGGAACTGGAAGAGGGGCCAGCACATCCCAGGCCGCTGCCCTGAGCCTCAGTGCTAAAGAGCCTGGAAAGATGACGCTTGAATTGATTTCTATCTCCTCTGCCCGTATTTTTTGTTTGTCCATTTATTTTGTTTTTATATTTCACATATAAGTGGATCATGTGGTATTTTTTGTTCTCTGTGTGACATGTTTCACTAGGGATAATACCCTCTAGACAAACCATGTGCAAATGACGAGATTTTACTACTTTTTACCCTGAAAATATTCCTCTGTGTGTGTGTGATATCCCATCTTTTCTACCCATTCATCTAATGATGGCTATCTAGGGGGCATCCTTATCTTGGCTAGTATTAGTATTGCTGCAATGAACATAGGGGTACATACAGATTTTACTATTAGTGGTTTTGTTTCATCAGATACATACCCAGAAATGGAATTATTAGATCATATGGCAGCTTAATTTATAATTTTTGAGGGACCTGTAGACTGTTTTCCATTAGTGGCTGCACTAATGTACAACCCTACCAACAGTGTATGAGGATTCTCTTTTCTCCACATCCTCACGAGCACTTGTCCTAAAGTTTTAAAATTTCTTATTGTATTTTTTTGCTTATATTATTATGGTTTTTCCCCTCCTCTGCCCACTTTTCACATGGCTCCCCAAGGTGCCTCCAGTCTCCCTCAAGGAACAAAATACAGTCCTTTCATTCTTCAGTGGTTTCCCGCCTCCCCCCAGCTAAGAAGTCTCAGTATACAGATAACACATAACATGTTTAATTATGATAAAAACTCTACAGTCAGGTGAAAGCTTTAACCTGTTTCTCTTGACCAGTCTGTGGGAGGAAATAGAAACAAACAAAATGCCTCAGGGCCTAGAGTAGGTTCAGCTGGCAGTCCGCAGGCACAGACCCCAGGGTCACAGGAGCAACCCAGCAACTGCGTGGGAGTCACTGTAGGATTCTGATCTCAGAGGGGGACGGGCTGACAGGCAGCGGGAAGTTCTCGGCAGGGGCAAGCAGGCATTGCAGAAGGAACAGCCGATCCCAGTCAAAGTATCCTCAGGAGTCAGCGTAGGAGCCCTGTGAAGGAGAGAGTGATCGGCACCCTGAGCACATTCCCTCTCCCCTCCCCTCAGGGTCCCTGCAGCATCAGAGGAAGCTGAGGTCTGGGGCATAGGGTCATCACCTCCCCCAATATCTGTGTAAAGGTGAGACCAACTGAAAGGACATGCCCTTCAGCTCCACACAGACATGCAGAAAGCAGGGAACAGTTATTCCTTGGGGTGGCGGGTATTTGAGCACTTCAATCTTTTTAAGCAAATTTAATAACTAACCTTCCTTCTACCATTAGTAGCCTCTTGCAGTCACTTACAAATGCCCACAGGCAGTAGCCACCAACATGTGGCACAAAGTGGCACAAAGTGGGCATCATCTAACACCCAAGATGTGGCTCTGGCTCCAAGTTTCACAGAAAGAAGCCACCAAAGTTAAGCCCTGGTTCTGCCTAACAAACTCCAGAGCTTCCTTCAGAAACTGAGCGAACTTCTCCCCTGATTCTCAGTCCCATGGCAGGGAATAAGCCATGCGCCTGTCCTCACCCCCCACACATACACCCTCCCTCACACTGAGTCAGAGCAGAAACAGTACCTGCTGAAGGAGGCCCGTGAGATCCTACAAAAGGAAGTTATAGAAAGAAAGGTCTCATTACACAAGCAACCAGTGTCCCATTCACCCCAAAGGGAAATGAGATGGACAACTAATTAGAAAATTTATTTCCTCCCTACCTATTGGCCACAAGGCCTTAACTGCCACAAGCTAAAATCCCCAAATGAATGAACATCACTGGAAGGAAGGGAGGGTAATGCTCTGAGAAAAGGGGCCAGTGAGACGATGATGAACTATAAGTGCCAGGACACATGCCACCACCGTGTGGTCCTGTCTGTGGCAGGGCTGCCTTTCAACCAGTGGAATCAGAATCCAAAGCCTCCCCTAGGCTGTTCTGTCTCTTCCCACCACCAGCTGAGCTGTCTTCCTTCCAGGCCAGGAGGTATGACACCTAGAAGCAGGGACCTTCCTCAAGAGAGGGTCTCAGTCACAGCTCATGTGCCCCACTTCCCCAGAGTTCCTTACCCTTCTGTTTCCTTCGGCGAATGAAAAGGCCCAGCCCGAGGAAGATCAGCCCCAGCACGAAGCCCCCGACGCCACTCAGCATCTTGCTCTGGGCAGATTCAGACTGCGCCCCTGGGTAGCAGAGCCTGAGGTCAGCATTTGTCCCCACACCCACCATGGCCCTTTGGGAAACCAAAAGTCCAGCCTGAGGTACAGAAGGTGGAGGTACCAGGGGAAACCTAGTTCTCCATTCTGACCACCCCCAGGGGAGGGACCAGCCAATAAATCCTGGGACATCACAGGTGAGTGGGGCCAGGAAGGGGGGGAGCAGATCCCTACTCTTTGAGACACATCCTTAACCTTGGACCCTGAGACCCAGTCACCAGCTGCAAGAGTCAACCCTTCAGAGCTCTCAGGGCTGCACTCTGGGACCAAGGTGTGCAGAGTGGCCTCCCTAGTATCTGGAAAGACTAGGAATCTTCTGGTGCCAGGCCATGGCTCTCGCATCCTACGATGTCCGGCTCAGCAGGGATATCAGGGATAGGGGATGAGATGGGATGGGCAGGGGAAGCTCTGCTTGCTCTCTGTCCTGTGGGCCCACAGTGAAAGGAAGCAAAGCGCCCCTTACTCCACTCCACTCTGATGGGGCTCTGGCGGCTGGGGTGCTCCACGTGGCAGGTGTAGACGTCTCCCCGCTGGGGGGTCATTTCCAGCATCACGAGGATCTGGAAGGTCCAGTCCCCATTCCTAATGAGGGGGGTAGACACAACACCGGCTGTCTCCTCTTGGTTGTTCCGGAACCACCGAACTTTGACCTGGCCTGGATAGAAATCTGTCACTGAGCAGACCAGCATGTTGTGGTGGTTCAGAGCCTCCGTCTTGGACGGGGAGACGGTCACTGTAGGTTCCACTGAGGGGGGAACAGATGAGAAGAGACAACAGGCAGGGTCTCAGGCAAAGAAACCTGAAACCATTTTATTCAATAATTTAACGGCATCGATTTATTTACTTCAAAACTCCAGCTCTGTTGCACCATTTGCTGAGCTTTTCTAAGAAATTACATTCTGCCTTACAACACCATTGAAGGTTGTTTTGGTTTTTCAGAAACAATTTTTTCCTCGTACTTTGCATTTAAAAATTCTAAATTAAGGTCCCAGTCAAGAAGAGTTTAGTTTAATGCATTAAGCAAATAGCACAAAGTCATTAATAAAGTTTATTTTTAAGGCTCTACTTACCTTCTATTTTCTACTGAGTGGATGGCAGCTAAGAACATTTATTCATTAGTCTCACAAAGGTTTACTGAGCCCACACTGGGCTAGTCAGCGTGTCAGGCACACAAGTGACAGACAAGTGACTCAGAGGCCTAGGACTAGTGACAGCCACTTAAGAAATCAGAATTGAGATGAATAATAATTAGAGACCAAAAAGTCAAAACGTAATACGTGGACTGTGATTTAGTCCATGTGCACCGGCCGACGGCAGCTCCGGAGACGAGGAGCCCACGGGCCGCGTTGGCTCCTCCGGAGACCGGCCCTGCCCGGCGTTCACTGCAGGGCCCGGAGGGACTTGGGGGCACCGGGCGCCGCTCCGGCGAAGCAGGGCGGGGGCGGGGAGTGCAAACGGACGGAAGGAGCAGGAGACGCCACGGGCCGCCCAGGGCCAGGCTGGCGGGCTCGCGGGGAACGGGCGCCGGCTGCCCTCATCCCCGCCCTCGGCCGCCGGAACCGCCGGTCGGGTCCCCGCGGCCCGGGCTCCGCCCCGCAGCCGCCCAGCCGGCGGCGCTCACCTCGCTGGTGCAAGGCCCTGGCCTCATCCATCGGGTAGTTGTGTCTGCACACCGTGTCCACCTCGGCCCGCGTCTGCTCCAGGAAGTCCTTGTCCGCGTTCCAGTACTCGGCGTCCCGCCGCGCCAGCTCGTTCACCGCGCGGTACTCCCCCACGTCGCTGTCGAAGCGCACGAGCTCCTTCCGGTTGTAGATGTAGCTGGCCACCAGCCGCACCCGCTGCGTCCCGTTGGTGAAGTAGCAGAGGAACTTAGTCTGGTGCACGAAGTCCCCTGCGGGAACCGCCGCCGGTCAGCCCGCCGCCCCGCGCGCGGCCGGCCCGGAACCCTCCGGGGGCTCCTCCCGCCGCTCCCCTCCCCGCGGGCCCCGGGGAAAACCGGCCGCGTGTGGGGAGGGGACGGCGCTGCGACTTGCGGCCCCGCCTGAGCCTGACACCCGGGCAGTCGGGGGACCTCACATCCATCCGCGTCCTCAGAGAAGCGGGGCGTTGTCCCAGGAAACCCCACTTTCCGCAGAGCCTCGGGGGCCTCAGAGACAGGTGCCCACGCGTGCACGAGAGTTCAAGGGAAACAGTGACGGAAAGGTCTGGAATTAAGCCTGTCCTCGTCCCGACAGGCATCTTCTCCGGGCCCTGAAAGTGCCCCCCTTCCCCGGCACCGCCGCTGCAAGGGGCGGACACCTCCGCACTCTTAGAAAGTAACATTTATTCTCGCAAAGAGCACGGGCTTCCAATTACGTAAATTAGAATCCAGTTAAGCTGTGCCAATTCCCAGCTTGGACAGGTTACCTAGAGCGGCCGTAGCATAAATGCAGTTGTGTACAAGGAAGACGGTAATACCTATACAAGGGGTGCTGGGAAGACTGGCAGAATTTATGTGAAGGTAGAGTCCTGTGTCTGAAACAAATGGTTTCTCTGTGTGTTCTATTTCCCTCTTTACATTCTCCTTTCTCTCAAATTCAGTCCACCACCAACACAAGACTCTGAATCCCTCAATTTACTATTTGACCCTAAATCAGTGGAACTCGGAGTTGAGACTCCCTCTCTGTGGTTGCCCAGTCAGCCAGCTGCACTCAGGTCCCCAGAGTTCACCTCCAGAGCCCTCCTCTGGGACTCAGGGCTGTGGGGGCCTTTCCCTCCAATCTGAGACCAGGGACCCCTGCTGACACATTTCCCCAACTCGGGATCCCTCAGTATTGGGATGGCCCAAAAGTCCATATGGTTCTTTCCATAAAATAAAAGGCACTTTCCATTTCACCAATAACTACTGATTTGGATATTTTGAGTATGTCAGCTATCTCTTGCTATTGGCTTCTAGTGGGTAGAGGCCAGGGATGCTGCTAAACACCTTCCCATGCATAAGACACCCCCACAGCAAAGAATTATTTGGCCAAAATGTCAATAGTACCAAGAAACTTCTCAAACCACTTTTGACATGTTTGATCAGTCACAACACCTTCTCCATATACTGCACAAATCTCTTTTTGCATTTCAGTTGTGTTTTTACCTTTCTTCAAATAATAAAACATAATATACCAAAAATGTTGCATATGTTCTTCCATCTGCAATATTAAAATGCCTGTACAAAAATTCACCAATTTTAGGGGGGAGGATGGGGGGTGGGATGGGATGGGAGTAATAGACAGAAAACTGTACTTGAAAAATAATTAAATAAAAAAATTGGGGAAAAAATTCACCAATTTTGAATTTTTTTAAATGCATGCTGATATGACAATGTCACAGTACAATCTAACAAAATTATTTTGAAACAACTAAAAAACAACTAAGCAGTACCAGAGTCATCATAAGGGAAAAAACCAGACAAACTTTTGGTCAACTCAATATTTAGTCCAGACAAGCCCTTGAGGGACCCTGAAAAGACAAATCCTGCTGTGACTTCCTTGGAGAAATTCTCACCTTCAAAAATAACCCCTTTTCCTATCACTGGTAGCAGATGCACACCAACTCCTCCCTCCCTCCCACTATAACATCCCCAAGTTTGAGCCAGTGGATGGCCATTGTCCTCACTTTCATATTCAAAGGTGAAAGAGAATGTAATATAGCTATCTTTCCTGAAGAGAGGAAATGAGTGATAAAAGACTGTATTCTCAGGTCATAGTCAGCCCATGCCCCAGCCCAAGGGTCCCTCAGAGCCTGGTCCCCAGGCTGGTGGCTCTGGGGAGCAGCTGCCCTGCACTCACGTGGAGAGTCTCTGCCCTCAGCCACCGGGGCACTCAGCACCAACAGCGTCACCATCACAGCTGCTGTCCAAAGGCCTCTGGGGATCCACAGAGCCATTTTCCCAGACATAACTGAGAACAAAGGAAAAGTAACTGTAGTGAACACAGCTTCTCCTGATGACTCTGAGGTAGACTTCAGAGAATAAAAACCTGTGAAAGTGTCCATGCAAGGTGGGATTGGAAGGTCCCCAGAAAAGGAACCAATCAGCATTGCAGCTGAAGGCCCTCATCTGTCTCTGGGCAGATGTTTTTTTATGAAGGTTCTTTACCCAATGCCTGGAACCTAGTCTTCATCAAACTGCACTGAAGATTTTCTGTTATAGATCTAAGATTGAATGCCTTAGGAGTTTACAGAACCAAAAGAGAAAAATGGCTTGAGTAGATATCTGAGTGATAATTTAGTTAAAACCTATAGTTCTTATACTTTTGAGATTTTTAGTGGGGGATAGTAAGTGGGGATCATATACCAGGAGAGAGAAAATTATTGTCACAGAGATGTTCCCTTCTATTACCTTAAACACTCCAGGGGCCTTAAGTTGTAGTGGGAAGAGCAGAGCTTGGAGAGGAAATGGTGTGGGGCCGCAGATCTTCCTCAGATGCAGTTTATGAGAGTCAACAAATTACTACTCAACCTCTTTTTAACTTGGGCTTTTCTTTGGAAAATGTGGATCATGTTTCATGACTTTTACATGTACGTCTTCTTATATAGAAACTTACCAGTAATACCACTGGTTAATGTCGCAGTGTTCCTCTCTCCTGTCGTGTGTAACTGTTACTAATGTCACAAATGACACCCAACCAGCCCTGCTGGCAAGTGATTCTTCATTACTAAACAATTTATTGCATTTGTGCTCCTTGAATGAAAGTATTTGAAAGTTAAGTTGTTTTTTCTTTTTTTGGAGGAAAAGGGCATTGTTTGCATGTTTGTTTGCTTATTCTTGATGCCGCCTATTGCAAGCTCTTAAAACTCCCCACATGAAGTTTCCTCAGCCTGCAGTTGGAGCATATCTGTTGGCCAATGAAAGATGGGAATCAGGTGATAAATGCCCCTGCTCCCTCACTTATCAAAGTGCAATAAATTCTACAATTTATTGCACTTCAATGGAGAACCCACTCTGAGGTGGGTTCTCCATTGAAGTTGATTTTTCTCTTAGAAGTGCTTCAGCTGCTTAAATCCTCCCTGAACCATGAAACAGGTTCATCAGCTGTCAGCAAAGGCACGATCCACAACCACTCACAACGTTCAGACACGGTCACCTTCGGTTTCCAGAACAGGGAGCAGAAGATGTGGAGAAGCGTTCCCTGGGGCCTGAATAGTGTTAACTGGGGGAGCAGGTGTTCAGAGTCACAGCTTGCATGGTACCAGCCCCTAAACATCAAACCCCATGTGGCAGGACTATTGACGTGGGGGATTTAATGAATGTGTCATTTATCAGGCTCCTCTTGCTCATGACTAGGGGCAGGACTAAAAGTTATAGAGCAATTAAAACAATGCCTGGCAAACATTAATAAACAAGACAATAAGCATTTCCCTCTCTTCTCTGTCTTCTTCCCTCTATTCTCTGTATTTTAGCATCTCCTTTAAAAAATTGAGAACAGGCTCTAAAAGCAGAATATAAGGAGTTTGCCAGGTAAAAAGAAATAGAAAAGAGGCAAGACAAGAGGTCCCAATAGTGGCACAGGGCAGCAGTGAGTTGCTCCAGTCTTCTCCAACAGGCGCATCACTCCAGAGCCCCTGAGCCTGGAGAATTTGTCCCTGTGATACAGGGTGCAGCCAATGGTGGGGGCGTGGGGGGCAAAAAAAAAGATTTGGAATGGTGTCCAGAACTCAAAGTGTATAGGAATATTGGAGGAAATATTATTAAGATGTCCTCACTGCCCCCCCCCCCAGGNTCCTTGAATGAAAGTATTTGAAAGTTAAGTTGTTTTTTCTTTTTTTTGGAGGAAAAGGGCATTGTTTGCATGTTTGTTTGCTTGTTCTTGATGCCGCCTATTGCAAGCTCTTAAAACACCCCACATGAAGTTTCCTCAGCCTGCAGTTGGAGCATATCTGTTGGCCAATGAAAGATGGGAATCAGGTGATAAATGCCCCTGCTCCCTCACTTATCGAAGTGCAATAAATTCTACAATTTATTGCACTTCAATGGAGAACCCACTCTGAGGTGGGTTCTCCATTGAAGTTGATTTTTCTCTTAGAAGTGCTTCAGCTGCTTAAATCCTCCCTGAACCATGAAACAGGTTCATCAGCTGTCAGCAAAGGCATGATCCACAACCACTCACAACGTTCAGACACAGTCACCTTCGGTTTCCAGAACAGGGAGCAGAAGATGTGGAGAAGCGTTCCCTGGGGCCTGAATAGTGTTAACGGGGGGAGCAGATGTTCAGAGTCACAGCTTGCATGGTGCCAGCCCCTAAGCATCAAACCCCATGTGGCAGGACTATTGACGTGGGGGCTTTAATGAATGTGTCATTTATCAGGCTCCTCTTGCTCATGGCTAGGGGCAGGACTAAAAGTTATAGAGCAATTAAAACAATGCCTGGCAAACATTAATAAACAAGACAATAAGCATTTCCCTCTCTTCTCTGTCTTCTTCCCTCTATTCTCTGTATTTTAGCATCTCCTTTAAAAAACTGAGAACAGGCTCTAAAAGCAGAATATAAGGAGTTTGCCAGGTAAAAAGAAATAGAAAAGAGGCAAGACAAGAGGTCCCAATAGTGGCACAGGGCAGCAGTGAGTTGCTCCAGTCTTCTCCATCAGGCGCATCACTCCAGAGACCCTGAGCCTGGAGAATTTGTCCCTGTGATACAGGGTGCAGCCAAGGGCAGGGGGGTGGGGGGCAAAAAAAAAGATTTGGAATGGTGTCCAGAACTCAAAGTGTATAGGAATATTGGAGGAAATATTATTAAGATGTCCTCACTGCCCCCCCCCCAGGTGTCAGTAGGGGAAGGGACACATGGAGCAGGGCCATTGAGAGCTGTTGTGCATAGCAACAGTTTTGCAGCTAATCTCTGGAATAGTCCTTTAACATATCTATAACTTTTAACTGGTTTCATAGATATGTTAAATAGCTTTGGCCAAGTTTTGAGCCAGGGAGAAGTGAGTGGCATCTACCCAGGATGGAACTGGGGGCTGATCCTCTGAGACGGGGCCTGTGAGAGAGCCTTGTGGCTTTAGCAGAGTGAGGACCCCCTCTTGGCCAGGTGAGGGGGAGAGCCACGCTGTTTTGGAAAGATGTAGAACCCTGTAGCCATTAGGAGAGAGAGCCACACAGTTTCAACAGAGTTAGGACCCCCTCTTTCCCAGGTGAAAAGGGAAAACCACGCAGTTTTGCCAGAATGGAGACCCCTGTGGCCAGGTGAAGAAGAAAGACACGCACTTTTGGTGGAGTGTGGACCCCTGCAGCTTTGGTAGAAGAGGCCCACGCGGCTTTGGTGGGTGCTCCCTTTGGCCAAGTGGCCTGGAAAGCAGGAGAGACTTTGACTGGAACTTGTTACAAAGAACTCTTGCCAGTGGAAGGTGCCGCATGACTTTGGATTAATTGGAGATCCTGCCTGGACAGGCGACACAGCCCACAGTGCCAGCGACCTGAAAAACAGATGTGTGCTCTTTTCCTGATTTACGATACTCGAAGTTGGGACAGTGGGAAAAGGGAGCGCGGGGTGTGTGTGTGTGTGTGTGTGTGTGTGTGTAAGTGTATACCCTAAAGGACTTTGATATTTTAAGGAAGGCATTAGGCCTGAATAGCATTAAATAAACATTTTGTTTCCTTTTCACAAATCTCTGGCACTGAGAGATGTCTTTCCAATTGGCGGTGGACAGAAGAGCCCAATAGATATTAGTATACGGTCCTTAGGAGGGGCCCCTGTTTTCTGTAGCAGTTTTTTGGCATCCCTCGGTGGGCCAAGTATTGGCTCCCTGCCAGACCTCTTATTCCGTAACACCTGGGCTTCCTCATACAGTGGGGTGTCAGGGTCAGCATAACTCAAGAATGAGGGTGGAAGCATAAAGGGTGAACATCCATCCAACTCACACCTGGAATAGGGTTTGGGGATAAGAAAGAATGGTCAGAGAAAGTACTTGAAGTTACCTTAGTTTCCTCAACCCTCATTTCAGGGTCCCTCAGAATAACAGAGGCCTCTGGTCCATTCCCCCGCCACACCCCCTCCCTGGTCCTAAAGGGAAAATTCGTCACTTCTGTTCTGGGGCTGTGCCGTGGAGGCTGCATCAGACTTGGGTATTCCCTGTCTCACTGGCCTCTTCACACAGACTTCTCTACTAGCAACAAAAGTGTCAGCTTAGACTCCTTTTTCTGATTGGCTGAAATCTCATCTGAAAGGCCCTGGTTTGGATATCTTCCAGCTGCTTGCCCTGACCCCTTCAGCATTTTCTACATTTTCTAGAGTTCCCTACACTGTCATTGTCCTGGCCACATTCTTCGGTGCAGCCACTGCTGGCCTGGTCTGAGACGAAGGCCACTCAGACAGACATCCCTGCTCCTGGCACCTCACCTGAATCACCCCACTGGCCCAAAGGCAGGGCACTTTGGAGGAAGGCAGTGTGTGCCCATGTGGATAGACAATGAAATAAAGAAACAGTCATTAACATGAGTGAAGGTACAGTATTGAGACTCCCCCAGGGGACATCCTCTGTTCCCTCAGTGTGGAAGATTAAGGGTATGGACTCCTTCTTTGTGGAAATCCAGGGAGAAATCATCTTCCCTGGTCAGCATCCCTTGGAATCTGTGTGTGGTCAGTGCGTTAACCATGAACATAACAATTACTTTGTCATTTGAATTGCCATCCAGGACCCTATTCTGCATTCACTTCAGGAAGTAAGAAACATTGTTTATTTTAAAGGATTCTGTAGCCTCCTTAATGCCAATGGTAATATACTTAGAAACACTGCTCCCAGAATATTATTTTCTTTTATTAAAAATTTAGCAAGTATTTATCCCTAAATTCTTTTAAGTCTTTACAAAGCCACTCACATATGTTCCCATGTGATCCCTTAGGTAACCAGTCAGATGAATTTTTCATGACTACTCATATAAAGTCAGTCCTTTCTCTTTACACTAAATTATCACTTTAAAATCACGCTTTAGATTAAATCTGAAAAAGAGTCAAATTAGTAGCAGAGTGATCGAGGATAAAATATTTTAGCTCTGAGAGACTTAGTTTTGCCTTATCTGTAGAAAGAACGCACACCTCACAGGACACGGCATAATGTGGAAAATTCCTCTGTGACCTGTGCTGAGCTGCATACATGTGAGTTCTAATATAATAGTGAGTTCATTGTGTTTTTTCTTATCACTAACAAAGACAGCAAGCAAAGTCTTCTTGTTATTTTCCATCTCTGTCCACATGATGGAATTACTATGATTTTGAATCCCTACCCCTTACCCCCTCATTACGGAGGGAAAGGGGTGGGGGAAGTGCATCAGATGTATTTGATCACGAACCCCTGCCTTTTCCTTCTCTGCAGTGATAAGACTACCCCTGCCCAGAACTGCCACTTAGTTATAATTTCAGATCTCAGAACTTGGTCCTCCTTCCAGTGAGCTCACACATGTGGCAACTTGAGTGCAACACAGAGTCATAACACAGACTGATGAAAGGAGAGCAAAGTGAGTGCAGCTCTGTGAGCACGTGGGCTGTTAAGGCAGAGAGTCCAGGACCACACGTCACCCATCATGATGAGATTTAGAGGAAGAAGGACTGGCTGCTCCTTGTAGCTGCTGCCAAATCTCTAAAGCCCTGACCTGACCATGGGCTGAGTGCCTCCCATTTCCCACCCCATGATCGGGGTCCCCTGCATCTCAGCACTGACACATCCATGCAGTCTTGTTCCCAATAGCTTTTTCCCCTTTCCCCAAAACCCAGCAGGTACCAGACAGTGGGTACTGTCACTTAACAATACTTTTTATACCCCTAAAGAGGTAAGGTCCTTGGTTTCAAAGGTGAAACTACAAGAATCCTGCCTTCCAGGAGTTCACACGTGGGGAGGGAAATATATATGGGGAAAAATAAACAAGACAAAAGTTTGCAACAGCCACTAGAGGGAAGGGCATATGTGCTGACTATAGACAATGTTGAAGGTTCAGGGACACAAAACTATAAATTAATAATGGTGCTCATTGGTTCAGTTGTTTATTTTATTTATTTATTTATTTATTTATTTAGAAAGAGGGGAAGGGAAGGAGAAAGAGAGTTAGAGAAACATCAGTGTGTGGTTGCCTCTCATGTGGCCCCCATTGGGGACCTGGCCTGCAACATAGGCATGTGCCCTGACTGGGAATCAAACCAGCAACCCTTTGGTTCACAGCCCGTGCTCAATCCACTGAGCTACACCAGCCAGGGCTGGTTCAGTTATTTTTCGTCTTGCAAAGAGTTGGCAATGTAGGACTAGAATATGAGTATTATTTGTAGATTAATCAAAATAATAATTTTTCAAGATGAGGAGGATGGGGAATTGATGGTGTAAAGGTCACAACAGGACTGAGACAGACTTTCCAGGTGCTCTCCTCAGAGCAGGTGATGGCTCAGCTGATAAAGGGCCGTTCCAGGCAAAAACAAAACAAAAACACCACACAGAGACTTGCCTGACTGCAGACAGGGAAGTTTGGCAAGACTTCTGGGCTACAAGGGTTGGCAGGGCAGGGGGTGGAGGAAAGAACTCACATCAAGTTGTTTGGTATCCTTAGAGGGCGGGACTCAGGTATTCTGGTCTTCGTAAGGTTTAACAACAGCACCATTGAAATTCACCTAATTTTTTCTTCCCAGTATGAAAGAGAAAATAGGGGCAATTTAAGCGAATTAGTGCCAAGACATGGTTTTCTGTTCATAAAGCCACCTGGAGAGCAGTGTGGAGGGAACTTTTGAAAGGGGCTGTAGATTACTGTATGTGATTCAAAAAAGATCCAGGTTAATTGGAGGAACCCAATCCACCAAAAACTGGTTCGCTAAGAAACTAACTTGCCAATGGCCAGTTTGCTAAATTTACTACAATTATTAATGTACCCTGAATTCATTTCTTTTTTGTATCTCTAAAGTTGTTAAAAATATGCTAAACCACAGTTGGAGGTTTGGAAGTGTATTAGAGGGTGGAGAATCACACCCCCAAGTTTCTGGGACCCACTTCCCCCCTGACCCCCGCCCCATTCCCTTGTTCTCCAGGACTCCACTCCGTCTTTCTGCCAAGGAGCAGCCCAGTGTTCCACTAGATTTTATAACAAGTGCATTTGCAAACACAAAATGAAAACTGGACAAACACAATTCACTTAAAATTTCAGAAGTTGTTCAAAATGCTTTGAATGTAAATTGAAATAAAAATTTTACTTAAAAATATGTTTTGGATGAATTTGATATCTATTATAAATTGATCCTTCAGAGAAATTAGCAAAAGAGACTTTGAGTTGTTAACATTTATAAAAATAAAATATAACTTTTAAAAATAATTGATACCAATATAGGTTAAAATAAAGAAAGTTTCTTTCTGAAATGCTGACATTTTTGTAATGTTCACTGGACAATTAATAAATAAATTCAACTATTCCTCGAGCAAAGTTTTGGTCAATTGCTAACCTTGCTAAATCTGGTCTATTAGTCAACACACCGATATATGGGCTCATCTGTAAGACACATCCCTGTGAGTGCACAGGAGCCTCAAACCACAAGCTGTTTTTATCCAGTTCTTGTTTCTGGACCAGACTTCTCAAACACGACCATAGAAAACCCCAGACATGTGAGGAACCTAAGAGAAAAGGAAAGGAAGCTGGGATTTGTACCCAGGGGCTTTCAAGCATTGGTTGCATCCCATAGGTGTGCGCAGCGTGTCGGACCCCCTCCTGTAGTCTCGCCCACCCTCTCCTGTTTCCATGCTCTGCCACCTTTGATCAGTAACTGACCACGTAGGCATACGGCACATCCTTTACACCAGTTGCCCGATGATTTTCATTCAGATGAGCAGGTCTCCATGGAACCTTGAAAAGAGGATCAAGTGGGAGCAACCTGAGAGTGGCAGGTTTGTAGAGTTTGATCCCTTGGAGAACTGAGAAACACTGCTCACTCACAGGCTAGTCTGGACATCACGACTGAATGTTCCAATTCTGCCTACACCCTCACTCCTGACCCTCTGATCAATGGACTCTTTCTGCTCCCCGTTGGACCCTACGCCTTTCTAAACCCATTACCTCTTTTCCCAGAATCCTTGGTTCCAACCCATTTTTAGAGAGGAGAGAGACACCAGTCTGCAGAGGTTGACCTGGGCATTGAGGAGAACTCCTTCCTTATCATCTAAGGGCTGTGCTCGGATGGTGCCAAGGATGTTGGAGGGTGAAAGGACTAGGACTATGGAAATGGGTTGAGCAGGAAGATGGAAAATCAGATGACACAAGGAATTTTCAAAATCTGGGAACATATGAGAAGTGCATGTCCCTGGCATAGGAGCCAGAAACAACAATTTCATGCAGAGAAATGGCCCTTCAAAACAGAAGAGGAAAGTGATGAGAACCCAGGTTGTGTGCTATGGACTCGCTGTATGACTGGGCCTTATCTCCTGATCCATTTCTTCAGGTTCTTTCTTCCAGTCAATCTCCTCATCCCCTTCCCGCCTCAGTGAGGTCACTCGGCACTCACCTATGCATGTTACTGTTTCCTGCTCATCTCTGGTGTTTTTCCTCTCATCTGTTTCCTTTTCCCTGCTGATTCCTGGGATATTTCCAGAGACCATTCTTCCCCCTGCTTTTAGATCTGTGGTCACCATGTTGCTTCTTCTTCAGGAAAACCTCAAATATCTTTCCATGGAATTTTTATAATGTTACCTTCTTCCATGAGTTCTTACCAGTAAGAGAGTCTCTAATATTCAACTGGAATATATTTAGCCCTGCTTAAGATTACACCTAGAGTTATGGTTGATGGACAACTGCATCATCAGCAATAATATGTGGGGAGAATGACCTTATATTCTCATGTATGAAAGCTGAAGCTATTCTGAGGGACAAGGGACTGAGGTGGGTGCTGCACTACATCCACCATTACTCCCAGTCCCTTTGATAATCTTACTTGAAAAGGGATGTGAAGTCAGAATGAGATTACAATTTGGATATATGACCAAGTCCCACCATTGAGAGTGATATTGCCCGGCTTGGAGACAGTCGGTTAGTCTCTGGCTTCTCTCAGAAGTTCTCCTCATATACTACTTAGCAACTACACTGAACCTAGAATGGTTTTCTGAACCATGGAGCACTGGCAAAAATTGGCACAATCCTTGTTCATTGCATATTTTTTCAGTGAATTGGGCTTGTTCAGAAAAAAATAAGGAAATATTTAAAGAAAAAGATATACTAGATTTCCAAGATGGAAAGTACATGGAGCTGTGTTCACATGCTCCCAGCTCCAAACTAAATTAAGAGCTAAATTGCAAAGCAATCAACCCAAACAACCAACTGAAAGATAGCTGATGTGAAATATAACAAAGGAGTAGAGAAGATGCTACATAGACACTGGTGAGAGGGTTGAGCTGCAGCAGGGGAAAGCCCCTGCATGAGAGTGCTTCAGCAGCTGAAGAGCCAGAGAGATATCACAGATGCAGCACTCCCTCCACCTAGGAGCATGGGGTCATGCAGGGATCCCTGGGAAGGGGAGTCTGTGTGGCATCTGGCAGGGAGACTCAGGGGGATTCAGTGAGGCTGGGAGACTCAGAGTGCACCTTCCAGGGTAGAGCACTCTTGTTACAGTAACAACCTGGGGGGTTCATGTTGTGGACGGACTCTGACTGCTGGAGAGGCCCCACTGCCGTACTCGGGTCCTGTGGAGGGGTCTGCTGGCTACACCCAGCAGTGATTTTAGGGGGCTCTCTATTTTCTATTTAGGTGGAGACCCAGAGAATGACTTAATGGTGTGGTTGAGGAAAGAGGACTGGTCACCCTCACCTCAAGTGCACAGCAAGCACCCTTCCCCTGACCTGGAGCCACTCCTGCTCCTGAATTCAGAGGCATAGAGGCACCACCCCAAGCTGGGTTAGGAGTCACTGCAGAGCAGCAACTTTTGGCTCCATCCAACTGAGACCAGCCACTTAAAGACATAAGAGTGTAGCACGGGGCTGGAATTTTTAGCTTTGCCATGTTTGGTTTGGCAGCAAGCAGGGGAGCACATAGAACTGAGATTTTCAGACTGTCTGTCCTGGGGAGGCTTCTCTCCTGGAGCCAGATGGGTGAGTGTAAGTTGCTTGGCTACATTGTGGGAAGGCAAATCCAATCTCCCCTGGGTTTAGTTCAGCCCGTGGTATCTTGGGAAAAAAAGGAATTGCCTGCCCCACTCCTATGGGTTTACTGGTACTGGGCACCACCCCCAAAACTGTTTAGATCAGCCCTGCCAAACCTGATTACTCCCACCAGACCCACCTTCCCACGCCCACCCCCACCCAGTGCAGTTCTGTGGTGGGGACTAGGGCAAAAGAAACAGCAGTTCAGAACCAAGACTTTCTCTCTTTTTTTGTATCTTAATTGTTTTATTGTTGTTCAATTACAGTTGTCTACATTTTTCCCCCACCAATCCCCTGCCACACCCCAGCCAAACCCACCTCCCTCCCTTGGTTCTACCCCTCTTTTGGTTTTGTCCATGTGTCCTTTATAGTAGTTCCTAAAAACCCTTTGCCCCATTATCCCTTCCACACCTTCCCTTTGGTTACTGTTAGATTGTTCTTAATTTCAATGTCTCTGGTTATATTTTGCTTGCTTTTTTTCTTTTGTTGGTTATGTTCCAATTAAAGGTGAGATTATATGGTATTTGTCCCTCATGCTGGCTTATTTCACTTAGCATAATGCTCTCCAGTTCCATCGATGATGTTGCAAAGGGTAGGAGCTCCTTCTTACTCCCTGCTGCATAGTATTCCATTGTGTAAATGTACCACTGTTTTTGATCCACTCATTTACTGATGGGCACTTAGGTTGCTTCTAGCACTTGGCTATTGTAAATTGTGCTCCTATGAACATTGGGGTGCATGCGTTCTTTTGGATTGGTGTTTCAGGGTTCATAGGATTTAATCCTAGCACTGGAATTGCTGGGTCAAAACGTAATTCCATTTTAGTTTTCTCAGAAAATTCCATATTGTTTTCCACAGCTGCTGCAACCGTCTGCATCCCACCAACAGTGCAGTAGAGTTCCCTTTTCTCCACATCCTCTCCAACACTTGTTTGGTTTTTTGTTTATGATGGCCATTCTGACTGGTGTAACATGGGATCTCATTGTGGTTTTAATTTGTATATCTCTGATGGCTAGTGATGCTGAGCATCTTTTCATATGTCTCTGGGCCCTCTGTATATCCTCCTTGGAGAAGTGTCTGTTCAAGTCTTTTGCCCATTTTTTAATTTTTTTTTGTCTTCCTGGAGTGGAGTCATGTGAGTGCTTTATATATTTTAGAGATCAAATCCTGTCTGAGGTATCATTGGCAAATATGTTTTCCTATATAGTTCTCTTTTCATTTTAATGCTGTTTTCCTTAGCCATGAAGAAGTTTTTTAGTTTGCTGGGATTCCATTTGTTTATTCTTTCCTTTATGTACTTTGCTTTAGGGGACATATCAGTGAAGATGTTGCTGCATGGAATATCTGAGATCTTCCTGCCTATGTTTTCCTGTAGGACTTTTATGTTATCACGATTTATTTTTGTTTATTTTTTTGCTTAGTTTTTTAAAATATATTTTATTGATTATACCATTACAGTTGTTTTGTTTCCCCCTTCATTCCCCTCCACCCTGCACACCCCATCCCCCACCAGCCCCCCTTTAGTTTAAGACCACATGTCTCAAGTTCTTTATTCTATATTTCCCCTACTATTCTTGCCCTCCCCCTATTTTTTACCTACTGTCTATGCCACTTATTCTCTGTACCTTCTCCCCTCTCCTCCTCCTCCTCCTCCTCCCCTGTTGCTAACCCTCTATGTGATCTCCATTTCTATGGTTCCTCTCCTGATCTAGCTGTCCTCTTAGTTTGCTTTTGTTTTAGGTGTGGTTGTTAATAACTGTGAGTTTGCTGTCCTTTCACTGTTCCTATTTTTATCTTCTTTTTCTTAGATAAGTCCCTTTAACATTTCATATAATAAGGGCTTGGTGATGGTGAACTCTTTGAATTTGATCTTATCTGAGAAGCACTTTATCTGTCCTTCCATTCTAAATGAAAACTTTGCTGGATAAAGCAATCTTGGCTGTAGGTCTTTGGATTTCATGACTTGGAATACTTCTTTCCAGCCCCTTCTTGCCTGGAAGGTCTCTTTTGAGAAATCTGCTGACAGTCTGATGGGAAGTCCTTTGTAGGTGACTGTCGCCTTATCTGTTGCTGCTTCTAGGATCCTCTCCTTCATTTTCATCTTGGCTAATGTAATTATGATGTGCCTTGGTGTGTTCCTTCTTGGGTCCAACTTCTTTGGCACTCTCTGAGCTTCCTGGATTTCCTGAAAGTCTATTTCCTTTGCCAGATCGGGTAAGTTCTCCTTTATTATTTGTTCAAATAAGTTTTCCACTTGTGGCTGTTTCTTTCCCCCTTCTGGTACCCCTATAATTCAGATGTTCGAACGTTTCAAGATGTCCTGGAGGTTCCTAAGCCTCTCCTCATTTTTTTGAATTCTTGTTTCTTCATTCTTTTCTGGTTGGATGTTTTGTTCTTCCTTCTGGTCCATTCCATTGATTTGAGTCCCAGTTTCCTTTCCATCACTATTGGTTTCCTGTGCATTTCCCTTCATTTCGATTAGTTTAGCCTTCATATGTTCCTCTAATTTGTGACTATAATCATTTAGTTCTGTGAGCATCCTGATAAACAGTGTCTTGAATTGTGCTTCTGAGAGTCTGGCAATTTCTCGGTCGCTGAGAGTTATTGGCTCTGGGACTTTGAGTTCTTCTTGCGCCATCTTTTGGGCTGTTCGTGCCTGTTCCGTAGCATAGGAACAGGGCTCTAGGATTGGCTCTAATATTAGAGCAGGGCAACTCAGTCGCTGGGTTGTGACGTTGTATGTGGGGGTGGGGTCAAAGAGGAACAATGGCGTCCCGTCTGCCGCCTGCCGCCTTGGCCCCCACCGGTGCCACAGCTGCCACTGTCACCGGGCCCACACGTTTCGTCCCACTGCATGCAAGTGTGCCACCGCTGTCAGCCCTCCACCACTGGGTTCGCCCCCTGGGGCCTGCGTGGTCCGTCTCACTGTGCGCGAATGTGCGACCACGGTCAGTCTGCCCCACACCCTGACTGGGTCTGGGCCACTTGCACGCCTAGGTCTGAGGATCTTTCCTGCCTGACCCTGCTCCGCTGCTGGCTCCGCCCCTTACCATCCCCACTGAACGGTTAGTGGTTGTCGGACTTCCGTATAATTCAATTTTCTGTCTTTTGGCTGTGTCTTTGTTCTCCAAACCTTTGTTGTATTCAAACTTGGTTGTGGGAGAAGGCACAGTGTTTCCATCTATGCCTCCATCTTGGCGGAAGTCCCATGTATCTGTTCTTATGCCAGTAGCAGGCTGTTTTGTTAATAGTGGCCTTGTAATACAGTTTGATATCAGGTATTGTGATCCCTCCCATTTTGTTCCTCAAAGTTGCTGTGGCTATTTGGGGTCATTTATGGTTCCATATAAATTTTTGAAATGTTTGTTCTATACCTTTGAAATATGCCATTGGTACTTTAATAAGAATTGCATTGAGTCAATAAATTGCTTTGGGTAGTATTGACACTTTGATAATGCTAATTATTCCAATCCATGAACATGCTATATGTTTCCATTTGTTTATGTCTTCCTTAATTTCTTTCTTCAGTGTTGTGTAGTTTTATGAGTACAGGTCTTTTACCTCCTTGGTTAGGTTTACTCCTAGGTATTTTATTTTTCTTGTTGCTATATCAAATGGGATTTTTCTCCTGATTTCTGTTTCTGATGTTTCATTGTTGGTGTACAATAATACTTTTGATTACTGGATACTGACTTTGTATCCCACTGTTTTGCCATATTCCTTTATTAGGTAGAGCAGTTTTGGGGGGGAGTTTATAGGATTTTCTATGTACACTATATGTCATTTGCAAACAATAACAGTTTTGTTTCCTGTTTTCCAATTTGGATGACTTTTATTTCTTTTTCTTTTCTGATTGCTGTGGCTGGGACTTCCAATACTATGTTGAATAGAAGTGGTGAAAGTGGATAACCTTGTTTTGTTCCTGATTTTAGTGGGAAAGCTCCAAGTGTTTGCCCAGTGAGTATGATGTTAGCTGAAGGTCTCTCATATATGGCCTTTATTATGTTGAGGAATGCTCTCTCTATTTCTACTTTGCTGAGTGTTTTTATCATAAATGAGTGCTTTGCCTTATCAAATGCTTTTTCTGCATCTACTGAGATGATCATATGATTTTTGTCTTTCCTTTTGTTTATGTGATATATTACCATTATTGATTTGTGAATATTGTACCGTTCTTGCATCCCTGGGATGAATTCCACTTGATCATGGTGTATGATCTTTTTAACGATTGCTGGATGTGGTTTGCCAATATTTTGTTGAGGATTTTAGCATCTATGTCCATCAGCGATATTGGCGTGATGTTTTCTTTCTTTGTTATTTCTTTATCTGGTTTTGGGATTAGGATGATGCTGGCTTCATAAAAAGAGTTTGGGAGTCTTCCATCTTCTTGGATTTTTTTGGAATAGTCTGTGAAGGACAGGGGTTAGCTCATCCTTAAATGCTTTGTACAGTTTTCCTGTGAAACTGTCTGGTCCAGGGCTTTTGTGTGTCAGGAGTGTTTTGATTACTGCTACAATTTTGTCAGCTGTTATTGGTCTGTTCAGTCTTTCTGCTTCTTCTTCATTCAGTTTTGAAAGATTATATGTTTCTAGAAATTTGTCCATTTCACCTAGGTGTTCAAATTTCTTGGCATATAGTTCTTCATAGGAATTTCTTACAATCCTTTGTATTTCTGTGGTGTCAGTTGTAATCTCTCCTCTTTCATTTCTGATTGTGTTTTTGGGGGGGTCCTCTTCCTTTCTTTCTTGATGGGCCTGCTTAAAGGCTTGTTGATATTGTTTATCTTTTCAAAGAACTGGCTCCTGGATGTATTGATCCTTAGAACTGTGCTTTTAGTCTCTATGTCATTTAATTGTACTCTGATCTTGGTTATTTCCTTCCTTCTACTTGCTCTGGGCTGTCTTTGTTGTTGTTCTTTGAGTTCTTGTAGGCTTAGAGTTAGGTTGTTTATTTAAAATGTTTCTATCTGCCTGGCTGGTGTAGCTCAAGTGGATTGAGCACAGGCCTGCGAACCACACAATTGCGGTTCGATTCTCAGTCAGGTCACATGCCTGGGTTGCAGGCCAGTTCCCAGCAGGGGACTCACAAGAAGCAACCATACATTGATATTTCTTTCCTCTCCTTCCCTTCCTCTCTAAAGACAAATAAATAAAAATCTTTAAAAATAAAATAAAATAATAAAATAAAATGTTTCTATCTTTTTTAGATAGACCTGTGTTGCTATGAACTTCCCTCTTGGGACTGCCTTTGCTGTCTCCCATAAGTTTTGGATTGTTGTGAGTACATCTTCATTTGTTTCCAGAAACTTTTTGATGTCATCCTTGATCTCATTCTTGACCCATTCATTGTTTAATAGCATGCTATTCAATCTCTATGAGTTTGAGGGTTTTTGAGTTTTTTCCTTGAGGTTGGTTTCTAGTTTCAGTCCTTTGTGTTCAGAGAAAATGTTTGATATGATTTCAATTTTTTTGAACTTGTTGAGGCTTGTTTTGTGTCCTATCATGTGATCTATCTTTGAAAACATACCATGTGCATTTGAAAAGAATGTGTATTTTGCTTCTTTGGGATGAAAGTTTCTATATATATCAGTTAAGTTTATTTGAACTAGGACATTGTTCAATGCTGCAATATCTTTGTTGATATTTTGTTTGGAAGATGTATCCAGTTTTGACAGTGAAGTGTTAAAATCACCTAGTATTATTGTGTTGCTGTCAATATCCTTCTTGAAGTCCTACAAGATTTTCTTTGTATTTGGGTGCTCCTGTGTTAAGTGTATATATATTTACAATGTTTATGTCTTCTTGATGGATTCTTCCTTTGAGTATTATGAAGTGACCTTCCGGGTCTCTTTTTAGGGCCCTCTTTTTTAAGTCTATTTTGTCTGATATGAGTATTGCTACCCTGGCTTTTTTTTTCTGTCTGTTTGCCTATAAAATTTGTTTCTAACCCTTCATTTTCAGTCTATATAGGTCTTTTGTCCTAAGGTGGGTTTCCTGTAGGCAGCATATATGTGGGTTATGATTTCTTATCCATTCAGGTATTCTATGTCTTTTGATTGGAGCATTTAATCTTATTATGTTTAAGGCTATTATTAATAGGTACTTATTAATAGGTACCAATTTTTCTCTTTGTACTTGTGTTCCTCTCTCCTTCTCTCTTTTCCTTCATATTCTTAAAGTAGTATCTTTATCATATCTTGCAGTGCTGATTTGTTAGAGATGTGCTAAAATAAATGTATACATTATATATATTTTTTGGTCTGGTAAGCTTTTTATTTCACCCTCCATTTTAAGTGAGAACTTTACTGGGCAGGATAGTCTTGGTTTCAGTCTTTTGCTTTTCATCACTTGGAATATTTCTTGTCATTTCCTTCTGGCTTGTAGTGTTTCTGTTGAATAATCAACTGGTAATCTTATGGGGCTCTTATGTATGTTACTAGCTGTTTGTCCCTTATTACCTTTAAGATTCTCCCTTTGTCTTTAAATGTTGTCATTTTAATGATGATGTATCTTGGAGTGGACCTCTTTGGGTTCATCTTGATTGGGACCCTCTATGCTTTCTAGACTTGCATGACTTTTTCTCTCATCAGGTTAAGGAGGTTTTTGTCATTACTTTTCAAACAGGTTTTTTATGCCTTGTTTCTCTTCTCCTTCTGGTATTCCTATGATGTGGATGTTATTACATTTCATGCTGTCCTGCAGCTCCCTTAAACCATCTTCATTCTTTTTGAGCCTTTTTTCATTTTGTTGCTCTGTCTGAGAATTTTTTCCTACCTTTTCCCCCAGCTCACTGATTCAATCTTCTATTTCATCTAAAATGATTTTAATTCCTTCTACTGTGTTCTTCATTTCAGATATTGTATTCTGCATTCCTTCCTGTCTTTTATTGATAGTTTCTATGTCCTTATTCATGCTGGTATAGTTCACAATACGTTCCTTGTAGCTTCCCTGGAGTTCTCTGTAGTTCTCACTGAGTCTCTTGAGCATCCATATAACCCTTATTTTTAACTCAATATCTGATAGTTTGCTCAATTCTATATCACTTGTCACTCTTTCTGGGGATTCCTCCTTTCCTTTTGATTGTGAGTTGTTTCATTGTTTCCCCATTTTATGTGATTGTTCTTGGGTTTTTTTTTCTGCTTTGATTCCCTTTCTTTCTGATGCAACCTTATATGGTAGAAGACCTGTGGGACTCAGTTGTGCAGTCTCCTTGATCTCCTAAGCCTGATTTCATCCTCTTAGGATGCCCTTTATGCCATTTATGTTAGCTCTCTGGATGTATTGGGTTTTGGTTGTTCTTTGGTCATTCTTTGGTGGTTTCTTCCCTGTGGCTTTCTGACTGAGAATTGTTCTACCCACCATGTCTTGTATGCTGTTGTACAGGTGCTGCCAGAACAAAACCAAACAGCCCAGAAAACAAACCCACACCTTCAAAAATAATCCTTACCCACAACCACACTATCAACAGCAAATGAGCCAATATTAATAAAGGTGTAATAAGATTAAGACTATTATTAGAAAGGAAAAATGAATATGACATGAGTAACTGAAAGAAAAAAAATTTTGAGAGCATAGAGGGAGAGCCAATAATAGTAGTGGGGAATAGAGACAAGTCAAAGAGGGAAAGAAAATAAAATTGACATCATAAATAAAAATGGGAGGGGAAAGGGCAGAATGATGTAAGAAGAGAGCATATAATACTATGTTTAAGCAGAAATCTAAAAAATATATGGTGAGAAAGAAAAAACGCAGGAATCAAATTGGAAAAACATCCAGCACAGCAATATCAACAACAAATGAGGAAAGTATTATAGGTGAGGTGGGAATAATAGGAAAAAAGAAAGAAAGAAAGAAAAGCCTAAGGGATGTCTTGAGGAAAGAGAAGTAAATTTTGAGAAGATAGAGGAAAAGGAATACTATAGTGAAGAATGAAAACTAGGCTNAGTCTTTTTAACAAAGGGTCAGAGTCTTCCCTTCCAGTGACAGTGTTGTAGAGACAATTTTTTTTGCACTCAGATTTCATTGGGTAATATAATCTTTAACTGATAATTTAACCAAAACAACAAATACATTCTTTATAAACAAGTTTTCTAACAAAAAAGAGTTGAGTAGGCAGTGTCTTAGTAGGCATATATCTGGGAGATAGTGTATGGGTGTACTAGAGGAAAGACTATTAGTATTTAGCATTTGGCTCTACCCTGCATCGTAACTTTCAGGGACAGGGTGCTCGTCAATACTCCATAAGCTTGTGCACATTTCCCAGATTCCTCTGTGGTCAAGTTGGGGTCACGTGACTAGTACCAGCCAAAGTACCAGTGGTACTTTTAAGTACCACTTAAAAGTGAGTATAAGCTCTGTCTGCTTTGTGTTTTCTTACTACTGCAAGTCTGAAGGCCATTATTGAGGTGAAGGTACATGAGATGTTGGAGACTCATTACCTGAGTCTCTTGAATGTCTGTAGAACTGAATCCCACTTATTGAGTTAAACCCTGAGATTTAATATTTACTGCAGGTTAATATCATACTGCAGCATATCCTTGCCCTTCCTGATTATTTTGGAATGTTCAACTTAAGAAAGAGAGCTCATAAGTTAATAAGGTGAGCCAACTGAGTTAATGGAAGTTAAGAGATGATGAATTTCCAAAAGCATTTATTTCTTTGTTTTCTTCCATCCACACTTCCCCCCCCATATCCTCCCTTGCCCCTGCAAAAAAAAAAAAAACCCCCAAACCAAAACACATGTATTTCCAGTGACTAGAAGATGCTTCTGTAGTGATGCTGCCCTGGTCCACCTAGACTCCTCTCTCTGGTACTGAAGGATTCATGCCCTCAGTTTCTGGCTGACACTCCTCAGCCCTTAGGCCTCCTCCAGAATTGCCTTAGGTGAGGAGAGCTGCCTCACCCAATTTCACCCCACTTCCCAGAGGCACTCTCCTCCATGACTGCTCAGTGTGGGGCTACAGAGATCCTGGACCTCACCCTAATGTGGGCCAACTCTGAAGGGCTCTTGCAGCTTCAGAATTCCCTGGAGGTTTTAATAAGGATCTTTATGTGACTGTATAATAAATAGTCCAACTTCTAAAACCCTGCTTTAAAACACAAGTCACCTTACAATTCAGGGGTGTCAAACTCATTTTCACCAGGGACCCCATCAGCCTCATGGTTGCCTTCAGAGAGCAGAAATAATTTTAGGACTGTATAAATGTAAGTACTCTTTAACTGTTAGGGAGTTGAAATTACATTTAGCCATTTGAAGACAACCACAAGACTGATCTGGTCCCCTGTGAAAGTGAGTTTGACACCCCTGATTTACATCATCCTTCTTTCTGTTACTGTTGTAATTTACATGCATTTATTTTTGTGTCTTCATCTGTTTAGTATGGCGCTCTTGGAAGATGGGAGTGTCAGCATCTCTGCTCTTCCTCTCTCCTGTCCTACACACTTCCACATGCCAAACTGGGGTAACTGCACTATTTTTCATACTGCCAAAATTCTGCTGTAACAGTGATTGCCTTGGGGGTTGTTCCTAGCTTATTTCTACAAGTTAAAAAAGTTGTTTAACACTATTAAAATATCAATTATATTGAATCTCTTTTCAGTGATGGCCTGGGCTGTCTTCATAGTCTCCCCTTAAAAAACATGTCAAAGGTTTTATTTAATCCACTAGTTAATGAGAGAACTGTATGATGTAATAGGTACAGTAGCCTCTCTTGTCCACAGTTTTAGTTATGTGTGGTCAACTCTGGTCTGAAAATATTAAATTGAAAATTTCAGAAAGAAATAACCCAAAGGATATTTTGAAAGAGAGAGAGAGAGAGAGAGAGAGAGAAAGAGAGAGAAGTAGAGGGACTGTATTAACATACCTTCTATTACAGTATATTGTTATAATTGTTCCATTTTATAACTTGTTATTAACCTCTGTGCCTAACTGATAAATTAAACTTCATCATAGGTATGTATAGGAAAAACATAATATATACAGAGTTTGGTTTTAGGCATTCACTGTGTGAGTTGGAACATATTGCCCACGGATAAGGGGGAACTACTGTACAAAACAATTTTTTGTTTGTAAGTATTTATTTTCTTCAGTTCTATTTAGATATAATTGACATATAACATTGTATACATTTAAGGTGTACAACGTGATGATTTCATACATTGTACATTGTGAAGTGATTACCACAATAGGGTTGGTTAACCCCTCTGCTATCTCATATGATAACCATACTGTGTGGTGAGAACATTTGAGATCTACTTTCTTAGCAACTTATAGTATAAAACATTGTTGACTATAGTTACAATGCTGTACATTAGATTCCCGAGAACTTAGTCATTGTAAAGTGGAAGTTTATACCTTTAACCAACATCTCTCCATTTCCCTCACCCTCTAGGCTTTGGCAACCACCATTCTGTTCACTGTTTCTATGAGTTTGCCTTTTTCAGATTCCACACATAAATGGTATCATTCAGTATCTGTCTTTCTCTATTAACTTATGTCACTTAGCATGATGCCCTCAAGGTTTATCCATGTTGTTGCAAATGACAGGATTACCTCCTTTTTTGTGGTTGAGAAAATATATATATAACATTTCAATACTATATTTTCTTCATTCATTTATTCATAAACAATGACTAGGTTGTATCTGTATTGTCTTGGTTATTATGAACAATGCTGTAATGAACATGGGAGTGCAGGTACCTCTTCAAGATCCCGGTTTTATTTCCCCACATTGGGGTTGAGAAGTTCCATACTGTTCCCCATAGTGGCTCTACCAGTTTACATTCCCACTAACAGTGCACGAAGGTTTCCTTTGCTCTTCAGCTTCACCAGCACTTGTTACCTCTTGTCTTTTTGATAATAGCCATTCTAACAGGTATAAAGTGATATCATATTGTGGTTTTGATTTGTATTTCTCCCATAATTAGTATATTGAACACTTCTTCATATTCCTATTGGCCATTCGTATGTCTTTTTTGTAAAAGGTCCTTTGCACATTTTAAAAGTGAATATTCTTTTTTGCTATTGAGTCGTATGAGTCCCTTATGTACATATTTTGGATATTAATCCCTTGTAATATGTGTGGTTTCCAAATATTCCTCCTCATTCTCTAGGCTCTCTTTCCATTTTGATGATGGTTCTCTATGTTGTGTGGAGATTTTAGTCTGATGTCATCCCACTTGTTCATTTTTGCTTTTGTTGCTTGTGCTTTAGGTGTCAAATCCACAATGTCAGAGCTGAGTAACATGTCAAGGAGCTTCCCTACATTTTCTCCTAGGAGTTTTAAGTTTTCAGGTCTTACATTTAAATCTTTAATTCATTTTGAGTTGATTTTTATGAGTAGTTTAAGAATAAAACCTCATTTTTTACTAGTGAATATCCAATTTTCCCAGCACCATTTATTAAAGAGACTGTCTTTGCTACATTGAGGGTTCTTGGTTCTCTTGGCAAATGTTAATTGACCATATGTGTGTAGATTAATTTCTGAGCTCTCAATTGTGTTCCATTGGTCCATGTGTCTTGTTTCTATGCTGGTACCATACTGTTTTTATTAGTGTAGTTTTGTAATACAGCTTGAAATTGGGACGGATAGTGACTTTAGCTTTGTTCTTCTAAAAGGATTTTGGAGAGCTATTTAGAGTCTTTTGTGCTTCCATACAAATTTTAGAATTGTTTTTTCTATTTCTGTGAAAAATGCCATTGTAATTTGGTAGGTACTGCCTTGAACCTATGGATGGCTTTCATACAGTATGGACATTTAATTAATGTATTAATTTTAACAGTATTAATTTTTCTGACCCATGAATACAAAATATCTTTCCATTTATTTGTGTCTTCTTCCATTTCTTTCATCGAGGCCTTATAGTTTTCAGTGTGCAGTCTTTCTACCTCCTTGGTTAAATTTATTTCTAGGATTGTATTGTTTTAGATGCTATTGTGAGTGGGACTGTTTTCATTTTCAGACAGGTCATTGTTAATATATAGAAATGCAACTGATCTGTATGTTTATTTTTCATTTCTGCAACTTTACTGAATTCCTTGATTATATGTAACACTTTTTTTCTGAATCTTTAGGATTTTCTACAAATAATATTATATATATAAGAATATATATATATATACATTCTTTCTGATTTGGATGCCTTTTGTTTCTTGCCTAATTGCTATGGTAGGGATTTCCAGTACTATTTGAGTAGAAGTGGTCAGAGTGGGCACCCTTATTTCTTATCTTAGAGGAAAAGCTATTACACTTTCACCATTGAGTATGATGTTAGTTGTAGGCTTGTCATGTAGGGTCTTTATTATGTTGAGGCACTTTCCTTTTTAGTCAATTTGTTGATAGATTTTTTTCATTATGAAAGAACACTGTATTTTTATAAATTCTTCTTTTGTACTATTGAGATGGCCAGGTTAATGTTACCTTTCTTCTACTAATGTGTATCACATTTATTTATTTGCATACGATGAATCATCCTTACATCCCAGGAATAAATCCTGCTTGATCGTGCTGTATGATCTTTTTAATGTGCCATTAAATTGCTGGTATTTTGTTTGAGGATTTTACAGCTAGTTTGATAAGCAACATTGACCTGTAGTTTTCTTGTAGTGTCTTTATCTGGTTTTGGGATGAGTGTAATGCAGGACTTATAAAATGAGTTTGTAGTGTTTCCTCCTCTTCAGATTATTGGAACAATTTGAGAAGGATTGTCATTAATTCTTCTTCAAAGATTTGGTAGAATTATTTACTAGTTAAATCATCTGGGCTTTTCTTTGTTAGGAGGTTTTGATTACTGATTTAATTTCTTTACTTCTTATTGGTCTGTTCAGGTTTTTTATTTCTTCATATTCAGTCTTGGTAGTTGTATGTTTCCAGCAATTTTTACAATTCTTTCAAGGTAATAATTAGTTGGTGTATAATTATTCATAGCAGATCCTTAGGATACTTTGTATTTCTTTGCTATTAGTTGTAATGTTTCCTCTGTGTATAATTTTATTAATTTGAGTCACATCTCTTTTTTTCTTAATGTTGTTAAAGGTGTGTCAATTTTGTTTATCTTCTCAAAAACCTACTCTTAGTTTTGTTGATCTTTTTCTAGTGTCTTCTAAACCACTATTTAATTTGTTTCCACTCTGATCTTTGTTATTTCTTATCTCTTGTACTAACTTTGGAGTTACTTTGTTCTTTTCTGGAGTTAGTTTTTTCCTTGAGGTGTATATTTAGGGTTGGTATATTTGTTTTCTTTTGAGATTTTTCCTTTTTTTTAATATAGGCATTTCTCACCATAAACTTCCTCTTAGAACTGCTTTTTGCTGCATTTCATTAGTTGGAATGTTGTATTTCAATTATCATTTGTTACAATATATTTTATAATTTTTCTTTTGATTTCTTTGACCAACTGGTTGTTTAGGAGTATGTTAATTTCCACATATTTGTGAATTTCCCATCATTCCTCCTGTTTTTTTATTTCTAGTTTTATACCATTGTATAAAATTAGAAGATACTTGATATTATTTTAATCTTCTTACTTTTTTAAATACTTGTATTGTTATCACTACAACATATGATGAATCCTGGAGAATGTTCCATTTGCACTTGATACGACTAAATATTCTGCTGGATGGAATTTCTGTACATGTGTGTTAGGTCCATTGGCTCTAAAGTGTAATTCTAGTCAATTATTTTCTTATTGGTTTTTATCTTTATGATGTATACATTGTTGGAAGTACTATTACTGCACTCTCATCAATTTCTCCTTTCAGATTTGTTAGTATTTGCTTAATATATTTAGGTGTTCCAATGCTGGGAGCAAATATATTCATGTTTGTATATACCTTGATGAACTGACTTCTTTATTATTATATAATGGCCTTCTTTGTCTCTTTGATAGCTTTTGGCTTAAAATTTATTTTGTTTGTTATAAGTGTAGCTGCCCCTGCCCTCTTTTGGTTTTCACTGTCATGGAATATTGTTCTTCACCTCTTCACTTTGAGCCTCTGTGTCCTTAGAGTTGAAGTGGTAGTCACTTGTAGACATCACATAGATGAGTCTTTTTTTAAAAAAAATCTATCTAGCCACTGTATGTCTTTTGATTGGAGAATTTAATCAATTTATATATTATGTAGAGTACTGATAAGTAAGGACTTATTAAAGTTCCTGTCTCTCAATTCACTGATTCTTTCTTCTGCTTGATCATCCTGCTGTTGATATTTCTTCAATTTTATTTATTGAGCCCTGGCTGGTATAGCTCAGTGGATTGAGCACAGGTCTGCGAACCAGTGGATCGTGGTTCAGTTCCCAGTCAGGGCACATGCCTGGGTTGCAGGCCGGTTCCCTGCAGGCCAACTCCCAGGAGGGGACACACAAAAGGCAACCATACATTGATGTTTCTCTCCCTCTCTCCTTCCCCTCTAAAGATACATAAATAGATAAAATCTTTAAAAAAAAGAAATAAAAAATTTAAAAAAACAAAAAATTTTATTTATTGAAATAAATAAATAAAATTGCATTTTTTTCAATTTTATTAATTGTATTTGTCTTCAGAATTTCAGTTTGTTTTTTACAATTTTAATTTTTCTGTTAAAATTATTTTGCTCATATTTTTGTGCTTTTGTTGAGTTCTTTTTTTATTTCATTTTTTAGTTCTTTTTATTTTTTTTATTATTATTTAGTTCTTGTACAAGTACAGTTTTCTGTCTGGTATTCCCAGCCCTGCCACCCCCCCCCAGTGCTCCCCACCTCCCTCCCATTTCCGCCCCCCACCTTAGTTATTGTCCATGTGTCCTTTATACTTGTTCATGTGAGTCCTTCCCCTTTTCCCCTGTGATTCTCTCCCCTCTCCTCTCTGGACCCTGTCAGCATGTTCTGTATTTCACTGTCTTTGGTCACATTTTGATTGCTTGTTTGTTTTGTTGTTTAGATTCCTGTTAATGGTGATGTCATATGGCATTTGTCTTTTACCGCCTGGCTCATTTCGCTCAGCATAATGCTTTCCAGTTCTATCCATGATGTTGCAAAGGGTAGGAGCTCCTTCTTCCTTTCTGCAGCATAGAATTCCATCGTGTAAATGTACCATAGTTTTTTAATCCAGTCATTTACTGATGGGCATCTAGGTTTCTTCCAACTCTTGACTATTGTAAATTGTGCTGCTATGAACATCGGGGTGCATAGGTTCTTTTGCATTGGTGCTTTAGGGTTCTTAGGATATACTCCTAACACTGGAATAGCTCGGTCAAAGAGCACATTCATTTTTAGTTTTCTGAGAAAATTCCATACTGTTTTCCATAGTGGTTGTACCAGTCTGCAATCCCACCAACAGTGAACTAGAGTCCCCTTTTCTCCACGACCTCTCCAGCACTTGTTGTTTGTTGCTTTGTTTATGGTAGCCATTCTGACCAGTGTTAAGTGGTATCTCATTGTCGTTTTAATTTGCATCTCTCTGATAGCTAGTGATATCGAGCATCTTTTCATGTGTCTCTGGATCCTCTGTATGTCCTCCTTGGTCAAATGTCTGTTCAAGTCCTTTGCCCATTTTTCAATAGGGTTGCTCATCTTCTTTGAGTGGAGTCGAGCGAGTTCTTTGTATATTTTGGAGATTAAACCTTTGTCTGAGGTATCATTGGCAAATATGTTTTCCCAAACAGATGCTTCTCTTTGTATCTTGATACTGTTTTCCTTAGCCATGCAGAAGCTTTTAATTTCGATGAGATCCCATTTGTTTATTTTTTCCTTTATGTCCCTTGCTCAAGGGGACGTATCAGTAAAAATGTTGCTGTGTGGATTATCTGAGATTTTCCTGCCAATGCTCTCCTCTAGGGTTTTAATGGTTTCACGGCTTCTATTTAAGTCTTTTATCCACCTTGAATTTATTTTGGTGTATGGTGTAAGTTGGTGCTCGAGTTTCATTTTTTTGCAGGGAGCTGTCCAGTTCTCCCAACACCATTTGTTGAAGAGGCTATCTTTACTCCATTTTATGTTACTGCCCCCTTTGTCGAATACTAATTGACTGTAGAGATTTGGGTTTATTTCTGGGCTCTCTGTTCTATTCCATTGGTCTATGTGCCTGTTTTTATGCCAGTACCAGGCTGTTTTGATTACAGTGGCCTTGTAATACAGTTTGATATCAGGCATTGTGATCCCTCCTACTTTGTTCTTCTTTCTCAACATTGCAGCTGCTATTTGGGGTCTTTTATGGTTCCATATAAATTTTTGAAGTGGAGACTTCCGCCAAGATGGAGGCATAGGTGGAAACACTGTGCCTTCTCCCACAGCCAAGTTTGAATACAACAAAGGTTTGGAGAACAAAGACACACCCAAAGACCAGAAAATTGAATTATATGGAAGTGTGACAACTACGAACCGTTCAACGGGGACGGTAAGAGGGGCGGAGCCAGCAGCAGAGCAGGGTCGGGCAGGACAGATCCCCCGACCTAGGTGAGCAGGCAGCCTGGAACCAGTTGGGGTGTGGGGCAGACTGACTGCGGTCGCACATTTGCGCATAGTGAGATGGACTGCGTAGGCCCCAGGGGGCGAACCCAGTGGTGGAGGGCTGATGGCAGTGGCACACTTGAGTGCAGTGGAATGAAACGCGTGGGCCCGGTGACGGTGGTGGCTGTGGCGCTGGTGGGGGCTGCGGCAGAAGGCGGCAGACGGGACGCCATAGTACCCCTTTGACCCCGCTCCCACATACAACGTCACAACCCAGCGACAGAGTTGCCCTGCTCTAGTGAACACCGTAGGGCTCCAATCTTAGAGCCCTGTTCCTGTGCTACGGAAGAGGCACGAACAGCCCAAAAGATGGCGCAAGAAGAACTCAAAGTCCCAGAGCCAATAACTCTCAGCGACCGAGAAATTGCCAGCCTCTCAGAAGCACAATTCAAAACACTGTTTATCAGGATGCTCACAGAACTGGTTGATTATAGTCACAAATTAGAGGAATATATGAAGGCTAAACTAATTGAAATGAAGGGAAATGCACAGGAAACCAACAGCGATGGAAAGGAAACTGGGACTCAAATCAATGGAATGGACCAGAAGGAAGAACAAAACATCCCACCAGAAAGGAATGAACAAATGAGAATTCAAAAAGATGAGAAGAGGCTTAGGAACCTCCAGGATATCTTTAAATGGTCCAACATCCGAATTATAGGGGTAGCAGAAGAGGGAAAGAAACAGCCACGAGTGGAACACTTATTTGAACAAATAATAAAGGAGAACTTCCCCAGTCTGGCAAAGGAAATAGACTTCCAGGAAATCCAGGAAGCTCAGAGAGTGCCAAAGAAGTTGGACCCAAGAAGGAACACACCAAGGCACATCATAATTACATTAGCCAAGACCAAAATGAAGGAGAGAATCCTAGAAGCATCAAGGGATAAGGGGACAGTCACCTACAAAGGAGTACCCATCAGACTGTCAGCGGATTTCTCAAAAGAGACCTTACAGGCAAGAAGGGGCTGGAAAGAAGTATTCCAAGTCATGAAATCCAAAGACCTACAGCCAAGA